>NW_016107453.1:4193973-4262669 GCF_001604975.1 Cebus imitator
TGTGGTACCCAGGAGATGCATAAGATAGAGGGTGCAGTCAAAGGGAAAGAGTTAGTGAAAAGCATCTGGAAGGCACTTGCATTACACTGGCTACCAAGTTGTTCAGGTTCCCGAGATACATGGAAGAACCTACAAGATAGGTATGCATTTAGATGTACCTAAGTATATCTGATAGCTTTAAGAGAATGTATTTTATTTCCTATTTTTGTTTTAATTAGAGTTGGCTTCAGAGTTTTATTTATCCTCTTAAAAACTGGTAATTGTAACATTGATTCATGATTTCTCTGCTATTGCTGTTTTTTCTCTACAGTTAAAACTAGTAGAACAATTAGCAGACCCAATCTTCCATCTAAAGACATTTTAGCAAAAGCAGTAGCTCATTAAGGAGGTAGTTTATTAAAAAGAAACAGAATAATAAAGCCAAGCAATTTTGCAACTATCTTCTGCTTTTTTCCCTGAGATGAAAGATAGTAACAACATCTTCACACAGCCCAGTTGTTTGATTTTTTTTTTAAACAAATACTTAACATCAAACAGGAGATGAAAAAAACTCAAGCCAACCATATTAAAGGCTCAATAGCATTTAACCTCTTAATATTTTGTGGTGAAAGAGTTTATATATGCAATTGTTATGGTAATAATTCCCTGAAGCCCCTGGGGGCCTTCATATTACAGTGGGACTACAGTGTTTCAGAATACAATTTGTATTATAACCCTAATCAGAAAAATAAATTGCTCATGCTTCACTGTATTTCAAACAAAGCACTAACTCACCTGTGATGTAATCAAATATTGAGGTGTTAAACACAAAAAACCCTTGTCTGTATTATTCAGTGTACCATTTATATTTCTTAAGTATTGATGAAAAATGAATATTTACCTTTTGTGTGTCAGCATAAAACCTCTTATACCATCATTAGAAAAATCTTTACCAAGTCCTTTCACGTTTCTTTGAATCAGAATGATTTCATTTTTTCTGCCAAGGAAATGTGGCCAACTTCAGATGTGCATTAAGAATAATAGTCTAGCAAGATAGCAAATTCCAATTTCCTATGATCAGAGAATCTTATTATGTTTATCCTCTCCCTTCCTTCCTGTTCACATAGGAAGTTAAGAGACGTTTTTTGGTTTGAATTTGCTTAGCTCTACTTTCTCATAAGAGGAAGGTAATGTTCTGGGAACTGGCCAAACACTAACTACATCTAAGAAATGAAATTCTAAAGCCCAAGTTTATTTCTGGTTGCTGTTGAACTTGCCCATTTGTTGTTAAATGTGCAGATTGCAAAGTAGCATATTGTCTGCGACAACTTTACACAGTGGCGGAGATCTGCAGATGGCGTGTCTTTTCACATATGATAAATGCCTAATTTAATGCTGATTTGTGGCAATCAGGACAATGCTGGCAGGCCTTTTAGGCTCAGAAATGTCTTGATAGTAGACCCAGAAGCAGAGCATGAGCTTGGGCCCAAGCATGGGTTTATGACTGTAGCAGTGTTGCCCACTATCCCTTTTAAAGCCCTTAAGCTGGAAGGGACTATCACCTGTGGTGGACATCCAGGAAGGTTAGGTGATAAGGTCAAGATCTTTGGGGTTAGTAGTGCCCCAGGATAGGTGCCACTGAACACCACGAATAGAATTTGTTTTGAGAAGTACCCAGGTGCACAACAATCTCAAGATTAAATTTCTGTGGAAAAGCCTAATCCTGATTTGTTATTATAACCCAGCATAGATCTTGGCACACTGATCTTGGCATATTGATTATATGAAAATAATCAACACATATTTGTAGAATGAAAGTTAATTAAAATGATTTAAACTACTCTGAACCACTTGTAAGTTTTGCTAGCATTTTCCCTATTAGTGTAGCTTTGCCTTATTCCTCTTCTAATTTATGTCCAACTTATTTGCCTCATTTGAGTGCTAGATAGCTTCCTATTGGTTCTAAAATGCAGTTGGGTATAGACGTAATCATGCTTATTGAAGACAAACTTAACTGGATTAAAAATTACATTTTATTTTCATAAAAATTCAATAAAATGAACTAAAATAGGGTCCAGAATTTGGAGATACTCAATTTTCAAAGAAAGATTTAAGAATCAGAGAGGCTGAATCAGTTGCTCCAGACCACACCACAGATGAGTGTCTTATTCCATGCAAGGGTCAGATTCATCTAACACATGTATCTGGAACTCTATTCGAAATGCTTACGTATACAAATATGGCTTAGCCCTTACTGGGTACCGCATTTTACGGATTAGGAAACCAATGTCTAAAATGGTTAGGGTACCAGTAGAAGGTTGAGTGGTTAATAGGAGGTAAAATTGGCATATGAAGCAAGATTCCCCAATTCCCTGTCCCTTTCTTCTTTTACTGCACCATGACCCCTTTGGCTAGAGTGGAAACTCAGTGCTCTTACATGTGCTGGAATGATCCCTTGGTATAAAAGACTTCAGATATTTACTGTTTTTGGCAGTAGTGTGTGTTTCACCATGGTATTCAAAATACTATGTTATATTTAACTTGTAAAAAATAAAAAATCTTTTACAAGTGGCACATTTCCATTTTCTTCCAACAACCATCTATTTGTTTGCTTTTTCTGTTCACTGTGCTAGGAGGCAGGAATTCAAAAATTAAAAAGAACAAGTCCTTGGCATCATGGGACTTATAGAATAGAAAGGAGAACAGATGGTTGGGGTAAAGGTGTCTGAGGGAAAGCCTTTACAGATAAGAATATAGAAATTAAACAAACAAAGAACAGTAACAATAAATGACGACATCAAAAAAGGGTTATAACAGGCATTTGTTGTCCACTTAGGAAGAGATGGGACATTTGGATGTTTTTACTGTCTGGAAAATGAGTTTCGTGGTTTCATTTCTATCCTCCACATTCAACTAATTCCATGGTTCCCTGATGACTACCATATTATTCCTAGACACCCTTTTTTTGTCTTTTAAAAGAGTTTGGCCCATACTTAAAGTATTTCTAAACTTGTCAACATTTACTAACATAGACTCTTTTATTGCCTATTTTCTCCTAGTTCATTCCTTTTCGTTCTGTCATTGAAGAATTAGTTCTAGCGATAGAAATATTCCAGGATTGAGAAGAATGTGGGAAGAAAAGAAGGCTGGCAGGTAAGAATTGCTTATGAT
Source organism: Cebus imitator (assembly GCF_001604975.1). Classification (NCBI taxonomy): domain Eukaryota; kingdom Metazoa; phylum Chordata; class Mammalia; order Primates; family Cebidae; genus Cebus; species Cebus imitator. The sequence continues at coordinate 4,197,124 of NW_016107453.1, forward strand.
GTCTCCCTTTGAATTCTGTGCACTCACAATGACACTCCAATGTATGGTCTGACTCCTGGAAGAAGCAACTCATGATGGGGAAGAATCCAAAGGAATGTAGTTGGAATATCATGTATAAGGAACTTACAAAGGGAAAAGACATGTCATATTCACAGAACAAAAATGAGGCTCCTTGAGAACAGAGAATTATCTCACATGTGTATTCCCCGGCCTAGGTAAGTAAGTGCTAGGTAAAAGTACATGAGTAATTGAATGACCCTGGGAAGTTTATTTCAGTTTCTCCACACTGGAAATTTTTGTTTGTCCTTTAGTTCTTAACTGAAGTTTGGCCTCCTCCATGAAGCTTCTCTATCTACCATGATCTATACAAAGCTCTCTTTTCCTTACCTATTTTTATGCTAATGACCAGGGGCTCCAGCTGGCTGTACTTTCTTGATGTCTAATTTTTCTTTCCAAGCAGCCCCCAAGGTCCTTGAAACCAGAAGTCCAGCTTAAACCTTAGTCATTATCTCCTTCAGGCTTTAACACAGTGCTGCGTTCATGGAATTGCGGCTCGTCTGTTGCTAATACCCAAGGGACTCAACTGAATACTAATTCAACAATGTCATGCTCACCTGGAAGCAGTATTTAATAAATAAGCCTGGAAAGTAACTTAACCCATTTAGTGGCTTTCAGATATCGTGAAGTATGGAAATGTATTTGTATATTCTACAAAATATTTCTAGTTATCTAACTTTCAGCAACCACTTAAATTTACTTTATAAACTCTTGTTCTATGAAACAGTATCAGAACTGTTAATAAGTGCAACAGAGGCTGGTGAGTCAAATAAAAATGATGGCTTCATATTTGACCTTTAGCAAGTAAAGAATTCTCAAGTATATAAATTTGCAATGGTTTTATTTCGTTAAGTCACTCAGCAAGACTTTGACTAATGGTTATTTCAGGAAAGAAAGTCATAACTAACAAGCAGGGAGTTCTTAATATTAGCCTCTGAGGTCCCCGATTTGCCACAAAGCAAGTGGTGCACATTTTCCTTCCCAATAGAAAAAATAAAAATGAAATATAAAAGCTCATTAGATATTCCAAATCAGGATCTTCTTTAGACACACTCAGGACACCCAGGAATGTATCAGTGTCACCAGGTATCAGGTTATAAAGAAATCACAGTGACATTCTGAATGTGACTGGGAAGACTGGTTTATGATGATTTTGGTGTTGTTTTGTTTTGCTTTGAGATGGAGTCTTGCTCTGTCACCCAGGCTGAAGTGCAAAGGTATGATCTCGGCTCACTGCAACCTCCGTCTCCCTGGTTCAAGAGATTCCTCCTGCCTCAGCTTCCTGAGTAGTTGGGATTACAGGCACGCACCACCATGCCTGGCTAATTTTTGTATTTTTAGTGGAGACGGGGTTTCACCATGTTGGTCAAGCTGATCTCAAACTCCTAACCTCGTGATCTGTCCGCCTTGGCCTCCGAAAGTGCTGGGATTACAGGTGTGAGCCACCGTAACGGGCTACGATGATTTTTTGAAGTTTAAAAAATATTTGTGTGTTTTTTTCTCAAAGTCCACTTTGTTTTTTCCACATTGCAAGAAAATTAGAATGGACGCATTTCAATAGCTCCCAGTGCAGAATAGCTGTATTCTGCAGTGAATACCAGGGAAACCACAGAACAATTAGAAAGAAAATACCTAAGCCATAGCCAATCAAAGAAGTGCCTACAGGCTTCAACAGGTTTCCTTCAGGCCTGAGATACTGAAGTCCTTTTCCATCTGACTCTCCCTAAAAAGAAGGGAAGATGCTTTATGTAATCTATTAATGAGAAAGGAGGTAGACAAAAATCCTGATTCCCATGTGCTGCTCCATGTTAGAGAAGTACATTGTCTACTATTAAATAATATTTCTTTGCAGTGTGGTTCTGTTATTTGTCCATATCATTGATCTGTAAGCTGCTATGAACAAACATATTATATATAATGAAAGTTGAAAGAACAGAGGGCTGAGTTTTAAAGTTGATAGAACAGTCAGAGGGCTGAGTTTTAAAGTTGATAGAACAGTCAGAGGGCTGAGTTTTTTAACACGTATTGTTCACAAAACCATATTCCAAGATATGGTTTAATCTTCTATTTGTCCATTATAAATCCTTCTTTTCCAGGATAACTTTTAAAACAAATCTCATTTTACTATCCTATCATAAACTGCTTTTGAATTAACCAGAGTCTACATGTCATTTCTCTAACTATGGTCGAGAGAAAGGACAGTTTGGTTGCACTTCTTTCCATATGAGGACTTTTGTCCCCCCACACCCACCCCTAACTCTTTATATTATGGACAGGGAAACAGAAGGGAAATTACTAAGTCAGGGAAAGAGTTACATGATGGCCATGTTCCTCTTTCAGTCTGCCAGTTGATTACATAATACACATAAAAACATGAGAGTGAGGGCCAATTTTTCTAACCTAGTAAAGTTTGTGGACTTCTGAGCTACATTGCATTGCTAGTAATGACTGAAAACATAGATTATCAGCTATTGTGTTACATGTTTTACTTAAAGTAGTTATTATGTCCACCTTCAAGGTGAGACAACTGAGATTTAGAAATTATGTAACTTGGCTAGTTAAAACTGACACTAAACCTCTTAACTCTGATCCCTCATTATAGCAACATGCATAAAGTTATGCTTCCTTATTGCTGGAAGGGAATCTTCAACAGACCTCCAGGGTTCATCCACAGAGCTATCCAGAAAAAGCTCCCAAATAACACAGATACTGGTTTGCCTGGTGAAAATGTTCCTCAAAACTGTTCCATAAAAGATTCTAATCCCAGATAAAACGTTTCAATATTATTTTCATTATTGAAAAAATCTCTGTATTTTAGGTCACCTTGACTAAATGGGAATGAGCTGCATTTAAAAAATACTTTTTAATGGACGCATTCTAATTATACATATTTATGTGGCACAATGTGACAATGTAAAGTTTCAATACATATATATGTTGTATAATGATCAAATCAGGGTATTTATTGTGTTGGCCACGGATTTGCTTTCCTGAATATTCATATGTATGTCAGAGTTTCATGCCAGGGCAGTGGACACTGTATGGTTAAATAGTCTTCAACTTCTTATTCTAAGCCTTTGCTAGATGGTTTTTAACTAAATATAGGCATATTAAAAGTTCTCTTCTCATACCACAACCCTGATCTAGTTGTAGTTGGTTAAGAGTGGAACTCAGATGGATGGGATTATTTTTTCTTACGTAAGAAAAATAAATTCCTTCCCAGTAATCTGCAAAAATTCTTGTGATACAGAATGGATGAGAAGGAATAGAATTTAGCCCCTCATTAAATATAGCACCTATTCGCATTTAGAATTTTAGTGAAAGATATTGCCTTAGGGAACTTGCTTCAAAGGTAGTATTAATAAAAAGGTAGAATGAATGACAAAAACTGCCAACATTTCTATCATGGCATCAATGAATACATGAGCTAATGTACCAGTGGTGGCCTACTGTAAATGCCCATCACTGTTAGCAAGCTTTTTCTGACACGGAGCACTGCTGTGCTATCTCACGTTGAGCAATGAAACTAGGAGGTGAATGACCTACCATAACCCATCAAAGGCACTCAGAGCTGTTCTCCTTTGAATACCTCCAATTATCTAAATTTATAACTGATATAAACAGGAAAATCAGAATTAAACCTTTAAATTGCTGCTTCCCTACCATTTGGTCTTCTTTATCTGTTCCATTAGAACCATTGTTAGTCTAGCTGTCTTAGCTAATTCAGAGGAAACGTCAAGGGAAGATCAATGTATGAATCCCTCATGTTCTATTTGATGTCAATCTGTTCCTTTTATGAAACACTCTTCCTATAGATTTAGAATGTGTGATTGCCAGCGTTTCAGGCTGACCAGCAAAATGCTCAATAAACAATGCACTTTCCTCCCAAATGATGCAAGAGTCAAATGAATGCTGAATACTTAAAAAAAAATAAATATTCTTATAACATGAGATTAGTTGAACAGAACTTGAGCTGAAACAGAAAATGCTTGTGAGTTCCAAGGGATTGTAGCTAGCATTAATGCATTTCGCTTTCATCCAGACAAAAAAATATAAAGGCTATGCTCTGTTTTGCCTCACTCCTTTCACCTCTTTTTCAGGCTAACGTTGTTCAGTTCTTTGCACGTGTTTTCCATGAATACCAATATTGAAACAGTTTTGAAGATATAGAACTGGGCCGACACTCCAGTGTGTTCATTGTATCGGCTACCACTGGAAGGCCCACCTCCACACTTCAATCAGGAAGGAAAGCATTTCAACACACTTACTGTAAAGATGGAGGAGGAGTACATTTCGTTGTTTGCTATTGAATGACTTCTATTGCATGTACAAGACACCGTAGGGAATTACAACTTCGTACTAAAAAATATATCTTTTGTGCATACACTAAAGGGTAAGTTCAAAAGACCCAAAACACTTGTTTTTTTTTTTTTTTTTTTTTTTTTTTTTCCTACTTATAATGGATCCTTTCAACTCTGTTGCTTGGCTTATCACGTTATTTCTTACCACCAGGTTGACAGAACTCTAGGCAAAGTTGACAGCCAAATATCAGAGTGCATCCATAAACACAAATCTTGGTATTTGCCCATAGACTTAGAAATAAAGGGGAGGAACCGTGAGTTATGAGAGAAATGGCAACTAAGACTTTTTCAAAGACAAATGTACGTATCTATACATAAGTGGCTGGAACAGTTAGTTGGGGTAGGAAAAACATCAAATGAAAGTTTAAGAGAGACACTTTATTAGATTTATTTGGGGGATTATTAAGGTATAGCTTATTAAAATTCCTTTAGTCTTCTAGTTTACTTTTTTCACCATAGGCTTGTGAACTTATGCTAATTGTATGGTGGTTTTATAAGTATCAAAGAAGATTTTTCTGACTAAATAGCTGAAACTATTTTCATTCTAAGTCAGACAACTTTGAAAGTGACACTAACCCTTTCATGACACTGAATGAACTAGAGTGTTAATGAGTTTTCAGACTACAAAGTCATTGCTTCCACTGTACATTTTTGTTGCTTCCCAAAAATTTCAGGTATTTTAAAATTTACTTCCCAGGAAATAAATTTCACTCACTTACTTCTTGGGGAGAGTGTGGGGATATAGACGTCTAACCCAACCACAAACCAGGTCAAGTCAATAAACCGGACTCTCATATTCCACTTCAATTTGAGTTACTGAGAAGAAACATTGAACTCTCCTGAGAGACACATCACAGCCTTTGCTCCCATTAAATAGTCACCTGGGGATGTCAGACATGGGTAGATCAAGATATTGAGCAATCATATTAGCACAGCCCTATCTACCATGCCAAGGATATCAGTTAGAACCGTGCTAGACTGCTGATAACAAAATACATAACCATCAGGTTACTTGTACATATTGGAGCTAATTTTTTCTCCTATAGCAAGGAAGTCAGAGGTAAGGGGTTGCTTGCCTGGTTTCAGCCGTTCAATAATGCCAATGTGGATCTAAGTGACTGTCATCTTTTCCCTCTTACTTCCTCAGTGTGTTGGCATTTTCCCCTTAGGCTTGCTATCTCAGGCAGCAGGTCCAGAAATCGTGTCTACGTTCACAGCAGGAAAAGGGAAGTGTGGAAGAAATTTTCAGGGAACGTATGCTTCTATCTCATTGTCCAGAGCTGTATATTTGGCCAATCCAAGGGAGATTGGGAAAATAAGTATCTCTCCAGAGCTAGGGATAATGCTTTCCCAAACAAAATCGGGATTCTGTATTTCTGTCTGCAGGAAAAAGGGTAGAAAAATTTTGGATTGGCAACTAGAAGTGTCAGGTGAACTATGGTAAAAACTAACTGCCTGAGAGCTACAAGTGAGGGGCCCCTTCCCCCAACAGCCTCAAAAAACTGAGGAGAACATCAGTGAGGAAGAAACCTGTCCTCCTTGTCTCCATTTTAAAGGCCCTCCCTTCTTCTTTCTTTCTTCTTTTTTTCTTTCTTTCCCTCCCTCCCTCCTTCCCCCTCCCTCTCTCTTTCCTTCTTTCTTTCTTGCTTGTTTTCTTTCTTCTCTCTTTCTTTCCTTTCTTTCTTTTCTCTTTCTCTCTCTTTCTCTTTCGTTTTTTTCCCTTTCTTTCCTTCTTCCTTCCTTCCTTCCTTTCTTTCTGGTCTTTCTTTTCTTTCTTTCTTTCTTTCTTTCTTTCTTTCTTTCTTTCTTTCTTTCTTTCTTTCTTTCTTTCTTTCTTTCTTTCTTTCTTCCTTCTTTCTTTCTTTCTTTCTTTCTTTCTTTTTCTCTCTCTCTCTCTCTCTTTCTTTCTTTCTCTCTCTCTCTCTCTCCCTCCCTCCCTCCCTCCCTTCCTTCTTTCCTTCCTTTCCCTCTTTCTATTTGCGACAGAGTCTCTCCTCTATCACTAAGGCTGGAGTACAGTAGCATGATCACAGTTCACTGCAGTTTCGACTTCCTGGGTTCAAGAGACCCTCACCCCTTGGCCTTCTCAGTAGCTGGGACTACAGATGTGTGCCACCATGCCTAGCTAATTTTTGTACTTTTTTGTACAGATAGGGTTTTGTCATATTGGCCAGGCTGGTCGCAATCTCCTAGGCTCAAGTAATCCACCTGTCTTAGCCTCTCAAACTGTTGGGAGCCACTTACAGGTATGAGCCATGTACTGGGTCTAGTTCCTCACTTCTTCAGGTTTTATTACAGACTGGTTTATTTTGGAAAAGCTGTGACTCAACAGCTAACAGAGGCCACAAATATTTCTAAATCCACTAACAGTCAACTATGCAATAATTGACAACTGATGTGCTGCACTGCAACAGCCTGAAGCCTTTTTATACACACTTGTAAGAACAATGAAGCAGGTTTTAAAGGCCAGATATCTGTGCTCACCAAGAAATCCACCATCTGGTCCCCATCATGGTGGCATTTTAGATTAGAGGAGTTTTTTTCTCCTTTTCCACTATCCTTTGAAGAACAGGTTGTCGTTCTGGCCTTCCATCATAGAAAGGTTTCCCTTTTCATAAATGGCAACACAAAATATTAAATCCTGTTTTTTTTTTGTAACTTTCTCCTGGAATCTTTGTAAAAAACAAATGCACCAAATCTGTTAAAGTTTCTGCTTCTCAAAATAGCTATGAGGGAGTTGATTTCTCAAGGGCAAAAATCTTTTCAAGGACTTCTTAGGATATGGAAACTGAACTTCTAAAATCTTCTTACTTGAAACAAAGTAGATCAACTCTTTAAAAAGTATACTAGACATTTTTGACAACAGAATTCCAAATAAATTTTAGATAAAGACCAAACTGAATAAAATGTATGGACAAGGTAATAAAAAAATGGGGAAGTTAGAATACAATGAGAGTGATCTGTTTTGTTTTCAGTATTTTTTCTCAAAGAATGTATTTATATACATTTTTAACATAAAAAAAGGTGGAGACCACATTTGTCCTTTTTTTCCATTCTTCAACTTCTTTTAAAAGACATAGGGAATCTTCAATTCTAAGTAAAGAGTAAATACTCCTGCTGTGGTTCACTCCATCCAGGAAAAATCCAGAATCACAAGAAAAATCCATAATTTTAGATTCCTGAACATTTTGCTTTTCAATTTTTTTCTTCTTCATCTCTTTTTTTCTCCTCCATCTCTTGTCCTTCTATTCCAGTAAATATACCGCTACACAATAAGCATTTCACAGTAGGATATCAAATGGCATTGCACCCTATACATCTTTTATTCATCCTAAAAACATTTTGTAGCATACAGTACAGGATCTAAATTACTGCCCAGTAAGGAAAATCATACCATGTCTAATTTTCTGTGGCTTGTGCTATCTCCTCTTCCTCAGTTTAAAATAGTTTGTTTCAGCAAAGAGCAAATTAGTGAGTTAAAGACTAATTTACTTTATATTTTGGTGTCCTGTATTTTAAGTAATTTTTAAATGCATTCAAATAGAATTATCCCTAAAGAAGGAAGATAAAGCTAAGTTTCTTATACATGTAATATTTATTTTGTGTAACTGTGTCCTTTGCAGAGTTTTTTTTTTTGAAACACTGATGCAAACCTTATCTGTGAAAATTTCTAGACCTTCTGGGGCAGAGTAATTGTATCTACCCTAAATTCAATATTTGTCTGTCATTTGATGATAAATCTTGTGATACTGTTTGTATGAATTATACTTTAATTTCTAATCACAAATATTTTTATGCATTCTTTACCTCCCCAATTGACTTCAAAATTCATGAACGATTCTGATTTTCCTCAGTGTCTTATGCATAATAGGCTCTAGATTAATTACAAACTATTTTTCTCAAATTTAAATGATAAACTTCTCTTTTACAAATCACAATTCTGTTTAAGTGCATATAGACACTACCTAATACAGAAAATCAATAGGTAAAATAAATCCATTTTTAACTCACTTTGAATTTTCTTAAAGGATTTTTGCCATAAACCTCTTCACAAGTCCTATAGTTTTGCTTTCTGTGGGGATTTAAGTTTTTGAATTTTCTGCCTAGAGCTCATTGTGCAGTCTCTTCATCAATACTCAAGGAATCAAGAAGTCATCCACTAATTACTCCCCCAAACAGTAGAAATCAGGTCCACATTTTTTATGTCTATGTAATTGTAAGAACAGCTGTAGATCTGTCTTCCATTCTGAAAATATAATAACACACATAGTATAATACTAGTATAATTAAAGTACACAATGAAGTATTTCTGAAATGCTTCAGAATTAAGACTTCAGTATTTTAACGGGAAGTAGCCTTGATTTTGCCAAACTGGTCAGTCATCAGGTTCTCTGGAAATTTATAGCAAAGACTGTAATTGGCAGGAATACAATATAAGTGACACACACAATGACACACACATATATAGACATAGACACTCATAAACACATAAAACTGTAAAAAAATGCTCTTGTTACACAAAGTGGCATAGAAAAGGCGGAATAAACAGAGCCCATTTATATAATCATGTGCCAGAAAAAGAAAATTAAAAAAAAAAAACTGTTGGTCTTTTGTGTGTGTGTGTCATAGCTCCCCATTGTCTGTAAAGTATCTATCTGTATGAATAAGCTATTCACTAATACTGAGGAGACTAGAATATCTTCAACTGATCCACACAAAACCTCTGATATCACATCTTTTTTGATATTTAATTCAAAACTTAACGGAATGTTCATGCCTCAGTGGACTGTGTGATACTTTAAAATACAAGTTCTATCAGAATGAAACCAATCATTTTTAGATCATTTTGATATTGATAAGAATCTCTTTCTTTCATTCTCTTTGATCATCCCTTCTGGAAAACCCAAAGAAAGTGCCGAGAACTTAAATCAATCATAAAAAGTGAAATATCTCCTAGCAAAAATCAGATCATTCAGTATCATCAAGAATCTCATACAAATATCATACATAAAGTATTTTCAAGTTTTGAGTCAAATGTGGAGAAAGAGAATGAGTCTATGCCCTGTGTAGGAAGGCAGCCGAGTGCTTTATCAACACCCTTTTATGTTTGGATTTCATTCCATTATAATCACAATGATAACCTGTGTGGTGTGCATGATGCATTCTACATCTAGAAAATAGTTGTATCTAAAAATTCCATCCCTCCCCTTTCTGTGGTAAAGATTTGTCTTCAACATCATCAATAGCTGAAGCAATGCTCATCTGTGACCATCTGTTCTTATTGTAAAACAGTAGATTTGGGCAGAATTTGCAGGCATTGAGCTTGTCAAAACGTTAGAACACCTGTTTGATTTTTACCTTATCAGGCTTTCAGATGGTTGAGTGTGAGTGGGAGGTTGGGCCTAGGAAAAAAAGGCTTTTATCATTTCTTTTGAAATGGAAAATTAAACAAAAAATTTCAGTTGATGATTATTCTCTACTGTTAGAAAAATTAATATACTGTTTTAAAAACTATGATTAATATTGAAATATCTAAAGTTAAATGAGGAAAATGTACAAATACAGTTTTGACTGTCCACACACAATTTTCATCTACTGAACACATATCTTATTACATAGCAGTGTCTGCACATACTAGGTACTCAATCTGTGCATTAATTAATAAATGAATGGGCTGGGCACTGTGGCTCACGCCTGTAATACAAGCACTTTGGGAGGCTGAGGTGGGCGGATCATGAGGTCAGGAGATCGAGACCATCCTGGCCAACATGGTAAAACCCTGTCTCTACTAAAAATACAAAAATTAGCTGGCTGTGGTGGCACATTCCTGTAATCCCAGCTACTTGGGAGGCTGAGGCAGGAGAATCACTTGAACCAGGGAGATGGAGGTTGCTGTGAGCCAAGATCGTGCCACTATACTCCAGCATGGCGACAGAGCAAGACTGTATCTCAAAAAATAATAGTAATAAAAATTAAAAATGAATGAATGAATGAAAGTGTACTTGATTCTCTTAATGAATGAACTTTGCATTACTATTTCCATTTTTATAGGTGAATGAAAGTGATGCTAAAATAATTTTCAGAGCTGCAACTCAGAGTAATTCATTCTGCCTTCTGGTCACAGGCTTTCCAGTAGGCAATGCCAGTAACTTGGTCTCAGGTGTGTGTCCTGTATTAATAACCTCTCAGGAGACACTAAAGAGACTAGATGTACCTAAGCCTGGGGTTGTTGGTTTGGAAAAGCTAGCCAGAGGAAGTGACTTTGAGTAGTTTCGAAAGCAGAAAGCAACACCTTTGAGAAGCTAGAAGGTACAGGAAGGAGGTAGCATGTGAATTCTTGGAACAAGCAGTTCACTAGAGCAGTGTCAAAAGCAGGCAGTGAGATGTTTCTATTTATGTGGAGGGAGGAATAATTGGGAGAGGAATTTGAAACATATAATTGGGAGCTTGGATTTGATACAAAGCAGAATTGGGAAAGTGATTGATGTGACTAAAACAACAGGAGTGATGAGTACTGCTGCTGGGTGAAGAATGAATTGGCAAGCCCAGGGCAGCTGGCTGCCTGGAAGGCTGGTACAGCGGTATCCACCCCAGACCAGTTGCTGATGTCAGTGGACTGAGCCAAGATGAAGAAATGCTACTGAGACAGGATCCACAATCTGGAACAATGGTCTCCAGGCTCCATTACGCCCTTCAGAGAATCACCATGAGTTATGCGATGACAGAAACTCTTCCTTTTTCTTTGAAACATAACTTTTTCGTGCTATTTAGTATATTATATATGTATGTGAAATCAAGCTTTTCTTTTTCATTGAAACATAACTTTTTTGTGCTATTTAGTATACTAAATATGTATGTGAAATCAAAGTATTTTTTTTGTTTTGTTTCGTTATTTAAGCACTTCCAAAGCAAATAAAAAATTCTGAGGGAATTTAAACAGTAATAAATTTGGCCAGGCATGGTGGCTCATGCCTGTAATCCCAGCACTTTGGGAGGCTTAGGTGGGCAGATCATTTGAGATTAGGAGTTGGAGACCAGCCTGGGCCAACGTGGAGAAAACCTGCTTCTACTGAAGATACAAAAATTAGTTGGACATGGTGACATGCACCTATAGTTCCCACTTTTCCCACTTTTATTATAATATAAAATAATATAATTGAAATTGGATGGACTTAAAGATTATCTTGTCTAACTTTTATTTTTCAAACAAGGAAATTGGGACTTTAAGAGATGAAGTGATTTCATTCCCATATTTTTTTAGCACAGGCTCTGGAGTCAGATTCATCTTAAGTTTGAATCTGTTTTTTTTATTTATTACCTGAGTAACTTTAGAAAAGCCATTTGATTTTCTCAGTTTCTTCATCTACAAAACAGAGATAAGTATAGTGCAATAGTTATTACACTATGAATAAAACTTTCTTTTTCAAGTCACCATAGTGTGGTAGTTAATGGTGTATAATCTGGAGCCAGACTACTTGGGTTTAATTCCCAACTCTGCTACTCACAAGCAATGAAAACTCGGACACGCTTTCTAATCCCTCTGTGCCTCAGTTCCTTCTTTTGTAATGTGGGGTATGTATAATCTATATGCATATAGTATTAAATGAGAAAATATATTTGTGTGTATTACCAGTATTATCAGACTCAACCTCAAGCAAATAGCATGGGATAAATGCTCACTATAGCTAGGGTTGTTATTACGATCACTCTCATTACTTTTGGTTAGTACCACTTGTGTGTTGGGCGCTGAATTAGATGTAGAATATATAGAGAGGAAAGACACAGCTCCTTTTCTCAAGAGCTTGGAGTCTAGGCAGATGAAGTAAGGAAAGTAATAATCACAATTCAGTGTGATAAGTACTACCATGAAGGTCGCCCCCATCTCTCTTAGAGTTCAAAGAGGCCTAGTGAATCAGGATTGAGTCATTGCAGGAGAGTCATTGGAGGGTCACTTGAGAGGTGGAAGTAATGGTCAGCAGCAAACTCTGTAGCGAGGTGAAGCATTAGTGTGTGTGTGTGTTGGGAGCCTGCAGAGCAGAGACTAAATCAGCAAAACAAAATGCAGGTTCTTACGCTTAGAAAAAATCCAACAGCTGGTGGTTGTTTTGTACCACTGGTTGTAGGGTGCACATGAGGTAGGGCTGGATAGTTACAAAGTGGATTGATGAAGAAGGGCATTGTGTTAGTCAGGGTTCTCTAGAACGAATAGGATATATGTATACATGAAATGTATATGTATATATCCATGAAATGGGAGTTCATTAAGGAGAATTGACTCTCACAATCATAGGGTTAAGTTCTACAAGAGGCTATTTTCAAGGTGAGGAACAAGGAAGCCAGCAGTAAATCAGCCCAAGTCCCAAAATCTCAAAAGTAGGGAAGCCAACAGTGTAGCTTTCCATCTGTAGCCGAAGGCCCAAGATCCACTGGCAAACCACTGGTATCAGTCCAAGAGCCCAAAAGCTGAAGAACTTGGAGACTTGGAGTCTGATGGTCAAGGGCAGGAAACATCCAGCACAGGAGAAAGACGAAGGCTGGAAGACTCAGCGAGTCTGCTCTTCTGTCTTCTCCTGACTGCTTTATTCTAGCTGCACTGGCAGCTGATTAGATAGTGCCCACCCACGTTGAGGATAAGCCTGTCTTTCCCACTTCACTGACTCAAATGTTAATCTCCTTTGGCGACACCCACACAGACACACCCAGAAACAACACCTTGCATCCTTCAGTCTAATTAAGTTGACATTCAATATTAACTATCACAGGTCTTATTAAACATACTGCTAACCTACGTGCACTTTATCTTGAAACCAATGAGATACAATTAAAAGATTTTAATTGGAGGGATGGCCTGATTAGGTTCTCCTTGCCAAAAATTGATGAGTGCCCCCTGGGTCCACTTCTTTCTGAGTATGTGGATACTGCAACACATTCACCTGTTTGACTTGGCGATTTCTTCTTCTCCTACCAGATGGTAAATTCCTTGAAGGCAGTCATCTGGCTTTCTATTCCCAACATCTGTCATAATATCTACAGGTAGTCATTAATATGTCTAGAATGAACAAATGAATGGAGAAAACTGAAAGCAAAAATTCAATTAAAATGCCTTTTTATCCTTACTCCATGAGAATTGATAAGGATCTAATAGTGGTGGTGCTAGGGGCACATAAAAGGGATGGGTTCAACAGATATTTAAGTAACAATATTGACAAGCTTTGGAGTTAGAGGCTGACTTGGAGGCAAAAAGAACTAATCTAGAATGACCTTGAGATTTCAAGTGTGGTCAACTCAGTGGACAACGGTTACGTTCACTGGGAATGAAAACACAAGGCTAGGTTCACAGATGAAGCCAATGAGTTTATTTGTGGGCATCTCTATTTCAAGGAACCTGCGGATCAAATGAAGGGATGTCTAGGAAGCAGGTGGATAGAGAATGATATCGTCAAAGTCCTTGAGGATCACAACCTTTAACTCACAGTCCATTGTACTTTTCCTCCTTTGTAATGATCTTTTTTAAAGAAAAACGCTAGGCAAACAATAACTCCAAGAATGTTAAAGCAATTCATACTTAATGATTTTTTAATGATTACAAAATCAAAAGGGATATTTTTCTTGGCCATCTTTCTGGAACGCCCTTAAGCCAATCCGTGTCTCTGGAAAAGATCCAAGTTAAACAGTAACTCCTCCAGGAAATCTTGCCACACCCTTCCAGATATAAAGAACATTCACACAGCAGTTGATTTCACCTTGTCTACAGCACTAGTTGCAGTGTATTCAGGTATTCATACTGATCTTCCTTTAATATATGCAGGACAGTCTCATCATTAGGATGGATTTTAGAATCAGACATATAGTGTTTTGAAATTTCAGCTTTGCCATTTAGCTGAATGATGTGGGGAAAGCAGTTTGCCTGCCCTTAGCCCCCATATTTTCTCATATGTGAAATTCAGAGGGCAGTAGATATTGTGAAGGTTTGAAGACTTCCACTGACTTCTCATCATACTCAGCGTAGCACTTTCATCTCTTCTCCTTGTTTCCTTTGCTCCAGCCACACTGACCTCTGTGTTGTCCCTGAAATAATCAAGGCATTTTCTTTCCTCCTAGAGTGCCCTTCCCCCAGCTATCTGCATGGCTAGCTCCCTTGCTTTTTTTCCAAATATTTTCACGAAGGTGATATTCTGTCCTATAGCTATAATAGAGAAAAAAATGCTGCTGAGTCTAATATGGAACACCTGCATGTATATTGACAAAGGCTGGAAGAAAATATGATCCAATGGAAAGTTGTATCAGTGAGGCGAATTATGTGCAAACTGTTCTCCTGGTACATCATTGCTTTTGATGTAGTTTTGACATTTGAAATGCAATTAAAAACTCAATTTCTTGTGAGATTTTCCCTGGGTATCCTAGGTAAAGTTTCAGTATCATGCTGCAATATTTTCCTTCTCTGCTTCATTTTTTCCTCAGCATTTATTGCAACTTAATATGCTACATATTTTGCTTATTTTTGTTTGTGTACCAAAGAGGAAAGTAAGCCCCTTGAAGATGGGGATTTTGTGTGTCTTGTTCCCTGCCATATCCCAAGTATCTAGAACATTGCCTAGAATATATAGGCACTCAAAAATGTATTTTGAATGAATAAATTTTATATATAAATTGCTTGGCACAGCATCTGACATATATCACATATCTGTCATGTAGTAGCTGTTAATGTTTTTTGTTAATGAATTTTGCTAATGTTTTGCAGGATCTTAAGAAGTCATGAAATACACTGTATTCATTATCTTATGATTTCTACTACAGATGATGCTTAAGAGTTAAATGAATTAATGAACTGACCAATTCTATGTAAAGATTAGCTATTTGCGTCACTGTTGGTGAGGTGGTTGCTGCCTCAGAATCCACAGTACAGAGCTGGAGAGAGGCTGGAGGCAGAGTGGAGGCAGCACAGAGGCTCTGTAACCTTGAGCAACCTCACCTCACCCCATCCAAACTCCTCTCATTTTATATATAAATTATCATCATCAAGGGCACTTTGCAGCTTTTGCAGTCTCTGAGTCTGTGGGTTTCAAAAGGTGAGGCGAAAGGCAAGATCTTTTTTGTTTTGTTTTGTTTTTTGACATGGAGTCTTGCTCTGTAGCCCAGGCTGGAGTGCAGTGGTGTGATCTTGGCTCACTGCAAGCTCTGCCTCCCGGGTCCTGGTTCAAGCAATTCTCCTACCTCTACCTCCCAAGTAGCTGGGATTACAGGCATGAGCCATCATGCCCAGCTAATTTTTGTATTTTTTAGTAAAGATGGGGTTTCACCATGTTGGCCAGTCTGATCTTGAACTCCTGACCTCATGATCAACCCACCTTGGTCTCCCAAAATGTTGCTATTACAGGCATGAGCCACCATGCCCAGCCAGAAGGCAAAATCTTTTACCTCCTTAACTTAAAAAACTCAAATTTCTGGGCTGGGCACAGTGGCTCAGGCCTGTAATTCCGGCAGTTTGGGTGGCCAAGGAGAGGGATCACCTGAGGTCAGGAGTTCAAGATCATTCTGGCCAACATGATGAGATCCTGTCTCTGCTAAAAATACAAAAATTATCTGGGCATGGTTGCAGGTGCCTGTAATCCCAGCTACTTGGTAGGCTGAGGCAGGGGAATTGCTTGAAACCAGGAGGTGGAGGTTGCAGTGAGCCAAGAGCATGCCATTGCACTCTAGGCTGGGGAACAAGAGCATGAAACTCCATCTGATAAAAGTAAAAAAAAAAAAAAAAAACCTCAAAAAATTTTTGTGTGTATGTGATGAATGAATGAGAAGTGGATTAAAAACAATGGGATCATACAGTACTTCTTAAAGTCCTGTGTGCATGTGTGTATGCACACACACACGATGTTGACCTGACAATTTTTCATGCCTTTGTCTGAATGATCTGTAGCAAGTAGGAAGGTATTTCCAAAGTGTGATTAATGACTTGGAAAGCAGAAACTGTGTCAAAACCAAGCTTAGCTAGTTTGGTGGCAGGTGGTACCAAGAGGCAGAGTGAACTTGAAGTTGAAATTACAAAGAACTATTGATCCTGACAGTAAAGCATGCCTCAAAATGAAGTTGACATGGAATGAACCTGACATTGAAATAGTATCTTAAAATCTTGAAAAGCATGACAGAGAATTCAATTATATAACTAAAGGCAATTGGAGAAAATGAAGAAATTGGTAGTGATCTTTCCTTCAGACACGTATTTTCCTCTATAGGTCAGGCTCACTTTGCACATAATTAGTTACCTTGGTTTCTCACTTCATCAGTTAATCAATTTCAATAATGTTTCAGCTTTACTGTTAGAAAGTTTTACATTCATGTCAAACCCAAAACAAATCTGAAAAGCTGCAGAAGTAATTTGAGTCCATGACAAAAAAGAATGTTAGTCCAGGACTTGGAGTGAATTAATGTGACATCTTAAAAGCTTTGGGTTATAATCCAGGCTCTGCCACAGGCAGTCATAAACCATGGGCAAGTTATTTAATCTCTGATTTTTAGAATCTTTAGCTGTAAAACACAAGCATAATAATTCCCACTTCATTGTATTTGCTCTGAAACACAATAATATATGTGATTGTGCCTAGTATATAAAACAAGATTGACAAATTCATTTTGACATATATTTGAATAGAACTGTCAGATCTTATAGAATTGAATAATTGTGTAAAGCCAGGAGGAAGGGAAATGTTTGCAGTTGTATTTTTATTTTGTTTATTTATTTTTTTTTGAGACAAATTTATTTTTTTGAGACAAATTTTTGCTCTGTTGCCAGGTTGGATGGAGTGCAATGGCCTGATCTTGGTTCATTGGAACTGCCTGGCTTTAAGTGATTCTCCTGCCTCAGCCTCACAAGTAGCTGGGACTACAGGTGCCTGCCGCCACACCCTGCTAATTTTTGTTATTTTTAGTAGATGACAAGGTTTCACCATGTTGGTCAGGATGGTCTCGATCTCCTGACCTCATGATCCACCCACCTCAGCCTCACAAAGTGCTACTGTGCCCAGCCTGCAGTTATATTTTAAAGATGAGGAAACATGATCAGAATGGTTAAAGTAACTTTTCCTAGTTATGGGCCGAGTTAAACTTCACCTTTTCAGCTTCTTGGCCTACTGAGTCTTAATTCCACCACTCATACATGTTCTAATTATCTGTTCATGGGTGAATATCATAAGAATCCTGGTATTAATAGAATTTTTCCCCTTTTCTTTCCTAAAGAGCTAATTATACTTTAAATTACTTACTTCTTCAGCAGGTATCTTTATTCTACTAGCAGCAAATAGCAGAACAAAAGTCCCTGCCCCATGAAGCTGATATTGTAGTGCAATTCACTCAGCCAACAATCCTAAGTGCTGTGATGCCCTCGACACAGTCTAGGAACAAATCCTCTCCTAACCTGATGGGTGAGGAAATACACCAGGAAAGGCTGACAGAAGGGATGGCAGGGTAAAAAGTTATATGGGCACAGGCCAGGTTAAGGGGGTTAGTTTAGCCCTAATGTGTCCAGCAAGTCTTCCAAGAGATGATGACCAATAAGCTTTGTCTTGGACTATGAGAGGACAATCTAGTTACCTGAAGCCGAAGTAGAAGATTCCATCTGGAAAAAGACCTCCCTGTTGCTTTAAAAATTAGTATGTAGCCAGGCGCGGTGGCTCACGCCTGTAATCCCAGCACTTTGGGAAGCCAGGTGGGCAGATCACAAGGTCAGGAAATCGAGACCAGCCTGGCCAACCTGGTGAAACTTTGTCTCTAAAAATGTAAAAGATTAGCTGGGTGCAGTGTTGTGTGCCTATAGTCTCAGCTACTTGGGAGGCTGAGGCAGGAGAATGCTTGAACCGGGGAAGCAGAGGTTGCAGTCAGCTGAGATCATGCCACTACACTCCAGCTGGGCGACAGAGTGAGACTCCATCTAAAAAAAAAAAAAAAAAAAAAGTGTGTTTGGTACCTAAAAAAATAGCATACCTGCTGGGTTATTAAACCATATGAGTTTTCTGCAATAATTAGGCCTCTTAAAAAAAAAGAAAATTAATTGTACCTTAATATAGTGTGCTTTTTAGTGTATTCAGAAATCATGTTGATAGCATACTTTTCTCATAGAATTTTATGAGAAAAAAATGCTTATGAAATTGCACGTTAGCTGAGAAAGGTATTGTGAATACACAGATAAGTACTCAAAGTAGATTTTATATATTTCAATTAATATTATAGATGGCCAAGAGAAAAATTATTTTTGTAAATAGATACACGTAATCTAATTTTTTTTTTTGTATTCTTATTGTAATATAACATATCTAGCCTTCCTCTAAAAGTCAGTTTCTAACTGGTCTTCTTTTTAAAATGGTTTACCAAATTGAAATGAGAATTAAATTTTGAAAAGAGCTAAATATATACAATATCGCTCAAAGTGCCCTGAAATTACTTTGAAGGACTAGCATTAACAATACCTACATTTGTTATTAGGTCTGAGGTCAATCTGGGCTTTGTGTTACTTTTGATTGTTTTTTAAGACCTACTATAGTTTAGTTTCGATTAAGCATGTAGTCCTGGAGCACCTAGGATTTCCTGATACGTTTTTGTACAATAATCCTTTCTAAGCCTGGCTATTACGGCTGCCTTCTTCGCTTACACAGGTTTGTCTGACTGGCCTAATGGATGTTTTAAATCCAGTCCTTCGAAGTTTTCCATGCATCTTTTGATTCTTTCCTTGCTGTCCTGATATTTAGTCTTTTGTCGTAGTCATTTAAGGAAGTACAGTATCTATAGAGTGACGAGGCATGCTGCTTTACATTGTTCTTTTTTTGACATGTTTTGCTATTATTAATAAACATATTTATAAACCATTCCCAGAGCCAATAACCCAGTTTTGTTTTTAATATCTTAGGACAAAATTTTGAGATCAACCTTAAGGGGACCGAATATAGAGATGTCATATTCAGGCAACCAGAAGGAGGATCTGGGGACATCTTGGTGGCATGTACTCTATGCTCCATGTGCCAGGGCTGCCCCAGCCTGAAGTAGAAGAAAATAATGCAGATGGACTTACTCAGTTGGACTGAGATGGGACAGAAGTTGTCAGGGCTTGCTGAGAAGAATTGCCTTCCCCCATGTCTCAGACACATGCCAAATAAATGCTGATCACATATTCAGTACAAAAATACACTGATTCATTTACTTAGCAATTATTCCTTAACTAATTGCTATGTATTAAGCACTCTTCTAGGTACAGAAAACACATGATAAATACATTTTCTACCAAAGAAAGCTCAAAGTATTGTGGAAACATTTTTTTTGGGGGGGGGGAAGAAAAGGACTTAAGTAACTTCAGTGTTTTTTTCGGCGGGGGGGAGTTTGTTTGTTTGTTTTAGACAGAGTCTTGCTCTGTCACCCAGGCAGGAGTGCAGTGGCACAATCTCCACTCACTGCAACCTCTGCCTCCCAGGTTCAAGCGATTCTCCTGCCTCAACCTCCTGAGTAGCTGGATTACAGGCACATGCCAACACACCCAGCTAATTTTTGTATTTTTAGTAGAGACAGGATTTCACCATGTTGGTCAGGCTGGTCTCAATCTCCTGTCGTTGTGATCCGCCCACCTCAGACTCCCAAAGTGCTGGGATTACGGGGGTGAGCCATTGTGCCTGGCCAAGTTTGTTTGTTTGTTTGTTTGTTTGTTTAACTGAAATTGGAATGATTATGACTATATAGTGTATGAATGAATACTGTGTAAAATCAGCAAGAGCGGGGACTGTCGCTTGCTAACTTTTGCGTTCTTAACACAATCCAGCCACAGAATAATGAATGAGTCTCCAATGTTTACAGAGCAAATTGCTAGATTGATCAATCCAGGGAGTTCTCTGATTGTTCCGCCCTCACTGACTCACACTTCTCAGAACTACTGCGATCACTTACATGGGTTGACATTATTTTACATGTGCTAGTCTCCTTTTATCAATCAGCGATACTGATTGAATCATGTACTTGTATAGGGACCTTGATGGCCCTTCTGAACTCCCCAAAAGCATGTGGCAGAGTTATGGAAAGCACCCTACTGAGTGCTGGAACCAGAAATGTTGACCTGAGCCAGAACACTGCCATGTACCCAGCTCTGTTCTAACAGACTAACGCTTCTCAGCGGAATCCTTTGTGTTAGGACTGCTACCTAAGGCCCTTCCCTGGGGAGGGTATCTCAAGATTCCTCCCGCCTCCCACAGCATTCATGTGGCCACACTTTGGGTTAACTGACATGCCTTGACTTCAGAGTTCCAAGGGGTTACACTGCAACACATGCTGCAGCAATTATCAGGCCAAGCCAGGTCCTCTCTGAGCCTCCGAGCGGTCTCATGATCCCTGGCAGTGTGAAACCTACTGAACATTTAGAATCAGAGGGTCAGAGTGCCATTATTTAAACCAACTCATTTTAAACCTGGATCAAAGCCAATGGCTTAGGGCAATTTAGAAACATGATTATTTGCTAAGTGGGGCCAAATTTTGGCTCCTTCCTTACTTGATCATGACAAAGTATTTGGGAATTCAAACCTGAAATCATCTGTTATCCCACACAGAGCACTCCTGTTAGCGGATTGAAGAGCAAGTTTAATTAAGTTACACTGACCTCTTCCAGATTCACCAGGAAGAAGAAAGGCTGGGTCCTAGGATGCCTATAAGGTGGCCAGTTAACAAAATGGCCCAAGCAAAGGGCTTTTCAAAACTTTCTTTTTAAATTTATATTTAGTTATTTATTTGAGACAGTGTCACTCCTCCACCCAGGATGGGGTGCAGCGCAGTTATCTCAGCTCACTGCAACCTCCGCCTCCCAGGTGGGAGTGATACTCGTGCCTCGACTTCCAGAGTAGCTGGGATTACAGCAGCACGCAACCACGCTCAGCGAATTTTGTATTTTTAGTAGAAATGGGGTTTCTACTAAAAATGTCCGTGTTGGGCAGGCTGGCCTCAAACAAACTCCTGATCTCAAGTGATCCGCCCACCTCTGCCCCGTGAAGATGCTGGGATTATAGATGTGAGCCACCTCGCTGGGCCCAAACTTGTTTTTTTAAAAAAGCTTATCTGTTCTTGTGCGGTGGAGTGTGTGTATGCGTTTTGGGGTAATGTGATTTTTTTTTTTTTTTTGAACCAGATTTTCTAAGAAACAAAGAAATTTAGAGGACTATCAGCTGAAAAATATACTAGGTAGGAAATACAGCAAATTCTTTTTTTCAAATTTTTTTCTCATTAATGGCATAGAATTTCATTGAAAAGATGGTAAAAAACAAAAATAATTTCAGTTCATTTTATATCTTTTAGTTTCATTGTGTTCTACAACTTACTGCCGAATGCTACAAAATCAAGCTTGTTCTAACGAAATATAATCCTCAGATGGCTAAAAGAAACAGCTGAGAAAGCTATATATATCAAATATCTTTTCAGATCGAATTCAGTGTTAGAAAACCTCTTTATGAATTTTTTTAAGGTATAATCTAAGAAGCTATAGGTTTCAGAAAAATATAACATGATAAAATAGTTTATTTCAAAAATTATTAAGCTGTTTTGTTTTCCATTATGAGCAGTATTTATTTTTTTAAGGTAGATTGACACTTGTTATTTTATCTGTTTACTGAGTTATATTCAATTCCTTATTTACATTTCTTACGTTTGTTTTACATTTTACATCTATTCATATAGGTTTCAGTATATAGGCTGAAGTAGTTCAAGAAAGGTAAACAGAAAAGTAGAAAAAGATAATTCGGGGGGGAAAAATCAAGACAAAAGAGTTAAAATAGTATTTAGAACCAATTAGCTTTTCAAAATTTATTTCTTTCTGCATGTCACACATGATAGGCTATGTTCTTGAATTGGGCACATTCCTCTGTTTTCTCCCATTTACTCCATTTTAGTAAGTTTTATTTTGATGAAAAGAATCTCTTAGTACTATGTGAAGGGTTAAACTTTGATTGCAACATATTCAATATTATATGGTGCTAATTGTATTTAAAATTGAACAAACAAAAAATTGGGGGAATTCTTGAAAAGTAACTTATTACAGACCTGAAGTCTTTCACTTCTCCCTTTGAGATGAATCAAGAATTTTTAAAAAAGTAAAGCCAAAACAAAATAAAGAGTATCAAAAATCTCTGCAAAGCACACAGCATACATGCTTCAATTCACTTCCTCTACATTTGTAACAGTGGAATGTGGTTACTGCTACTTTTTTTTTTTTTCTACTCTTACAGAAAAAAGGATTCAATGCAATCTCCCTCAATGGAAGAATAAATGTCAAAAATAAAATTCAGAGTCCCTAAAAACTTCAATGCTTTTACCTGGTATTTTTTATCTTTTTTGGATAATATTGAAAAATTTGAAAACTGAAGTGTGCGTGATACTGAGAAAAAAACAAAAAATATTCTAGATTTTTGTAAAATAATCTATGTTCTAGATCATACAAAAGTATTTGATTCATTACATAATAATTAGATGCTTAATATATCCAGAGAGGTGACAGATGTTCCGCCAAATCACAGCCTGACAGACTCTTACCACAATGTATTTTTTTTTTTTTTTTTTTTTGAGACGGAGTTTCACTCTTGTTACCCAGGCTGGAGTGCAATGGCGCGATCTCGGCTCACCGCAACCTCCGCCTCCTGGGTTCAGGCAATTCTCCTGCCTCAGCCTCCTGAGTAGCTGGGATCACAGGCACGCACCACCATGCCCAGCTAATTTTTTGTATTTTTAGTAGAGACGGGGTTTCACCATGTTGACCAGGATGGTCTTGATCTCTTGACCTCGTGATCCACCGGCCTCGGCCTCCCAAAGTGCTGGGATTACAGGCTTGAGCCACCGCGCCCGGCCCACAATGTATTTTATAATCATTATTTTTACTAGTTGTGATAATAAATAAATTATATAGCAAAGAGAAATGATTGAAAAGAACCTAAGTTCAGCTAATGCATTTCAATCAGTTAAGCAGTTATGGATTTCTAATTTTTTTAAAATGTATTGTATAAAAAGAAATAATCAAATGCATTCTATATGAATGAAAATAAGAGCTAAACCTGACAAAAGCAGAAAGCTGAAGAAGATTCATTACAGGTACTACTGCATACCAGAGTCTTATTCAATCCATAATATGCTATTGAATTAAAAAATATAGGTGCAAAAAAAGAAGAGCAATTTAGTGTATGATTGCGTTAACTTTTAAATTCTTACTTTATCATTAGAAACTGTACCAGTCCATTCTGTGTTAAAAAAAACAAAAATATACTGTTAAAATTTATATGAATCTACAATCATATTAACTTTTATTATTGTTTTGGTGAAAACTGACTTCTGTTCGTTTTTAAAAATATGTCTTAGGGATGTAGAGTCTTCCTCTATAAATTAAACAAGTTCAAGCAAATGGTCCTCTTGGCCTTGTTAAATATAATAATAGTTAACATTTATTGGGCACTTATTATACACCAGACATTGTTCTAAGTGTTTTCAAATATATTATAAAAGCTTTAACATTTGTTTTCCAAGTTTACACAGCCAGAAAAAGGAGGAAAAACAGAACTTTTTCTGTTGAGTTATGCAAATCTTACTCTTACAATTTTATTTAAATAGAAAGGCATAATCAAAATAATCATTTTTATAATTTCCCTAATTCTCAAATAACTACATTTCCTAGATATGAACCACCTTTTCACCTTCTTGCATTTTCTATTGTGATCTTTTTCCCCTCGTTCCTCCTCCTAAATCCCTATTTTCTAGCTCATCCTGTGTCATGTTGACTGAATCTACCTTGGTCCAATTTCCTGCTGGTACTCTTCTCAGAGCTGGCCAAATCTACCTCACTGTGGAAAGGAAGCTGAACAGCAGAGGGTACCTTCAGGAGCTTTCTACTTACACCTTCCACAGAAGCAAACAAAAAAAATTAACCAGGTATCAGGTATATTCTTCAAAGTAAGCCTCCAACGTACATTTTCAAAATCACATTACCTTACTAGTCAAGACAAGTTGCATCTCAGGCATTTGTGTTTTGTGATGTCTGGCCAATGTGATTCATTGTAATATAAAATAAAGTGTATTTTTCTAGTGTGTTACAAGTAAACAGGTAACTAGTATTATTTACTAGTATTATCCCCAGTAAGGATAAACAATTACAATTAGATTTTTCCATTACTCAAATGAATATAGAAACTTCAACAATGAACAAGATTTCTCTGTTAAGAGTGACACTTTATTTCATTTGACTAATATAGTGTTGGTCTGCTCATAAATTATTCAGTGAAGCTTCCTTTCTCTCAAGCATTCCTCTGAAAAATGGCTTTGGGAGAGGAGTTATTTTTCATATGAACAAATTAAGTAAACTTTCAGTTTTGAGTACTGAAAATTTTTGTAGGAATATTTTAAAACACATCACCTTTTAAAATAAATTTAAGTTTTATTTTAAAAACCTTCACCTGTGTTCGTTACACATTGTATGCCCATTTTCAAAGAAAATTTTCTTTAACAATCAACTTTAGAAAAAAATATTTGTACTCCGATTAATCAAGCCACCAAATTTTTAAATCTAACAATCAGAAAATGGCAAATATAATATTTAGGAGTGATCTGTGAGGGCTCTAAAGATAGATGTATAAAGACTTTAAAACAAGAATAAATCATTTTATTGGCTGCTTCATCTCATTTTTCTTTATGACTCTATAAAATGTTTAATCAAACTATTGGCTCTTTTCTGAGGTTTTACAATAGTTATTGCAAGGGAAACATAAGTAAAATTTCTGAGATCTCTGTTGTCATTTATATGTAATTATGTTACTAAAACATGACTTCAAATAAGGCAACACGATCTATACTCAAGAGATTATTATCTTTCTAAACGTTACTTAAAGTCAACACATTTTAACACATTTAAACTAAAATAGCTTTCATTTACTTTGTTGAAATCTAAGTTAAGCAGTAATAATTAGAAAAAAATAAATGACAGATTACTTTGAAATCAGATGTGGTTTAGTTCTTTAATCCTGAAAATCCTGAGCAGTTGGCAAGGTGCTCAATAAATCGCTTTCTGAAAAATCACATGGGCATTTATCAAGGAATACGTAGAGAAGTGGAAAGAGTCCAGGCGTCTGGGGATCAGCAATATGGAGCTAGCATTTAAAAGTCTTTACTGAAATAATTTCATAATGAGTATAACTTTTATCCTTCAGAAGATTCAGGGATGAATAATTCTAAAAGACATTTATTTACAGGCACATGGAAGATATAACACAGTAAAATAGCAAGCTGAACTCTTCTGAATATACTCTAAAGAAACATGGTGACCTTGAACAGACCTCTTCTATAAAAGGTGACATTCGGTAATTGCATTGTTTTGTAACACAAAGGATTAATGCTTGAGGGAATTGAAACTCCATTCTCTGTGATATACTCATTTCATATTGCATGCCTGTATCAAGACATTTCATGTACCCTATCAATATACACATTTACTATGTACCCACAAAAACTTTAAAAAAATAATTTTAAAAGTTTTTTAAAAAGTTGACATTCAAACCCACTGTGTAACAAGACTTACAAATACATTCTTAAGAATTAAACTTCTGTCACATGTAATAAACTTGTTTTTTCCCTTTAGTTTTGCCTAAACACGTAGGGGTCCTTTCTATCTAGCCTTGTTTACACTTTACATCTGAGGAAGTCAATCTTCATAAAGATAAAATAACCTTTAAATGACTTCTGTCATTTGAAAGGTCTGAGAAAGGCAGAAATTACCAACGTACAAGTGTTTTTCTAACCTGAGAAAAAGTAATGACTGATACTCCCCTCTCATCAAAAAAAGTCATGGTAGATTTTTCTTTGACCTTGTGATATTGTGTAATACAGTAAATTGAATTGGAATTATAGGATACCAATGTCTAAATAACTAGAGGAGCCACAGGTTTCATACTGGGAAATACTCAATTCAGTAAACATTAACCTTTCTTGTGGCTCTGATGTGTAAATGTCTGGCTTATAGTAGGCCCTTTCTAACTAATTATAAGACGTGTTGTACTGTATCATACTGATTTTCGCATGAAGTTTTTCATCTGCTTGTAGTAATTTTACACAGATCTATTTATCCTAAAGGGTCATGGTTACAGTCTAATATAGAATATTGTTTTTCTCTTGCCTACTAGAAAGCATGATTAAAGAAGCCAACTGATTTTCCTTTTTTACAAGACTGGCTTTGTTGGCGTCAAACAGTTTATCATAAGTCTACACTGGCAGAATATTAACATCCTATATGGCTTTTACATTAATTTTTATTTTCGTTTTAAAACTGTATATTAAGTGCACTAGTCAGCAATAATAACAGTAACAATAGCAGTAAGAGATACATATGATAAGCCTTTATGTGTGTGAAGTATTGTGCTTGGCATATACTAACTCAGTGAATCCTTCTAATACCCTTACATAGGAGTTACTTTTATTATTACTGATATCTTATATATAAGAAAAACACTAAATATAGAGAGATTGAGTAACTTGTTCAAGTTCAAAAAGAGAAAGTGGCAAAACCGGCAATAGGACTTCAGAATCTGTGTCATCAACTACTATTTATTTGTGAATATAGGGTCAAAATGTTTATTGCATCTACATGGAAGAATATTCTACAAAACAGTTGATTTTACTCTTCAAAATCCTACTGTGATGAATGATGAAGGCTGAGGATCTGTTTCAGACTCAGGAAGACTCAGAGGCAGGGTGACACTATGCAGCCAGGGATCGTGGACCAGGAGACAATTGCTATAAAGTATGTTATTGAGATAAATGAGGAAATTTGAGTAATGTCTATAAATTTGATATCATTATATTAATATTACATTATCTGATTGCTATGGACTAAATGTGTTCCCTCAAAATTTGTGTGTTGAAACCCTAACCCTCAAAGGGATAATACTGGGAGGTGCGGCCTTTGGAAGGTAATGTGGTTTAGGCGAGGTCATTCAGGTGGCAGCCCCATGATGGGATTACTGCCTTCATAAAATGGTCCCAGAGAGCTCCCTCCCTCTTCCAACATAGGGAGATGGAATGGAAAGATGACTATCTATGACCAGAAAGTGGGCTCTTCTCAGACACCAGATTCTGCCTGAGCCTTGATCTTGGACTTCCCAGTCTCTAGAACTGAGAGAAATAAATTTCTGTTGTTTATCAGCTACCTAGTCTGTGGTCATTTGTTAGGGCAGCCCAAATAGACTAGCACATTGATTATATATCATTATATTGTGATTACTGAATGAATGTTCTTGCTCTGTGACAACACTAAAGTATTTAGAATTAAAGGGCATGATGTGCTTAACTAAAAAATACGCACACACACACAAACACACATGCACACACACATATACACATAGAGAGAAAGAGAGAAAATGATAAAGTGGATATGGTAAAATGTTAACAATTATTGAATCTAAGGTAAAGGTGACAGAGCAGGAGCATTGCCATCTTGGACAAGCAATGCCATTCCAAAGTTCCCCTTGATCAAAAACTGCCTAAATCCAGAGGGCATCAGCCTAATGGCTAAGGTCATCAGAAACATTCCAAACCCCTCCTTGACCAGAGACATGCCAGCCCCGAGATAACCACCCCTCCGGCCAGAGAGATGTCAGCCCCAAGAAAACCCCCACTCCAACCAGAGACATTCTAACCCCACCATACCCTTCTCCTCCACACAGAAACATTCCAAGCTCTCTCACCAATGAATACTCTTAGTCTTGAAGGGAGAGCACTCCTGACTGAAATCAGCCAGAATCCCCCTCAGGGGCTTATTCTCCAAAATAAACCTGTTTATTCTCCAAAATAAACCTGTCTTTGACTACTGAGCCTCTTTTCGTGTTTCTTTCCTCTTTCTTTAACTCTTACAAAAAGCATATGAAAATTAATAGCACTATTTTTTGTGACATTTTTATAAATTAAGTTATATTTTTTCTAAAGCCCTGAATGTAGAGACTGTGATAAAAAATTATCCAGAATTTTAATACAACTCAATATAATTTTTCACTGTAGAGCCCCAGGGTACATTTGTTCCAGGGGTTGAGACCTGGTTGAAAAACCATTAACAAAAGGAGAGATGATGATGATACATTGTCTTTAAGAGAGGGTATGTGAAGAGTTCATTCCTGAAGGTTTTCTTAAAATAAATCAAGTCTTAGTTACTCATCTATACATTTACATTTAAAATATACTTACTTGTTTAACATCATTAATATCAAGTTCCCTTAGCCAATGGCACAAGCATCCAGAAATAACATTCTTCACTACAAGACATACTTAATAATAACATATTCATTATATGACATACTGAATACATTCATGGACATTTAATAAGATATTTTTATGCCAGAAAGATACCATATATGGAGGTTACTTTATGAAAGTGATTTTTCCTGTCCTTTCAATATTGAATTCCAGTCTGAAGCACCTGTGTTGCCCTGGCAGTTTGGCAAGAACATGAAATTGAGAGAAAGATGGATTCAAGCCGCAGCTCTGCCACTAACTAACTCTGTGACTGTGGAAGGTGACTTCACCATTCAAGTTTTCATCACTTCATCTATGAATTGAAGTAATGAAAATCTATCTTGTTGTACTATTGCCAAAATTAAAATGGATAACTCTGTGAAGCACATGGCATATGTTAAAGCACAATATATTTCTGTTTTTAAAATTTTACTTACATGTACTTTACTCTTATGTAAGTTGAAAGAAAGAGCATTTTTAATAGAGTATATGGTAGGAAAAGTGTCCACAACTTTATGTTTTTGCTAGATCTAGACCCTGGATCTAGTAGCCATTTATAATATTTAAATTGAAATACATTTCTTATGCTTAAGCATGATATAACACTAGTTTTAAAGACATGGAATAGGACATAAGTATCCTTACAACAATGTAGAAAGGGTGGGATATGTAGAATACACAATGTCATAAGAAAACAGTAGATTTAAATTAAAGAAACACTAATTTTTTTCTGCACATTTGTATGTAGAATTGCCCTTACTTTCAACTAAGGCATCACTGGAAATAATTAAATCTTATGGCAGTCTGAATATCAATTGGTTTTTCATATCACTCTTTATTTCTCTATTTTCTTTTTCAAGTTACACATATACATAAAATTTATGGGTGATAGCTGTCATTCAAATGAAAATACATATTCAGTATCTAGGACATACACTACTGATTATATCCCTAACAGCCTTTTCTTATTTTGCTTTTGCTAAAATAATTCAAATTTTGTTCTGGCACAGTGTGTCTGGACTCAAGGGATGAATATTGCTTTGTTTAAGGCAGGTTTTCTCAATCTTGACTGTTGATAGCTTAGGTCAGACAATTCTTTATTGTCGGGAGTTTTCATCTGTACTATAGGACATTTAACAGTGTACCTGGTCTCTTGTTCCTAGATGCTGGTAGCACCTGTCCCCAAGTTGTGACAATCAAAAGCACCACTACACATTGCTGAATGTCCTCTGGGCAGGCATTGGGAGTACAAAATCATAGCCAGTAGAGAACCACTGTTTAAGCCAAGCCTAGCAGCTTCATTCCTACATGACAGAAATTATTCTAGGGGACACTATGTGAACAGTGCTAGCTGACAAGATGAAAGGAAAGGTCTTCTGGGGCTTTCAAGAAAGCTCCCAAAGTAAGGCACATGAAGATAAATTCTTTCTTCCTCCTTCTCCACTTCCTTCCTGCATGAGACAGTCATGAGAGGACTTGACACTGGCCAATGGCTATCATCATGAAGATGTCAGCAATGCCAACTTCAAGCCCTGACTTTACTGAGCTTCTATGCCCACTCTGACCTACAAACCATGGTATTCATTGATTTGTTTCACAAACAGGCCAGGTTCCTTTCTTTTGGGAACAGGATAGCATTGCATTTCTCTGGCCCCATCTCCCTGGAAGTCAGGTGTGCTCATGCAACTTATTTTGTCCAACACAGTGTGTGCCACTTTGGGGCAGAACGTTTTGAGATCCTTTCTCTGCACGTTGAGATAGAATCTACACCTACTTGGATCCTTAAGTCCCCATTGTCGGAATCCCTGTCAATTTGTATTAAGTGTTTCGTGTGTGCAAAAAATTAAGCCTTTGTGGCTGTAAGCCACTGAGATCTGGGTGTTCTCTGTTACAGTGGTATTATTAAACCAAATTGCTATACTTATCTTTAAATTACCTTCTAAATAAATAAAAATCCCTATTTTTAAGCCACCTTCATTTGAATTGTTTATATTTTTATTGTAAGAGAATCCAAAAGGACAAAATATGTTTTTTACTTAATTTCTAAAGAAATATACGTGATGCACCCAACAGAAGCATCAAAAGATGAGTGTCAATTAATTAATGAAGACTTTAATGATACAAAGTTCTTCATGTATTCATGTGTTCATTTTCAACCCATCTATTCTGTAAATTCTTTTTCATGCTATATGCACAAATTCAGAAACACACACACACACACACACAAACACAAACACACACCTTCCTTCCTTCTGAAAAGGTAAGATAACTATGTGCAACTATTTAGGATCAGCTTGTCTGTGTGCATTGCACAGAGAATTGACTGAATACACTAAGACTTGATTTGGCCTATCCAACCAGACCTTGTAAGCAAATAAGATTCACAGTTTCTATAAACATACATGTACAAATTAGCAGTTACATTTAAACTTGATACAACTAAATCATTAATTCATTCATCCAATCTTTCATCAATTATTTATTGAGAGCCTATGATGTAATAGGCACAATGCTTTAGCATATTTTCACATATACAGCACTGCTAGTCTTGTTTCAAACACTAGGAAGTGAACATTTTCTCTGGATTTCAGGATGGCTGGTTTGGTGTGTGAGTACTGCTGCCCTATGACAGTGTTTACGGCTTGAACATGGTTGTAATGTAAAGTTAACAATAACAGCAATAAAAGCAAATGTCACCACCATAGGATCTGAGGTTCTGCCTGAGTTTAAATCTTGGTGCAGTTCCATATACACCAATAAGAAAGTTATTTAACCTTTCTGAAATGCAATAGTGTTATCCCCAGTGGGTCTGTGACAATTAAATTTGTCATATATATGAAGTGCCCAGCCTAAAAACCTAGCACAAAATTGTGGTTTAAATAAGATCCCTTCTTTGTTTATCTGTGGATCCTGAAAATTATTTTTCAACATTCTAGCTTGTCTGACTCTTTTAGGGAAGAAAGAAAACACTCATTAAAACATCATGATATATTCCAAGCCCACACCTTGAGAGTCTAAACTAAAAAATAATTTAATAAAGTTATAAACTACTCTGTAAAAGGCCAAGGTGAACTACAAACTGAGTTAATAAATATGTTCTTATATTTCCTATACTTATTATTGCATTTTTCTTAAAATCAGTTATCTGGTTTCTTTTCTTTGAAATAACATGAATGCAGTACTTAGAAAATCATACAGAATGCTTGAAAATGAAATGTATACAGAAAAGTAATGTTCAGGATTGGAAAAATATGTTTCAGGATCTTAATATCCATATTGTAATGTTATAAGGATGAAATGAGATTATTTATGCAATGTCATACACTCCTGGCCACAGAATAGATGCTAAATAAATGATAGCTTATTTTTGTTACATTTGCCATTAAAACTCAAAGTGGGAGCCAGAGAATAACCTGTTTCTGTAAAAAAAAATTAAAAACCAGCAGCATAAATAAGGAAAGTTAATAAACTGGATCAATGCATCAAGAAATATATGTAGCAAGTCATTTAATATCCTTAAATTTACTTTAGAATAGAGGATAACACCTTCTAAATTTCTATCCATAAACATTTAACTTGAAGAGGGTGGGAGGGAGGGAGAGGATGATAATCCATAATAAAAGAGTCTATTTAATAAAAACAATGTGATATCTACAGCAACTATGTAGAGACAAAGCAACGAACAGTTCTCTTGATAGTAATTCATCTTATTGTGACTAAATCTCTTGTAAGAACTCTGTCTCCACTTCAAAAAGCCAAAGTGGATTAAAATTTCAAGCCTTAAATATCACTGGGTTTAATACATGTAAACCCAACGTTCCTGGTTTGCAGCCTTGTAAAATAACTAGATATAATTACAGGCAGTGGAATACTAAAATGAGGATAACACTTCTGTATTCACAGAGATTTCCTTACAAATAACATAAAACATATATGAATATATCTTCTATTAAACATAGACACACACACACACACACACACACACACACACACGCACACAGATTCTACAAACGGAACTATTATGCATCACAGTCTGAATTCTCTCCAGAAACAGTACTGATGTTTGTGTGTTTTTCTCCAAATTAACCTGCTTCTGATGTTTTCTCATTATGTTCAAACTAATCAAGATTTAAGACATTCTGTTTTCAGTATATCACTTGGCATCTCCGTGTTTGCACATGTAAATACTTTCAAAATGAAGACTGGATTTTAATATAAAATAGGAAGAAAATTTTTTTGGTGATTTTGCCATTTATTTTCCACAAAAACCAGGTATCCCCAAACAGACCGATATTAAAATATGTTTTTTACTCCAATTTGATGAGGTATGATGCTCTGTGACTAAAATTGAGAGAAACGAATAATTAAACATATCTAACTTCTTGATCAAGTTTGCACATTGGTATTTACTATTTCTGCCATTTTACTATGGAATAAGGGAGAAATAAATGCCAATCTCTGCATCACTGACATTTTAGACATAACAATTTATGTTTTGCTTTTATTTTTATTCAGATGTTAGGAGAACGATCACAAGAAATGACACAATTTAATCCCACAGTGATTTGCTGTAAGCCTACTATGTGCCACGTATTTACACTGAAATATTCTCCTCTTCAATCTAAAACTCTTCAAATGTTTCCCATTGAATTGAGTATAAAACTGTATTGTCTGTCATTATTGAGGACAGTGATCTCTAAACATTTTTTTCTAAATTGTCCCTAAAATAATTGTGAAAACCTAGGTCTTACACCCACATATTTTAAGCCAGTGCTGCATTCAATTTTTTTGCTGTAAAGACAAAATGTTCTCAAAATATGTAATTTCTGATGTATTTCATCTTATTAACTTATATTTTATTTAAATCAGTGAAACCAAAAACATGTTTTTCAATTATTAAACACTAGTCTTTCCTTGTCAAATCATTCAGACAAAACAGACCTAATTTCTGTTAAAAAAGAAAATACATGATTTCTTTAAAAACACACACACACACACACACTTTAATATTCCTCCCTAACTAAGAGATTATTTTGAATTCAAACTCTGCAGTATATAGGAAAAAATGAAATAATAGATGAGTGGATAAATAGATGGATGAATAGATAGATGATAGATAAATGATGATGGGTGGAGGCGGATGGATGAACAATACATAGGTAGGTAGATAGGTAGGTAGGTAGATAGATAGATAGATACCCTCTCATAAATGTTTCACTGAATAAAAAAAAAAAAATTCTTTGGTCCATCTTGCTTTGGCCCAGGATTCTTCATCAGGGGCACTGTGACTTAATGCCCTGAGGCACTGCTCCAAGGTAAGCTCTAATATGGGTGGCAGTTGTGCTTTCTTTCAATAAATGGAAAGGGATAATTATGGAAGAGGTGGGAAAAGTGAATGCACAGGTGCATTCTCAGTGGGTCTGATTTTAGAAAAGAGTAAATATAGAAGTGGAGAATCTGGAAACAGATTTCTTATATCTATTGGTACTGATTTATGTCCTGGGACGTCGATCTAACTTGAGCCAGTTCCTGCCCACCTCATGCCTGTTCCTTGCCACACTGGCCTTCTTTCAGTTGTCCTAGTACATCAAGAGCTTTTCTCAGCCCTAAGCCTGTGCATGTATCATTCTCTAAAGCATCCCCCCTTCCCTTTTCACCTGGGTGTCTCCGTAATGTGTCACTTAAGTAGCACCTCCTTGGCCATGGTATATTAAGTTGGTTTCTTCCTCTCCCTCTATAACTTGCTTATCTAGTCTCTATGAATTTTATTTGTTTCTTTCATAACATTTAACTCTACTTGTGTGTGTGTGTGTGTGTGTGTGTGTGTTTCAGTTCTATTTGATCTTTCCCAGCAGCATCCTTGCAGGCAAAAATCAAGAATCCTGTCTACCTTTCTACCAGGTTGCCCTCAGAGCCTGGCTTAGTGTCTGGAAACTGTAAGTTAATAAATCAACGAAAAGCACTCAGAACACACACACACAAACACACATACACATAAGTGTGCAGAAACAGCAGGGATTAACTCTTTATTGGTTTAGAATATAAAGCTACTCTGGTCCTGCCATTTTCATTGCATTAAACAATTAAATTTCTATTTAACTGTTTGAAATAACATAGCCCAGAAATCTTTCAGATAAATTTAAATATGTAACAAAAACTATGCGGTTATAAAGATGAGCCTATTCCTGCTATATAGAGTTTAATATGCATTCATATTCAGATTACATCTATTAATAATATGAGAATGATGCAATATTGAAAGATGAAGAATTTGATTACCATAAAAAAAATGGTGGTGGGGGGAGCAGAAAAGAGACTGAAATGATGAAATAAGAGAAACCAAAATAAAAAATAAAACTTTGGTAGGGGCAACTAGATAACTAAAAGATGATTAAAATCTACATACAAGAATGTTAAATATACCTTAGTGTGTTAATGTTTTACATGGAAATAGGAATAATATACAACTCAACTAAAATAATCATCAGAAAGGGAAAAGGAAGACATAAGCCAAGAATCATGAATATGCTGGTATGATTTTAAAGAAACCCTAATATGATGGGATAAATTGAAATACTTAGGATTACAAGAAGTAATTGAGGTTAGAAACTAATTAATAATGGGAACAACTTTATATGAACTTAATGTATACTGTGCCAGTTATAATAACCTTGTAGTAGATAAATTTTTTATTATTTCTTATAAATATGGGAAGTGAAACAAAGTATTTAATAATTTGAACTCAGATATTTTATCTATTTCAGTTTTCTCATGCTGATTCATAAACAAAATTGCTTTATATTGTTAATTGATAAAAATATGTTGGCTTATTCTGTTGAAATAGTTCTAGGAGTTGATTTGTGTCTTCCCTAACTCTCTCTGGCTGACTTTGGTCAACATGCCTCTCTGAGAATCTTTAGTAGCCAATGTCTTCCACAGAAGGCATATTTCCTCAAAATATGGTTTACATGAGATGTGGAGTAAAACTGAAACATAATTCACAGCATAAAAGTTTCTTAAGTAAGTAGGCAGCATCTATTCCTCGCCTGATGACATCTATTATCATAAGATACCATGTCAGTAGAATCTCTAAATAGCTAGAATTAAAGCTTCTTATTCAAAGTTATTTTATTTCTAAATGGCTTCACAACTACCGTCCCACTAGATTAGCTTTTATAAAAATGAAATACCTTGTAAAATGGAATTCACATTTGTGAGCTGTGGAGAACCATGTTAGGTTATAAAAAACATAAAGAATGAAATTATAGTATATAGCTTAACCAGTAGGCTCTCTCCGATACGAATTTAATACTTGTTTCAAATGAACCATGTCTTTCTTGTTGTATATTCACATTTTTAGGCATGACTTTATTGTGTATAACAAGAGTTTTTCTATATGCTTGTTGCCACAAGGTTGATTTAACGGAGTCAATTCAATGTTTTATATTTTCTTCCTGAGTACAGAAATTCGGATACTTTAGTCCTTTAAATGAATAACTTTCTAAGACTTGACATAATCTGTGATATACTTTGTGTCCTTTTTTGGAGGCATTAGTATATTTTAGGATAAAAATTGTCCAAAAAATTCCACAATCTTGGTTTAATCACAAACTTGATATGTGATCCTGGTTATGTCATTTATTTTTCCCTAAATTCTCTCAATTAAAAAATGGGCATAATGTTGACAGGAGGAACTACTTAGAATTACTGAGAAAATTTTAAAAATCCAAATTTATGTATGAATCTCAAATAATTACGTGCAAATGAAGTAATGGTAACATTAGTACTGGCAGTTAACTTTTCTAAAGTGTTAACCACATTCCCAAGCACTGTGCTAATCGCTTTTCCTATACAAGCTCAACTAATCTTTTCAAAAGCCCAGTGAAATAGACATAACCAGTCTCATTTTACAGACAAGAAAATTGATGGTAAGAGAAGCTGTGCAATTTTCCTACTGCTTACACATAATGAGACATGAAACTGAGATTTAAAGGTATAGAATATTCATAATCAGTCTCTTGAATAGTTCAATATTCACCAGTATATGTTATATCTCTTTTATCTAAATTGAAAATCTTTAAATGCAAGGACCAAGTTTCATCTATTTCTGCTGTATTTCGTAGTATGTAATAATGTGAAGTGTGTGTGTGTGTCAACACTTATTTACCAAGTATTTCACCAAGTGCCTATGCACTGGTAACTAACAGAAAAATAAGCAAAGCAAATAAATAAATGCTCAGAAACAATGCATATATTACATTATTAAAATGGTACATTACAGAAAACCTAACTGAAATGATTGTGGAAAAGTCTGACATTTCCTGTATAGGTAGAAAATACCTGATATATCTACTAAGTTGCACACTTATGTTATCTTTATTATTTATTGTTTTGTCAAGATCTGTTTCAGCCCAATTGCATCCAGCCTCTGTCTAGGTCACCATTTTGGCAGAGAGCAGACGGCACATTCACAGGAGCTGGCTGTTTAAGTGTGTTTGGAGAATGTGATAAGTGTGCAACAGGTGAAGGGGAAGGCAAGAGATAGTAAAGTAACTCGGAGTTAGCAAGAGCTGCAATTCACCAACGACATATCAATTCCAGGGTTAAAGGGTCAAGAAAAGGAAGCACTGAGACATCTGGAGCTTTAGGAGAGAGGCACCCAAAATGAGCTAAGACCTGTGGAGGAGGAACTCAGCCACAACATCTCACATGAAATCAATAGAAAGGGAGTCAAGGAACTTAAAGCCACAAGCTATTCCTGTCTTCCAGTCGGATACTGTCTTCCACTGGCCAAAAGCAATGTGAAGGCAGAAGGAAAGAGATCCTTTTGATGCAACTCCCTGAAGTCCAAGGGGGTTAGAGGCTGGTGGAGAGTGGATCTGGAGGGGCAAACAGAGAATATCCATCATAGTCACTGGAGAAAAGTGTCTCTTGTGGAGGAAGCATGGCTTGAATGATTTCAGATTAGTATCTACGCACACAAACGAATACATGTAATGCCCTGTTCATTGCATGTATTCCAGGCTCTCTGCAAGAAATATTACAGCAATCTGTAAGTAGAGTGAATCTCAGGGCGGTCCTTAAGCACACACCTACACAGCACGTTCAGGATTGGTTACACTTTCTTGAGCTTGGGAATATGGGAAACATACTCAGGGCCTTCCTTGTTTTAATTCTTCACTGAACAAGGTAGCACTCCCTGAATAGGAGAATCAAGAGTTTGCTAGAACATAATGCTTGCTGTCTATCTAGCTACACAGAGTAGATTTAATTGTAGAAACAGCCATTTGATTCATTCTTAAAATCATATTTGTAGATGACTTCTGTACTTTTACGAAGCACGAGGTTGAATAAACCTACATAGTGGTTTGAAGAGGTATAATGTGCTAAAAACAGTCCCTCTTAAGGGGCCAACATACTTCAAGATAGTACTTATTTTAAAAATTGATATTAAACAGTGAGGATATCTTGGTGTCTCCATTTCTTTCTTTTGTAAATAAAATAAGTAAAGTTGTGACTCCTTTCTGGCTGACATTCTTTGATTCCCTGGGTTGTTTGACAAGGAATGGGGGCAGGGGAAGTGTTCAGAAAAACCATTACAGAAACAAGAGGACTCTCCCAGAGGCAGAATAGGAGAAGAATCAATGAAGACTTAGGCAAAGAGAAATATTTTTAAATGTCCCCCCCTCAGAAATTCCCTACTCTGCTTCTCTGTTCACAATCCTCAGGGGATAATAGGAACATTCTGTCTCATTTCTCTATTTCTTCAAAGAGAAGTTTAAAATTTTATCTTTGGAGGAGATAGCTATTGGTTAAATAGCTAGCTCTACGCTGTAAATTTAACTTGAGGAATAGTTTCATTTTCCCATTATTAGAAAGGGTTACTATAAAAGGCTAACGCACACATGTGTACGCCAAGAGTCAAACAGAAGAACTAAATTGTCACTGAGCACACATGTCTTTTCACCTTTGGACGTCTATATATGCTGTTCCCTAGTTGGAGTCCTTTCCTTTTTCTTGAAGTCAATTTTCAGGAATGACTTCTCTTACAGATATAAGCTCACAGATTTCTTACCCTGTAAAAGTGTCTTTGACCTTCTTTAACCTTGTTGGTTTTTCTCATTAGAGGAGCTCATGGAATCATGATCCTCTCATTAATAATATTTGTCATGGTTTAGAATTAAGTATGTGTTTGTGTGATCATTTAATTCACATCCCTGTGCCTTTGCTACAGTGTGAGCTCCATGAAGACAGACTGTCTACCCTGCTCATTAATGTGTATTAAGTGGCCTGTATATAGCAGATACTCATAAAGATTGGAGAGCCATTGAGTGAGGTAAATTTTTATGCATGATTTTGTAACTTGCTGTAGTGTCCGTTTTGTGTTGCAGATGGACATGTTTTCAGAAGAGGTACCATACATGACGGGCAAGGGAAGTGTTATCAAAACTTTTGCTATGAATGTTCCGGATTCATGGCAAAACACTAACATGGTATGTGGCTTCCGTTCATACCATCTGAGAATAGGTGATTGAGGGTTTTATTTATCTCTAGAGCAGGATTTCCAAAGCATCTGCACTAAACCTACACTAGATTTGTGTTTATAATTTCCACCCTAAAATTCAACCTCAGTACTGTTGACATTCTGGGCTGGTTAGTTCCCTGTAGCGGAGGCTACCCTGTGCATTGCATGATGTCTAGTATCACTCCTGACCTCTGACCACTAGATGCCGGTAGCAGCTTCCACCACTCCTACAGCAGAAACAAACAGAAATGTCCTCAGACGTTGCCAAATGTCTCCTGGAGGGAAAAAAAAAAAGACTCGCAGTTGCATACAACTCTTCTAGAGGAGTTACCTGACAGATTCAAATGAATATATAAATGTAATGGAAAGGGTACTATCGAAATACTAGTGCAAAGTTTTTCCAATTTATTTCACAATAAAGAAGACCAGTTTGGCACGTTAGTGCTGATTGCAAGGCCCACTAAGCTTAGCCGTTCAAATTGTTGCCAGTCTTAATGGTTTTAATTTACAGTTAAAAATAAAAAACTTCAATCTATAATCATTCCCTAGGGGTTTTCAAGTAAAAGTTGAGTTTTCATAAATCAAATAAATAAAAGAAAATAGGTTAGCATAAGTCAGACTTCTAATGTCTAAAATTTCACTCAGGTTCCCTTCGTTTTTAATTAAGTCTTCTGAATTTGGTTTTGTTTCTCTGCATATATGCTCTCTTTAATGTTGCAATATAAATTAATGTACATTAAAATCTTAACAAACAGAATTAGGCAAGGTTCTAAAGGAACTTTAATTGCAGTAAATTGAAAATTTTAGGTTAAAAATTACCATTCACAATATACTTCTTATATTTCCTCAGGTACCAGCTTATTACTTTAAGATAATTTAAGAATAATTTTCCAGTAAGTAGATTTACCTTTGCTTTTGATAGCATACTACAGTAGTCTTTCTGGGTGATACTACTATTTTGTAAATAAAGGTAGATGAAAGAAAGGGCTAGTCGTTATCCAAATCTAGATTATGCAGGCTATTAAGCTGGATGATGTGTTCATAAGATGCATTTTTCCACTTTTGGGATATATGCAATATCACTATTAATTTGATTTTGTTCATAAAATCTGACTTCAATTTCTACATCAATAAAGCGATTATATTAGATGTAACTACCTTCTATTTTGGAGTAATAGTGAAGATATGGTATATAAACCTGTGTATCAAATGACTTGTGTCCAACAACGAATATTTTAATTTTTAAGTGAATTGATAAAACCATTAATATATTTTATTTTTAAAATAAGTTTCCTATACATTT
Organism: Cebus imitator; assembly: GCF_001604975.1. Taxonomy (NCBI): domain Eukaryota; kingdom Metazoa; phylum Chordata; class Mammalia; order Primates; family Cebidae; genus Cebus; species Cebus imitator. Next base: position 4,237,637 of record NW_016107453.1, read on the forward strand.
ATTTCTTCAATAAATGCCAAACACTGTTAAAAAATAATTTCTGTGGGTAGAAAAAAAAACGATTTTATAATTGTCTTAAAAATGCATACCTTTCTATTCTTCATAGCCTTTAATAATTAAATGTACATATACTTTGCCATTATACGGAAATGATTTATTTTTTGACAATATTGCATGGACACTACAAATCTCAGAAAAAAGCATTATTAGAAAATTAGAAGCAACCTAAATGCACTTTTTAGTTTTCTTTACATTCAACTAATTTTCTTAATTCTTGTATGCTAAAAAATACTTATTTAAATTATTTAAAAATAAAACAGTTACTTGGCTTAAAAATTACTGAAGTTCAAACTTACAACTTTTGGTGTTGTATTCCTCAGTCCTTTCACACCTCATTTTTATTATTGGGTCATGTATTTATATGCCTCTAATAAGTCACTTTTTTGAGCAGACTTTTGGGATAAGTGTAGAGACAATTGCAGAACTTGTTTTATTTCTCAGGAAGAATCTCACATATGAGTGCTTGGTTCATAAGACCAGGCTGTAGAACACAAAATGGTTTTCTCAAGTCTACACTAGCTAGAAAGCAATGACTTTTTTTTTTTTTTTTGGCCTGAAAAGACCTGTGTACTGATTTACACACAATTCTATGCCATTTGTATATGTTTATGTGTATGTGTTATGATGTAAAAATGAGTCTTTCCATGGAGAATTTTGCCATATTTCCCTTTGACTATGAATTATGCTGTAGATAGATTTATAAAATATAATGCTAATTTGGATGGTCAGATTGACTTGTAGTGAGATACTGTCTTTCTTTAAAAAGCCCTAAATAAGTTCTTTTCTCTTTTCTGCATATTACTTTTCAGTAGAAATGTTTGTTGCAAGGTTTTCTCAGGCAGCTATAAAGGAGAAGTCGTACTTCTGCACAGGATCTAATATACAACATTCATATTAATATTTGAAAGAGAGGAAACTAGAGAAAGCCAGTAAAACATTGTAATAATAAACATGAAATAGAAGAAGGCTATCATTAACTCATTTTGTAGCTCACCTTGGCATTTTGCAGATGTGATAGGAGTCTTTAGTTTGAACTCAAAATAGAGAAGTGTGAGTTTGGAAATGAAATATGCCATAGAGTTATAATGAATGTTTTCTTTCTCTCAGAAAAAAAAGGCAAGAAATTGAACAAAAGTTAAAGTTATCTTTTCAGGTACCTCAGAGAAAGAGCAGAACCTTAAACCGAACACACCAATTTTTCATGTTTTCAGGTTTGCTTGCTTTTACATCTTAAGCCCATGGTAGTAACATAAAATATGGAGTCTAAAGAAATGTGGGCAAATTAGACGTTCAGAACACAGACTGACAAACCACAGTTAGTTATTTCCCTTCAGTCTTATATAATCAATAGTCCTGTTAGATAAAATAGGCTTTTCTAAGAGGACATGATTAGGATTACAGAGGAGTATCTGAGAGATTCAGAGGGGATAGAAAAGATTTAAGCTTTATTACTGACCAGACCAAGATATGCAAAGTAAACTCTAATAACAAACAAAACAACAAAAACATAGTTAAGCAAGTACAAAATTCAAAATCTACAATAAACAAGAGTACAAAAAATTGGAAAATATTATCTGAACAGTGGGGAGCTATATATACTTATATGAAAGAAGGTTAGATGGAAAAGGGATTGTGATGAAGTGATGAACCAGATATATATGTAGTTATGAAACATTGAGGTCATGACATGAGGAGCTTTACTCTATGGTTACTGTAAGAAAGGCTAAGAACAACTGCTTTGAAACCCAGTCACCATGGTGGATAGACTATACTGAACATGTTATTGGTTTACAGATTATCCGACATGAGGTGAATGTACAATTCCCAACTTACCTATCTTAGGATTTACCTGAAAGACATGCTATTTAATCTTAATGTCTCAAAAAATTTGATTCTTCCCCAACCATTTTTTTAAATCTTTTAGTGACTCTTATCATTAGTCAAAAATATTTGCAAGGATTTTCTGAGTAAAACATAGCCTCTGCTTCCAGGCATCTCATCCTCAGAGAGGTAAGGTGGTGGTCTTCTGTTTAACAAATTATCTTATTTGGGTTTCTTAATTTCATAGAAGGACCTCATTCCTACCTTGTGATGTTTATGGATCTGGCTCTAAGCAGAAATGGACACTTAATGATAAGCCCCCTTCCCTCTAACTTTCTGCTGCTCTCCTTTAGAAAAAGCTCAGATTCAAGGAGCAATCATTATGAACGATGATGAGGTAATGTACAAGCCATCCATTTCTCTAGATACTATATATTTAAGTCTAGATCAAACCAAGTGACTTGAGAGTTCCATACCAATATGTTCTGTAAAAGTGTTCCTATTAATACATGGTGCCTTGTCATAGAGTTGTATTGAGCACTTCATAAGAAGCAAATGTATGAAACACACTACTGATTTGATTCTAGTATGTTATCTACAACGTCACATTGTTTCCCCTTATCAAGACCACAGGATAAATTTCTTTCATGGTTCTTAACCTGAATAACCTATAATTTGTTTAAGCAATCAGACCTCTGAACTCTGGGATTTGTTCTGTTTCCCTTCTTAATTCAGCTGCTAGGAAGTGCAGATAAAGTTTTCTCGTCCACTTTTGGCATCTTTTCAGGGAAACACACCTGCCTTAATCTTGCTTCACCTTTACCTCCATTTTCATTAATGTATTTTATCAGATTATAATGTATGGATTTCTGTAAGCCTTTAAAATATTTTTAGAATAAGACAAGCTATAAATATAAGAATGAATAAATGAATAAGTAAATGACAGAGAGGGTGTGAATACATAAATTAAAGCTTCATAGTCTGAAGGGAGAAGAAAAGATCAAATGTTACTTTTCAAAACCCAGAAGTTGATTTGAAGGATGACTTCACATGGAATGAAAGGGAGTTGGGCCTCCAGGAGGTCAGCAAACTTAGCATGCTCTCCAGGAATTGTTCACCGATTTTGTCTTTAAAGCAGCACATAATAATGTATTCCACTTCACTTTTTGCATCTGATATAAGAGCGAGACTATGAATCTCAAAGTCCCAAATGGTAGGCTGCCTTCCTGGTTTTTATGACGTTCTCAAAAAGTGAGTGACAGATACCACTCCTTAGTCTTCTTGCCTTGTATGCACATGCACTTAGCCTAACCAAAGGATAACACTCACTTACATATTTCCAATTAAATTAGGATAATACAAAATGTAATGCCCATAGACTCCAATTATTCTAAATCATTATGCTATATACCACTTATTTGTAAATGCTAATTTTATTTTTTTCTGAGTCCTAGGCCAGGCATGGTGGCTCACACCTGTAATCCCAGCACTTGGGGAGGGCGAGACAGGTGGATCACCTGAGGTCGGGAGTTTCAGACCAGCATGATCAACATGGAGAAACCCTGTCTCTACTAAAGATACAAAAAATTAGCTGGGAGTGGTGGTGCATGCCTGTAATCCCAGCTACTCGGAGGCAGAGGCAGGAGAATTGCTTGAACCCGAGAGGGGAAGTTGTGGTAAGCCAAGATCGTGCCATTGCACTCTAGCCTGGCAACAAAACAAGAGCAAAACTCTTGTCTCCAAAAAAAAAAAAAAAAAAAAAGAGTCCTTTTAGATATGAAGACATTTCTCCTCACTCAAGTAACTGTGGGATAAGTTAATCAGAAATACCTAGATAATACAAAGTTAAAAAAGAAAACTCTTCAAGATATGTATAGTATAACATATTTCTGTTAAGATTTCTTTATCAGTATTTTCCCTGAATGTTAAAATTTCCCTGGATTTGAGTATTTACAACAATAATCCCTCTGGCCTCACCTCCATTTCGCATGTTCACTCTCTCATTTAAGACCCACCTCAAAATTCTCTGCACCGAGCATCCTGATTTAAAGAAACCACACTGATTAGTCCAGTGCTTTTGTATTCTGAAACTTTTACAAATTTTGTTGGTTGATTACTATTTCTCATTCATTCAAATATAGATTTTTAACACCCTTCAAGTTAGTTGTATGAGAAAAACAAAGTTGCAAGAAAATAGCACTGAGAAGAAGGTTATGAGTTGTGGCTTGCTTACTGAGTCTTTATTTCAGTTTAGTTTCTGGGGTCTTAGTATTCTCAGTTGTGAAATGAAAAAGTTGGACTTTAAGATCTTTGAAGGCTCTACCTGATCTTAACCATTATTGTGGTTAATTTATTTATGTATCTTACATAGTTTTATATATGTATACATAATATAAGAAATTATATATATATATATATACACACACATATGTACATATATATGTATTTAAGTCTATGTGTTCTCTACAGTTTGTTCAAATAGATTTCTGGGTCTAATTACTTTCCCTTTACAGTTTATTTATCATTAGTATTCCAAGAAGAGTATACTGCTTAGGCTAAGCTAATGATGAACATTATTTATAACAATTTTGTTGTATTTTCTCTTAATTTATTTTTTTCTCTAAGGTACTTTGTGTTATCATGCTGTCTATTTTCTGACAAACATTCCACAGATGTAGCAAATCATCAATCCTTCCATGTTAATTGGAGCCTGGATGCTGGTGTGTGTTCCCTGTTGTTCAGTCTGACCAAGAGGGATATTCTCATGAGAAGCAGAACAGATATTTCAAAATCAGCTGCATGTAGCCTCGGAACATCCTGAAAGCACAACGAATTGGTATGATCTATGTGGTCCTTATGCCTCCCTGCTCCACACTCCCAGCACTCATAGACATTGCCCTTGCCTGGTTATTCAAAATGCAATGATAGCTTTTGGTATGATTTCCTTCCAGGTAGCATAGGTAAAAGACAGAGAAAAATGCAAATTGGAATCTTAATATATAAATATGAATTTATCTACAATTATATGCCTATTATATATGATATATAGTATATATTATAATGTGTGTAATGAGATATATAATATATATGTAACATACAAACTAAAGGATTATAATAAATAGCATACAACTATATATGTATTTGTATATATTTACATATGAATTATACTATGTAGCATATATTATATACTCAGTATTTTGGGCTGCAGTGTGTATAATATATGCAATAAATATGCTTAATAATATGTATATGCAGTGCTTACAACATGTATACTAATGGAAAAAATCTGTAATAAAGGCACACACACACACTTATTGTATATTATCTCTATAAATTTATAAAATATGTATGACATGGAGAGAGAGAAAGAGACAGAGACACTAGTCCTAAAATCCTAGGCCACAGGTGTTCAACAGGTTGGCTTCCCTGGGCCACACTGGAAAAAGATGAATTGTCTTGGGCCATACATAAAATACATTAACACTAAGGATAGCTGATGAGCTAAGAAAAAACGTTTGTGCCTATGATATCTGCCGCCACAGATAAGCAAAAACGTCTTCAGATTCAAAGGGTTGGACACTCATGGCCTAGTTTCCTGTTGCAAAGCTGAAAACTGAAATATAAAAAGTGTATTGTTATTGTTGCTTCTTTAGTTGCTGCTTTTATTTTAAAAAACCATTGCTTTAGGCCAGGCACAGTAATCTCAGCACCTTGGGAGGCCGAGGCTGGTGGATCACAAGGTCAAGCGACCAAGACCATCCTGGCCAAAAGAAAGAAACCCCGTTTCTACTGAAAATACAAAAATTAGCCCGGTACGGTGGCACGCATCTGTAGTCCCAACTATTTGGGAGGCTGAGGCAGGAGAATCACTTAAACCTGGGAGGCAGAGTTTGCAGTGAGCCGAGATTGCGCCACTGCACTCCAGCCTGGCGACAGAGTGAGACTCCGTCTCTAAATAAATAAATAAATAAAAATGTTGCTTTAAAGACCACAGCAGTATTTACAGCCTGAACCTGAGAGTTGAAATAAATGTGTGATAGTACAAGAGTTCAGCTCCATCTTTTCTCCCTTTCAAATTGAGAAGCCTGAAGTCAAGGTAAGAGGACGATAAAATCCCTTAGATTTGGAGAAATCCCATGCCCACAGGCAGTTGGGTCTCTGGGAGTGGAGAACCACAGTGTACAATTTGCCATTCAAGGTTCCACCAGGAAAGCGGAGATGATGGCAGGATAAACTTGGACAGAAAGAGCCTGAGATAACAAGCAGGACTTGAAGGTCACTTGGAGTGGGTGCTGCTGTGTGAGCCAGAGATTCCACCCTGAAGAGGCGCTGGGCAGGCACCAGCTAAGTGAAAGACCAGATGGAAAATGCACTGTCTTGAAGGATGAGCAGCAGCAGAGTGAATCACATGGGGCTTCCCAGTCAGGGATGTGGGAAGTGAATGTAATGCATTAGAGGCTGATACCCAGGACCTGGTGGGACAAGCTACCCCCCAGGGGATGTCCTGGAGGAATGACAGCAAATGCCTCTCCTTTAATGTCTTTTATCTCTGTAGGGAGAAGAGAGAAAATAGATGCATAAAAATTTACATTAGAAATAGAGAGCCAGGAAACTCCCACTGGGGCCACATCAAGGTCCTCACTTTGATGTGTGCTAGTTAAGATTAATTACAGGGAAACAAAGTTCCACACACTGGATGCTGTGGCTATAAATGTTGAATGTAATACAGCTGCACATCTTCATGCAGACTATCAGTTCATCCCAATGACAATAAAATAATGCAGATACTGTGGAGGGGATTACAGATACGGAGATCAGCTGAGGCACCCAGCTACTTGCTCACCACTCACTACTCTCTGGCAAAGGGTTGGATTTACCAGGAGGTTATATGACATGGCCAAGCTAAGAACATCAGAAGTGGAAGTACTCTCATTCCAGTGCACTTTTCACTACAGCAATCTGCAGGCAAATGTCTGCTTCAATAATCTAGAATCTACAGAATTTATCCTTAACCAATAGTTGTTTAATTGGAAAAAACACATTAATGGAAATGAAAGTGAAAGAAAATTTTTACCCATGATTCTACCATCTTAATAAAAACAATAAACTTCCCTTTTCCACATTAACTAAAAGTTATTATCTATAGGCAAGAATGAACTGTATATATTCCCAATCCAAAGTATGTAAAACCATACACTACGGTCTATATTATTTTGTATCCATTTTTTACTTATTTCTTCTTAAGGATCATATTTAATGAATGCTTCTTTTCTTAAGTAATGTCTCCTCAGAACGGTTAAAATGGCTATTATAGAATAGACAAAAAGTAACAATAATAACAAATGCTGGCAAGGATATGGTGAAAAGACAACTTATATGCTGTTGGCAGCACTGTAAATTACTGCAATCATTATGGAAAGCAGTATGTCGGTTGCTTAAAAAACTAAAAATAGAACTGTCATATGATCCAGCAATCTCACTTCTGGTATATATCCACGAGAATTGAAATAAACATGTTGAAGAGATCTGCAGTCCAGTTCATCGCAACGTTATCCACAGTAGCCAAGATACAGAGTCAAGCTGTGTCCATCAGTGGATGAACGGATAAAGAAAATGTGGCAAATATGCACAATGGAATACTATTCAACCACAAAACAGAATGAAATTTTGTCATTTGCTGCAACATGAATAAACCCGGAGGACATACTGTTAGTTTCTTAACCATTCCCTCCTGTTGAACACTTAGATGATTCGCAGTCATTTATAAAGGTTCTTGCCAACGCAGTGGACATGCATAGAAACAGCCTTAGGGTTCAAATACATCCTAAGAACAAAAGAAACAGCATTGCCCAGAATTCAAAAGGCAAATATTGCCTTTAGACTTGAAGAATGGCTCTATGTGATTAATCCATTTGTAGGAGATAAAGTACAGTAACTTCATACAATATAAACATAGCCAGTTCATCAGATCTTGATCTGTTTATGGATTGCTAAATATGTAATTCAACATTTTAGAAGTTTAAAATTTAGGAAAAAAGGAAACCTTTAAAAGTCATAATTGACTCCTCACAATGAAAGAAAATAAAAAAACTTGATTTTTACCATCCTTTCCCCAATCTGCATTATGACATGGTTTATCTTAAGCTCTGGGAATTAAGTATTGATTTTTAAAGGCATATTTAGACAATTTTGCTAAGGAAAGTAATGTGTGTAAATAGTTTCCTGTGACTTTTCATTTAAAGACATCAGCACTTAAAGCCTCTAACAAAATATGGTACAATGCTTGAATCGATATTCAACGGTAAATTATATTTAAATACAAAAAGTATAATAGTTGAAGACCAAGATGCTAATGAATAGAAACAGCTAATGTCTGATTTTCTACCAACTCACTGCAGAATTCTAAAGAAGATGTATAACCATCAGATTAGCAATTTTTATATAAAGCTTATTTCTTCAAAGATTTTTTCAACATTCTATATTGTTGTCTTTAAGGACAGCCTTAGAAAAGCCTGCATATTGCATGTTGTATGGAGTGAACAAGAGTTTTTCCTTTTATTTCCCTTGATACAGCTGTAGATCTTAATGTACTGCAGAGTAAGTAGAAACAGTAACAGAAGAAACCTTGATATGAGTTGAATCTTTTTAAAACATAGACTTTATTTCTTAGCACAGCTTTAGATTTACAGAGAAATAGAGAATACAGTACAGAGAGTTCACATACACTCCACATCTTCTTTCCTCTGTTATTATTTACATTAGTATGGTCCAGTGTTAAAACGAATAAACCAGTATTAATAAATTATTATAAAGTAAAGTAAATCTTTATTCAGAGTCCTTGGTTTTTACCTAATGTCATTTTGTTGCTGTTGTTACAGGATCATATTCAGGATAGCATATTACACTTTACTCATTAAGTCTTCTTAAGCTTCTCTTGGCTGTGACAGTTTTTCAGATTTTCCTTGTTTTTCATGACTTTAGTGGTTTTGATCAATATTCGTCAGCTATTTGTAAAATACTACTCTGTTGGAATTTGTCTGATGTTTTCTCATTATTAGAGTAGGGTTCTAGGCTTTGGGGAGGAAGACCAGAGAGGTAACAAAACCTTTGCATCACCTGTTATCAGTGTCAATACTATCAGCATAGCCTACCACTGCTGATGCCAACCTGGATCTCCTGGCTCTTCTGCTGAGGCGATTTGCCTATTCTCCCTACCTATTTATTTAATCATTTATCTTTATCAGTATGCACTCATGGGAGCATTTCTTCACTTTCCAACACTATAAGATCCTTCAGAGTCATCTTATGTATCTCTTTTCCCATTTCTAGAATAATACATTTTTCTGAGGAGCCCTGGGTGCCAGGAGTGCTCATTGTTACTGGGGTGTCATTGTTCCTAAGCCCTCTCAGCAGACAGAGGGAGGAAATACATGTATGTGTATACTAACCATTGAATTTCTGTTAAATAAAAACACACAGGCACAATTCTGATATAAAAATCTGCATTATCACACTCCTCTTAAAACATTACTAAGTAGAAATTTGTAGACAGTTGATAGGCTATTGTATGGTTGTTTTACTTTGTATTTTTGCTTTACCTAGCCAGGATACCAGTAAACTAGTAACTAATCCCAGCACTTTGGGAGGCCGAGGCTGGTGGATCACCTGAGGTCAGGAGTTTGGGACCAGTCTGACCAATGTGGTGAAACCACGTCTCAAAAAAAAAACAAACAACAAAAAAAGACATAGTATGTGCTAACCTTTCAAATGTAACTGCTCTGTTTGATGAATGTGCCAAATAACATTTTAAATAGTTAAAAGAAGGTTTTTAAAGCTGTGGATGGTGTTTCTATGAGATTAATTTGTGGTCAGTAGGAGTTTACTTATTATTTAGTCAATATCACTACTTGTTAATTTCAATTTGTGACCAGTCTTACCTTAGATTTCATTATGTACTTTTAAAAATCCCTAAAGTTTTAATACAAAAAAAGTAAAATATTGTCCAAGTAACCCAGGAAAGTTATTTTAAAGATTTTAATTTTTTTCAGTAGTTTATAAATAACTGAGATTATAAATTAAATATTTTTCCTTCTTTCCTTTCTAAAAAATTTCCTCTCCAGGATTAACTATTATTCTAATTGCTTTATTATTTTAAACAATTTAATTATTTAAAATAAATTAATTGGAAAATAGTGAAAGTGCTGGCATAGTAAGTAGGGAATTTCCAATTTGATACAATTGATCTCAGTAGTAAATCAAGAAAGATATTAACATCATTCATTAGTTGGAATACATTCCTTTTAATTTGAATGTTTTTGTTTCACCATGAAAATTAATCATTTGAAAAATCAGATATTTTAAAATAAAGAATAGGTTGAATTTTAAATATAGATAGACCTTTAATTTATCACAAATTGCATTCCTAGAAAAGATATTATAAGTCTAATATGAATTTTCAATTTAAAACAATGTTAAAAAGCAAATCTGGTGGGGAAAAAAGAGAAAAAGAAAAGGAAAACGCCCCCAGATCACATTTTAAACGAGTAAAATGGTAAGCTAAATTATGTGGTTTTAAGAATTTTTCTAAATAAAAAATAGCAATGAATATTAAACATCTAAGTATATATTTTAAAAAGAAAAAATATTTATTAAGCATGCAAAATATCTGGCACCATGCTGTGTTAATTTTTTTTTAATTTTAATTTTAATTTTAAGCTCCAGGGTACATGGGCAGTGTGCGCAGGTTGTTACATAGGTAATCATGTGCCATGGTAATCTTAAACCTTTAAGAAAAAGTTCTGAAATCGGGAATGGCAGACTCTGACTTAGACTGAAGCAGCTGCAGGAATATGTAAGGCCATGTGACTTTGGATATGTGTGCTGATATTTCAGTAGTTTTACTGGCTGATGTTTCCTCAGGTGTTTTCTAGGGAGCATGAGTTGAGTGGGACATTAATAGCTGTGATTCAAATAAGGGTCTTCCAAATATTAAAATGTGAGAGACACTGGGTTAAACAAACAAACAAGAAAAACCAGAGTGTTTGTTTGTTTTGCTGCAGAATTTCAGAGTCCTTACTAATGATCAACATGCCTCATGAATCTCCAAGTAAGAACATTTCCCCATGCTTACTTCTTCAAATAGGTGATTCTACAGCAGAAAACTCTTACCCTGTTCATTAACAGAGACAGAGAAAGAGAGAGAGAGAGAGAGAGAGAGAGAGAGAGAGAGAGAGAGAGAATCTTCCTCAAGATCGAAGATACGCCATGCATTTTACATATGATATATTTCATCCTTATGATAAACCATAAATTTGGTATTATTTTCTCTCCTAGAGATAACAAAACTGAGGATAAAAAATTAAATAATCTTCTCAGTGTGAGTCAGTTGGAAAAAGGTAGCTGGAAATACGAATCCCCTTCTCCCTGGAGTCCTCTATTACACTTTTTTCTAGTCTAAATAGCTTTGGGAAAATTCTAGAATATACGCGATATTTCTTATGTTGTATGGATAATTGTCAGTGAAACAACAAAAGAGGATTGAGAGATTACCACCACCGCTATCTCCATCAATCCTTCCTCTAAACCCAGCCCAGTTAATTGTACACTCTAACAACAAACAGTGTGTTTGCTGGGCATAGGTAGGTAGTAAGGCTTCCTCTTCAACTTGATTGCATTCTTTGAACCCTTTCAAAAGAGAAATTCTGGAGAGTCCACTGATGCTACTGGTTTTTCTCTGTGCTAATTGCCTCACATATAAATCACACTCATTTTTAAGTAATTTAGTCACCCTGAATAACCAAGAGCAAGAGTTTATTTCTTATATTTGATTTCCACTTAGTATACACAGTGAAAGTGGAGAGATCTACTCCTTTACAGAAACATGTTAGCATTAGTCAGGCACTCCCTTTTATGTAACACTATCAGATACTTCCTCTCTAGACTTTTCCAGTGCCCATTGGAGTTTTCAAGTTCATGTTAGGACCAATATAGCGTATGCTAAAATGAAATCCAATAAAGGGGAAACAAACTCTTGCTCTTATTCGGGGCAACGAAATTACTTAAATTAATAAAGTAAGTGTTATTCATTGTTTGAATACACAGTTACACTGTGCATACTTAAGCATACATAAGTCTGTACACAATATGGCATAATTTAATGCAAGGAGCTCAAAACCTGAGACCAGAATAGCTAGTTCCAATTTCTGGTATTTCTACCAGTAACAACTGAACTTATGCAAAGTCACGATCTCAATGAAAACCAGAGATCACAAGCCTTACAAGAAAAGTAGTTACAGTTGAGGTCTGTAGAATGTTAACATTATGCCCATAAAATCAATATTAAATAAAAAAATGAATGACAGCTAAAATTGTTAAGGGAAAAGATCTGCTCATCTGCAGAAACACGTTAACATTAGTTAGGTGCTTCCTTTTATATCACACTATCAGATAACTTCTCTTTAGATTTTTCTGGTGCCCATTGGAGTCTTCAAGTTCATGTTAGGACCAACATGATTTTGGAGACACAGGTGCTTCTCTCAGAGTGACTCTACCTCTAGCCAAAGAGGTCTTCCTAAACACAGGCAACTCTCTGAGTTTCTGTTCCAGGTTTGGCAGCATGAACCCAGTCTCTGTACTCTATGCATTTGGATGCCAGAATCTATTCCAAGTTGACTATGCAATTAATATAATAAATCAGTGGCAGAACATTAACTGAAAACTCTTCAAGAATAATATTTGAAAAAAAATTTTAAAGTGTCCACCTTGAAAATCTGATGAAAAACTTCAGCAGTATAGATTGTAATTGCCAGAATGCAAACCTCGAGGGGCAGAAGATGCCCATTTTATTCACTGTTGTACATCCTGCAATTTTATGTATGTCGGGATCAGTGGGAAGTAGGAACTCAAATAATATTTGTTGAATAGAAGTGAATATTAAAATGATGAAAAAATTAAGTGCCTAAAAATAAAGTCATGGGTCTGTACACACTTAAGCAAAAATATGAACAAATAAAAACATTACTTAACTTTGGGGATATTTGGGTTAAAATATCCAAATGTGATGCTACAGCCAAGGTAATGATTGACATAAAATAATTTTGGACCACTCCGAAGGAAATAAAAGCATGTGAAAAATGATATTGTCACTATCACTTTCCACACTATTCATATAAATCTCCACAATATTTCTATTTCTGTGATGTACTTAACTACATAATAGTAACATATTTATTTGGTGGTTTTTTGGTAATTTGAGAAATTAGTGTATTTCATCTTCCCTTGTGAAATAGGAAAGGCTGATATCATTACTGCTAGTTCACAGATGAAGAGATTTAGGTTCAAGGATATTAAAGGTCTTATAAATAAAGATACACCAAATCAACTCTTAAGTCTCTGTTTAGGAAGAAAATGTAAATAATTAAAAAAATAGAAGTAAAACCAAAATACAACAATAATAATACAACAAACGTATCCAGATATTACTCAAAGTCCTTTCACACTGAGCTCTTACCAATGACATTGTGAGGTTTGCAGTGGTTTTAATTCAATTTCTCAGATGTAACAGCAATGGCCTGGTAAGACTAAATAACCTTCACTCACTCATCTATGTATCTAGTAAATTGTGGAGGTGGGACTCAGACCTATGCTTTCTGACACCAAAACATACCTCAGAAATCCTGGCTGCCCACTGCTCAATTCTTAATCCTGTTTTTACCATGACTTCTATAATTGTGTGTTGAGATAATGCACAAAAATATGTTATCTAACTCTATCTTTCTGTATTCATTATTATAAATATTACACATCTGCCCTAGAAATTGCTATGCAGTTGGAATTTTTTTTTTTCATTAATGGTGGTGGGTGGGACACATCCACCAAGGTTACCTAGATCCTGTTCTAACCATTAGCTTTAAGTCAACCACCCAATTAAGGAGGATATTTGTGCTTGTGAACCTCACAGACCAACTAATTGCATGTGTCAACTAACTGGTTGTTGATATACACTAGTGTAGACAGAAAGGCAGGAATGACCCCAGCAGCTCCTCAAATTCCCAGCAGCCAACGACATTACTCTTCCATGCAAGATGCTGGGAAACTTCTTGAATGCAGTAGTAATGTTAAGGGCACCACTACCCTACCGACCTCCTCTCTCTCTTAACTGTTGCATAAGATTATAACTTTCCAACAGACAATCACAATGTATGCTCAAATCATGTGTATATGTGAACTTGGTGCCCTCTCAAATATTTAGTATGCGTAAATTTCATCTTAGCTTTTATCCTTTTCTCCAAAGCTGAAGCTTAAGCAAACACTTTGACAAGAAAAGTAGACCAGTAATTAATTCATTCAAGCATTGGAGTGTCCTTTCTCTATGAGGACACAGTACTAAGTGCCTAGTGATTTTGCTATACTTTGAATATTTTAAGTTGCTAAAAAACATGCAAGTGAATAATCTAGAATCCCTTTTTGTAGGTTGGTTGGTTGTTTACTTCATCAGTCGGTTGCTTGGTTGGTTGGTGGTTTGTTGGAAAGAAGGATGGGTCAGGGCTTAATAAAGAATACAACTCTTTCTTTTTCCTTACATACACTCATGCACACATATAAACTTTGGCTTAGTCTTCAACCCCTTTAATGTTAACTTTTTGCATTCAATTTTGCCCTTGACAGACACAGGAGCTCACTGTAGAGAAACAGGTTTCCTCTGAGCTAAAGCTGGTTTCCACAATGCTAAATTGCTCATTTAAAAGCATGCATTGAACCTTAGGTGCATACAGGGCAACTGTGCTCATGCCAGCCACAGGTCACTCAAAGTCAGAAGGAGTAAGACATTTGTATTGCACATAAACAACACCATGCCATGCCATGCCATTTTATTTTATGCATTTTGGTTTCCATTTAGAAAAAATAAAATATCATTATCTTGTGGCACATATTTTTAAAGTCAGTGGATCATGTTGGTTGTTTTCACTTTGAAAACTACTTTTACATGGATGATGGTGATTGCTTGGAGCTTAAATACTCAGGTCCGTGAACAAATGTGTCTCAAAGCATCCTTTACCCTTCTCCTCTTTGAGTTTCTTTAGATGTGGGGGTTATAAGAAGGAAAATGCTACCTTATGTTTGCTATACAAGGAGGAAGGACATTGGCTAGCATAGTCATTTCTAGCATTCCAAGATTTGTCTCTTTCAAAACGTAAAACACACAAGCAAAACACCAATTAAGTTAACAAGTATTAGAAATTATAACACGCACTTATTACTTACTTTGTGTTGTTCAGAATATATATATTTTTTGAAACAGGGTGAATAGAGTTGATTGCATTCCCCCAAACCCAGGATGTTAAACGTAGAACTTATCTCAGATAAAGGATATTTTAGTTCTGTATAGTAGAAAGTTTTTTAAAAAATAAATACTTTGAAACTATTTTATTAAAGACCCTAAACTATCCAATACAATGTACATTAAAATTACCCATAGCCTAGAAAAAACATATCTGAAGTAAAAGTTAGTATTTGGGATCTGCAGTTCAAAATAGTAGTACATTTCTATTTTTCTTTTAATAGGCATGTTCAGTGATCAAAATATAAAACACACTATGTTCTGAATTTTTGTAAAGGGGCTGACTAATGGCAGGCCAGAGTTAGGATAGTAACTGAAAAATTTCAACTGCTCAGGAAGCGTCACTATGCCAGTGCCTTGCACTGCTCCTGGCATATTCTGTTAGTTCCTGGAAAGGGTGTGAGTTAGACGTCCTCAGAGATCAGGGCTTCACTCTTGCGGTTCAAAGTGGAAGATGGGAGAAGCTAAGAGACCCATGTGATGTCAGGACTTCACCTGTGGCTCCCTCAGTGACTTTGTCTCTAAGAGCCCTAGGGGTTGGGAATGGAGGAGGGCAAATGAGATTAAGAGAACAGTAAGTGGGTTTAGTTTGAAAGGTGAACAGCTGTGTCAACCCTCAAAGCTCAGGAATTGTCCTGCGCAGCCACAGACCAAACCTTGGTGGTGGGTGCTGTACATGCATGGCCGTGAGTCTACGCCCCTTCCACTGTTTTTGCCTTTTGCAATCTTTGGGTTGCCCACATTCAGCCTTCCAGTGCTTTTTTTTTTTTTTTTTTTTTTTTAATCCATTTGAGATCAGAGCCCTGAATCTCCCAGGAAGTTATCTGGACTGGGAACTGAATCTCGCTCAGTGGCGGGCAGGCGGGCAGATTAGGGAGCAAGTGGGAAGAAACTTAAGTGTCTGCTGATGTTGCTAACTGACCGTCCTTCTCACTCCTCGAACCTTCAGCGAGAAGTCATAGCTGGACTCTGCCCCAGTCAAGTCTGCAGGCCCTTCAGACTTGGCAGACCCCATGTGGAAGAATCCAACTTAGGCATTAAAACTTGGAGGCTCAGGGTAACAGCCTCTAGGACATTCCCAGGTCCCTAGTGGTCCCTGCAGTCTGCTCTTGAGATTCGTACATACTTGCCAGTGCCCAGAGCTCTGGTTGCCAGGCACCGGGGTTGCGGATCTGGACTGCTGGACGCCCACCCAGGAGGCTGGGAGAGCTCATTTCTGCGCCCAAGTCGAGTGGCTGCAGCGGCGCGCGATCCCTTGCCCAGAGTAGGGGTGCCGGTCTCTGTGAGCCTGGATCCCCGCACTATCGCCCGCGTTCCTGGACCCCAGATTGAAAAACCTGCCAACTGTACCTCCCAGGGAAGCCTGGCACCCTCCAGGAGGAAAGCAGTGACTCGGCTCCCCGTTTTTTGTGTAGCCTCCCGTGCGCACTGACCTCCACGGTCCCCAGCTCCTGCCCCTGCGCTGGCGCGCGCTGCCTTGCCCGGGACCCCGCTACACCCGCCTTGGCGCGGGGAGCGACCACGTCTCCCAAGCAGGCAGCCTGGGGCTCACTCACCGATCCTGAGTACTTGCGGGGCGGTCTGAGGGAGGACGTAGCAGAGGAAATAGAGGAGTGCCCAGCTGGTGTCCCTGGTCCAGAGCCCGGGCTGGGCAAGGAGTTTGCCGAGCTCCATCTTTCTCGCTTCTTAATTATGACATGCCGAGATACAGCCGCTGCCGCACGCCGGAGAGATGCATCCAACTTGGGCCGGGTCCCCGCTTCATCCTCTCCGGATTCTCTGGTTCCAACCACGCGGCGCGCTCCCCACGAAACGAGCTCGAGGGAACCCGCGTGGGAACGCAGAGCTGGCTGGCAAGGCTGAGCTCGCTCGGGGCTCCTCGGTGTGTCACTAGCCCATCACCGCTCCTCCTCCTCCTCCTCCATGAGCCGCGGACCGCGGAGGATCAGCGCGCTTCGGCTCCCGGAGCCCAGAGACCAGCTGAGGAAAGTTGCTGCCCGGATCTGCGGGAACGTCTCCCTCATTCGTCCTCTGGTCAGATGCAAAAGTGGGGGGTAGGTACAGACAGAGGAGGGGAAAGGGGGAAAGAAGACTAACGAAGAAGGAGCGAGGGTACTGGGTGAGTTGGTGCAGGGGCTCTGAGCAACCCTGATGAGCTTCAGCAGGTTAACTGGGAGCGGAGCCACGTTCTTGATTTCCTCAATCCTTGCTTTCCTCCTGCCCTCGCTGGCCCCACCCTTTATTTACTGCCCGCCCCAACCCCGCTGATCAAGATAGGCGCGCGCGGGTGCGGGCGCGCGCGCGCGCACACACACACACACACACACACACACACACGCACACACACACACGCACACACACGTTCTTTTTCTCTCCCTCAACTTTGCGTTCTGCTGCTGGGAAGTGTTGCATTCTCTAGACAGATCAAATCGAAACTATTTGTCCGAGCAGAGACAGCCTCTGCTGTCCGCTGTGAGGGTCAGGGAAGCCTCCTTGGTAACGTCCCTGCGCACCTGTTAGGGGGTGTTACAGCCAGCTAGCTATGTCCCATCATTTAATGGAAAATCGCCTCCAATATTTGGAAAATATCGGGGCTCCTGTTTTAGCTCTGACAAGGATGAAGAAGAATAGGAGAAGGAAGAGAGGAATGAGAAAGCTTCAGTACTCCAAGATTATAGTGGCTTCTTTCCTTTTTGGACCCTAGATAATCTCTTGCAAATTGCTTCCATTTACACGTGCCACTGAGATAGAAACAGCCTCGAGCGCCGCTGCTTTTCTTCATTTCTTTTAACTGTCAGGTTTGAACACTGAAAGATAGGCTATTTTAGCAATGTAGGTTTGGAGACTGTTTCTCTGTAGAAGGACAAGGACACTTCCCTAGGGAAATTAGCATTTGATTATGTTGGCTTAATTTCCTTCGAGTTTTGTGGGGAATGTTCTATATAAATGTTTGCCAGTTCTGTATTAACATCTCTCTTTTGTTTAACTGAGTATAGATTTTGAAGAACTGACGTAATCTGTATGAAAAATATGTCTACAGTTGTTAAATGAGCCTAGAGTGGAAAACAATTACAAAAGGAATCTAATATATACTAAAGCGCACTCGTACATTCATTCATTCAACAAATACTTACTGAGTATCTTGTATGTGGTGTCAGATACTATACTTTTCACTGAAGACCCTATAGTGGGGAAAATGCACCATTTATTCTCCAAGGAAGGTTAGAACTCCACTGTGGAAAGCTAATCAGCTCACATCTCAAGTAGCAGGCTTGATTCTGGACACTTTGGGGTGAGAGTTAACAAAACAGAATATATAAGCAGATAAAAGTGTGTCTGATATGGATTTAGAATGCATTTTTGCATGGAAAGGTTGAGGAAACCAAAAGAATTAGGAGCACATGCTGGTTATCTTTAGGCATTTGAAGAGCTCTTGTATTAAAAGAAAGTAGCCTTATTCAGTGTTAGTTATGAGTGAAGAAATAAGAAAAGTAAGATTGTCAGAGGGAAATTGCAGAAGAATAAATTTTATCTTATTCAGGGAGCATTTTTTAAGACCAGAAAATATCAAGCAGCAGCAAGGCTGGGTGTGTTGGCTTACACTGGAGCACTTTGGTGAGGCTGGGGAGGGAAGATGACTTCAAGTCAGAAATTCAAGACCAGCCTGGGAAACATAGTGAGACCCTTCCTGTGCAAATCCAAATTAAGCAAAACAGTAGTGGCATGGTCTGCTTCAGAAGTGTCAAATTTTTCATTTATTTATGCATATTTTTGAGAGCCCACATTGTGTGAGATATTGTGCCAATCTCTGCAGACATAGAAAGTTACGATTGCTGCCCTGTGGAACTCATAGGCTTTAAAGAAGTATGACGAGCTTTACAAAATGGTGCTATCGAAGTAAAGAACAAAAGGAGTGTAACCTCATTTAAGAGTTTGGAAAGGGCTTGTTGAGGAGTTGATGCTTCAAAACTCAAAGAATGGGTGGTTTACAAGGGACTAGTAAGTATTTCCTAAAGTGAGAATGAATATAAAATCTGTTAGAGGATTTATTTTTAAACCTAAAGGTCTGTGGTAAGCATTTTTAGTCATCTATTTTCTCTGGGTACATCCAAGACCAATACATAGTAGATATTGCATGGCTGAAATTTGGAGACCCAAGGTCTAGAATTAAGTCAGCTTTTGAAGAAACTGGGTTTAAATTCTGGTTTTACCAATTCTAGGTTTTTAGCTTCGGTTAAATTTCTGTATCTGTCTGTAGTCCATTGCTGGTGCTTAGACATATCTAATTTTTCCCTTCTCTGGCTCACAAAAACCTGTACCTTTTCAATTACTTGCAATGTATCTTTTCAATTAGTTGGAATCTACCTTTTCAATTAGTTGGAACCATGTGGCCATTTTTGGCCAATAAAATATGAGTGGAATTGCACCACGGCCAGGAGAAAAGGAAGACAGTAAAAAGATCCTGCATGGCCATTGACTACTGTCTTTCCCTGCCAGAGTAATTCTGAAAGCCACAAGTTCTAGGGGTTAAGATGCAAGCAGCCTCAATCCCTGAGTAATTTTTTGTAAGGGCATTGCTCTGAATGTTTCTAGAACAGAGACACACTGGTAACAAATCATCCCAGCTCAATGTTATGTTTTAATCCACTACAATTTTGAGATGTTTATTACTGCAGCGTAAGCTACTCTGCACTAACTAATAAACTCTCTATGACTTGATATCTTCATCTGTATAACGAGAATAATAACAATACAGGGTCGTTGGAGGATTATATGAGCTATTGCATACGAAGTATTTCCCAAGGTCCTTGTTACTCAGTATATATTAGTTTATTTGTGGTCATTATTTTTCCGGTTAAAGGAATCCATGCATACATTTCTGGTAATAGTTTATCTCAGATTGCAAAGACTGAAATATTTTGTTTTTTGGGCAAGAAGTCAACAATAGTGGTCCAATTAATTATATGGTAATCATAATTGGGCTGATAATATTTCAAGAGTTTTGCTACTTTTTACTTGTATTACCTCTGGTTTATAAGGAAACAGTTCATTCTGACAATTAGAAATATTAGAGAGATTTCTTAAAGCAAGTTTCTTGAAAACTAAATGGCACATTGTAGTTACATTTCTGTATCATCTGTAAAATTCTGTAAGGCTTAAAACTGAAATTTATTTCCTTGTTAAAATGCTTCTCTCCACTGCTCATGTACACAGGCTCATGGTGTTGAGTTACTCATGAGTGATCAGCAGCTGCTGTTAATTTGTTTTGTGCTTTGTAGAAGGACTGCATTTTGTACATATATTCATCCAGTTATTTTTTTGCCCAAAATGACTCTGGTAATCACTCTTGATTCACAGTTTCTCATAGTGCCCTCTTAAGAATAAACATGTCTAATTGAATGCATGCTGTCTTTTTCCCATTCCCCAAATGTTAAGCTGAAATTTGATACACCGTGGTTAATAATAAAACAGTACAATGGCATGTAGCACTGTGCTTCCTGTGAGAACTGGTGGCATTACTTTAATACTAATCCATTTTAAATTACTTAATTTTTAGAAGATAACTTGATACAAAGAAAAATAGCTTAGAGTAACCTGAGGAATGCAAATGTTGTACAGTCTTTTCAGAATGTTGTGAGCATACTTGAGTATACTTAAAATGTTACTCAGGGCACCAAAATCAGAAGTTCGAGTAGCTTTTAGAGCCTGCAGGGACTTTGTGGCTGATTTAGGGTCAAAATCCTGAGTTCTTGCCCACTTCTTTATGCTTTTTTCACTAGGTGATATCACATATTTCTGTGATGTTAAATACTACCTTTAAGCCAAAGATTCTCAAATGTTGTCTTTTGCGCAGACCTCCAGGTTCATGCAGGCAATTTTAATTTTCGTTTCTAAGTGAGTCAACATCTCACATCTTTGATTCTGTGCCATGTCATTGCCTCACACTGAATCCTCTCCCAAATTTTCTCATTTCAATATGAATACCACCTTCCATCCAGCCATTAAAACTGGAAAATCAGGATGTCACCCTTCATTTTTTTTCTTACTTCTCCACCTAATCCCATATCAGTTTATTTTTATACACTAATGGCTTTATCTCCAGAGCATGTCTTTAGTTGAGTTTTCTACATTCCTCTAATATCATACTAGCCTAGGGCTTCTCAGCCTCAAAACTTTTGATATCTTGGGTTAGAATATTATTTTTTTTCTGGGGGCTGTTGTCCTGTTCATTGCAGGACTTTTAGCAACTTCCCAGGACTCTCTCCACTAGATGTCAGC
Organism: Cebus imitator; assembly: GCF_001604975.1. Taxonomy (NCBI): domain Eukaryota; kingdom Metazoa; phylum Chordata; class Mammalia; order Primates; family Cebidae; genus Cebus; species Cebus imitator. Next base: position 4,259,136 of record NW_016107453.1, read on the forward strand.
AGTATCCTCATCCCAAGGTGTGACAACCAAAAATGTCTGCAGACATTGTCAAATAAATGCCCTCTGATATACAAAATTACCCTGGATTGAGAGCCATGGCACTAGCCTAAATCACCATGATCTTCCACCTGGTCTGTTACAATAGACCCTTAATTGTCTTTCTTGTCTCATTTGCCTCTTTGTAGCCATTCTGTCTGTTTGATCTAAAGTAGCTCCCCCCATTAGCTCTCTTCACAATACCCTTCTTAGATCTCTCCCGGTCATTATTAACTCTCTACTTGTTTTATTTATTTTATTACAAATTCCCTGATAGCAGGCTCTTTGCCCTATTTGCCTGAAAAACCTTAATGTGTAGCACTGTGCCTGGTGCTTAGAGGGAGCCTGACTACTACCCATTGAATGAATAAACGAATGGATGATGCTCTCTCATAGTTGTACAACGTATAAATTATAGCAGCAGATTTGTAAGATTGAGCTGAATGAGGAGCCTAATTTGTCTTTTAATTTCATTCAAAGTACCTACATAGATCCGCTTAATGTTTAGTGTTATCCTGAGTTCATGTCTAGGAAAACCAGAGTATAACTTTACATGTGCGTCTTCAGATTTCGGCAAAATGCTATGTGAAGTAGTGGTTTCTTTAGAATTTTCATTTTTAGTTAGGTGATTATCATTACACATACCTTAACAATTTTACTGTAATTTCTGTACTAACACTGGTCTATTTGCCAAAGCACTGTGGAAAGCAGCTGTAGTGAAATCTTTGCAAGAAAAAAACTGTCTCATTTATTTATCCCGTCACATCCTATTGTAATAATCTGAGACTCTAAAGAAATTCAGTCACATGGAAGTTCTGAACCTAGTTGGTATTTAGCTAATTTCATACATATGTTGGGCTCATCCAAGGCTAAAGAAGAAAAAATCCAGGCTGAGTACTCAGGGTATTAGGAGCCAGCCCTGAGACTACAGCTCACTGCTCTTGGACAAGCCACATCACCTCCTTAAACCTCAATTGCCTCGACCATAGCATGAAGTAGTTAGACTCATATTCTCCATTTCCCATTCTAGACCTAAGGATCAATATAAATTATAGGAATTTTATAAAAGGACAGCTCGTATTTTTGCTCTCCTTTGCGTATAAATAGAATGAAATTTTCCTTAAGATAATGAGCATTTATTTTTGTTTATTTTATATGCCAGACACTATTCTTCATATTTTTACATGTGTTAACTTACCTAATACAGCAACCTTAAGAGGTAAGAACTACTGTTATGCACTTATTACAGCAAAAGAAGCTGAGGTACAGCAAGGTGAAGCAGATGTCAGAGATGATCCGGCTAAGTGACAGAATTTGACCTGGGTCACTATGGTTCTAAAGCTCCTGCTTTTTAAAAAATGAATTAAGATGGAATTTACATAACATGCAATTAACCTTTTCAAAACAAACAATTTAATTGCACTTAGTACATTTACAATGTAGCAAAACTACTAACTTCAATGAGTTGGCGGGAATAAAGTCATGAGTGACACAGAAGTAGCAAAGGTGAAATCAGAGAGGCAGCAGGTACGTGCATCTGCTAAGGACTTGTGGGCTGGTGAGAGGACTGACTTTTCTTCTGGATAAAAGGTGAGTCACTGAAGGTTTTGAATAGAGAAGTGACAGTAAGAGGCTTAAATGTTTTGCTTTGTTATGGTTTGTTTCAGGAACTATATTAGTTGTCAGAGGCTCAGTGAATAGGTATTGTTCTTGCCTTCATGGGGCCTATGGTCCTGTAAATAGTTCTGTAAATAGGCTGTTGCCATGGCTCATGCCTGTAGACCCAGCCCTTTGGAAGACCAAGGCTGGCAGATCAAGAGTTCGAGACTAGCCTGGCCAACATGGTGAAATCCCGTCTCTACTAAAAATACAAAAATTACCTGGGTATGGTGGCACGTGCCTGTAATCCCAGTACTCTGGAGGCTGCGGCAGGAGAATCGCTTGAACCCCAGAGGTGAAGGTTGCAGTGAGCCGAGATTGTGCCACTGCACTCCAGAAAAACATTATTTTGGACCTAGCTTCCCTCAAATAATAGCTAATGTTTACTGAGCCCTTACTATATACCAGGCACTACTTTTAGTGCCTTACAGTCCCAAGTTCCCATGAACCATTTGAGATGGTTACTAATATCAGTTGCTCTATTTTACAAAAGAGGACACTGAGGCACATGGATGGAATGTAGCTTCCATGAAGAAAAGCTAATAGATGTGAGAAGAGATTTTCAAAGCAGAAATTGTCCTCTGTTAGGTGCTCAGGAAAGACTACCTAGAGGAAGGAGCCTTTACACCTTGCCTTGAAGGGCACTTGGGAGTGACTGCAAGGGCGATGGGAAGAACATTCCAGGCAGAGAGAAGGCTCTATTCCAGGAAGCAGTTCCCAATCATAAAAAAAGGTCTTAAAGCATGTTTGAGGCCAGGCGCGGTGGCTTACTCCTGTAATCCCAGCACTTTGGGAGGCCGAGGCAGGCAGATCACAAGGTCAGGAGATCGAGACCATCGTGGCCAACATGGTGGAACCCCATCTCTACTAAAAATACAAAAATTAGCCAGTCATGGTGGTGCATGTCTGCAATCCCAGCTACTCAGGAGGCTGAGGCAGGAGAATCGCTTGAACCAGGGAGTCACAGGTTGCAGTGAGCCTATCGCGCCACTGCACTGCAGCCTGGTGACAGAGTAAGACTCCGTCTCAACAAACAAAAATAAAAACAGAACGAAGTGTGCAGCACCAGATGAGATGGGAAAAGTGGGCAGAATCCAGGTCCCTAGGGATCCTTGCAGGCCTCACTGGGGATTTTAGAATTTTTAGAATTTTTTCTAAAACTCATGTAAAACCTTGGAGCCCATGCATCTTTTCCACCTATGCTCATTTGTCATTATTCATCCACCCAGTTACACGCTTCACACAGAGGCTTTCCCCATCACCCTGGCCCAGAGTATCAGCTTCTCCTTGCTTTTCCTTCTGGTGTCCCTACCCACTCCATCTTTCCAGCATTCTTCCTTCTCATTTGGCTTCTGGGCCACCGGTCCTCTTCTGGTCCCCAGTCATGCCCTGCTCCTCATCTCAGCCCATTTACTCAAACTGCTCTCAGGACCTTGAGCATCCTTTTTCTCACAGTTTACCTGGTTAAGGATTATTTATGCCTGAGTATCTCAATTCTCAGAGAGGCGTTCCTTGGGTCCACAGTGAAACATGCTGTACTTTTCCTCTTCACCACTTCTCTCTAAATCTTAACTCTTTATTCATTTGTTTCATGATTCTTTTTCTCCTTAGATTTCAAGAGCCAGAGGAGCAGGATTCATACATGCATACAATGCTGTAGCTTTGTGCACATCCAGAGCCATTCCTGGCTCCTGACACATAGTAGAAACTCAGTTCATATTGGCAGGCTGATTAGATATTTGCATGCTTGGCATGTCAAGAACTATGTATGATATGATGAAGAAATCTCAGTTGAGGAAGGAAGGTATAAAATGGTATATCTGCTGCATTTTTTTTTTT
>NW_016107453.1:4264559-4291321 GCF_001604975.1 Cebus imitator
CGGCCAAAACAGCGGCTTTAAGATTGACGGTGCTTTTCTGACTCTGCACCAAGAACCGCCACACCAAGGCAGCGGCAAAACCGCCTCACCGGCCTCAAGAGTCACGCTGGCGACACGTGGGGCTCCTCCGCTGGGAATCTCCTAGTGCGTGAGCAACAAAAATTGATTTGAAAGTGTGGCGTCCTCTCGTTCTCTGCTCTTTCAGTGGGAGCTGCAATCCCGAGCTGCTAGTGATCAGCCATCTTGGATCTCTCTCCCCTATCTGCTGCATTTAACTAATGTATTCAATGTTTGATTAAAGTTTGCTTTTACATAGTGTTTCATTAATCATTATTTTCAGCAATCTTATAACCTCAAATTATTTCAGTTTGGGAATGATTAAATAAGTGCATGGCAACCTTAAAGTTAGAGAGCTAGTAATTGCCTTTAAAAAGCTAAAATTGAAGCTCGGAACCGTTACAACATTCTAATTTTTATTCAGCCCACCCTTCCTTATGGAATTTCAATTTAAGTCTCCTGACAACAAAACACATTAAACGCCTTCATATTTAAATCATATAAATTAACCAAATTTCTAATTATTACATCTTGGTTTAATTTCTTTCCTCGTAATCTCATACAGCAAATGTCATCTGTTTTTTAAATTATATTTTATTTATCAAAGCGATACATGCACATAATTTTAAAAGTTAGATAGTACTAAATGAAAACATTCCGAAACAATACTGCGTCTCCCTGTTCCTCCAGCTTCTCCCCTCCAACTCTTTCAGCTATTTTGTCTGCCATTTATGCATCTTCTGTTTCTGTTTCTCCATGGTATACATAAACAGTGTCTGTTGACTTGATCAGTTTGAAGTATTATCTATTAACACCTTCCTCTGATTAAATTGATTTTCCCTTTATTTATTTTATTTTATTTTATTTAAGACAATGTCTCACTCTGTGTCTGAAGCAAGAGTGCAGTGGCACAATCATTATTTGCTGCAGCCTGGACGTCCAGGGCTCAAGTTATGCTCCCACCTCAGCTCCCTGAGTAGCTGGGACTACAAGTACGTAACACCATGCCTGGCTGATTTTTACATTCTTGTAGAGATAGGTTTTCGCCGTGTTGCCCAGACTAGCCTCGAACTCCTGGGATCCAATGATCCTCCCACCTCAGCCTCCCAAACTGCTCAGACTATAGGCATGAACTACCATGTCCAGACTCTCCTCTTTTAAAATACTACAATTTTAGGTATTTTAGGGTTTATATTCTACTCTGCTGATATGATGCACAGTTTGACAGTGTAGTGTGCTGTGATTATATTTCCTACTTCTTACCCTTTGTTTCTCCTGAAGTTAATTTTTGCCTTGCTTTTTCATTGGCTTGATTTTTTTAATCTACCAATAATCTTTTCTGTTGCTCTCTATCAAATTTTTACAAATATAATGACATCACTTCCCCACCTTTCCATGGAGAATGTCTTCATTTTCTTCCTCTCTGAACAAGCTCTCTTGGCTTCCAATGCAGCTGTCATTTTGGCATTTTTATTTTCTGTCTGTCTAGGACATTTCTGTTTTTGTCTTGAGATAAATTATCTGTTTTCTGGATCTCATATACCCAGAGTTAGCCAACCTACAAGTCTGAGGGCATAATCCCTAAGACTTCTCTTTAAACCAACACAAGCCACTCACAGCCTCAACTCTGCTAGGAGTCACAGAACTCACTAAAAACTATTAGTCTCATAGTTATGGTTTATTACAGGAAAAGGATAAAGATGAAAATCAACGAAAGAAACAGACACATGGGGTGGAGTCTGAAAACTTTCCGAATGTGAAGCTTCCTTTGTCCTCTCCCCATGGAGTTAGAAGCTATTGAGCTCAGAGTATCAACATGTGACAATATGTGTGGAATATTGCCAACAAGGGAGACTCACATAAGCTTCAGAGATTTCACAGAGGCTTGATTATATAGGTAGGTATGATTTATTGATGGGTTGATTGCCCACTTGTTTAAACTTAGCCGCTGTGTCAGTTCATACTGTATAATTCAAAATACCACCCTAAATCCCATGGCTGACCTTCCTGGGATGTCCAATCTCCACCCTAAGACTACTTGATGTGTCTGGCTACAGCCCCAAATAAAGACACTCCTGTAAGAGATGATGTAGTCTACCTCCAAAAGCCAAAGGCAAAAGCCACTCCTCTCTGGATAAAGCCAAATTTTTACTACACACTTGTAGTCTTTAGTTTACTCCTCTGTTTCGGTAAAGCAAGTGTACAAGAAGATCACTTAAATGAAAAAAAAGAACAATAGAATATGAAAAGGGCAATAGCCTTCTGTATGGGCATTTCTTACAATAACACAGCTGCAATAAGGACTGATACTCCTCCACATACAGGTCAGAGCTTTCCTCCTGGAATCTACTTCCATGATTACCTTAGGCATTCTATTTCCTTTTTTCCTGTGTTTCATCTCTGTTTTTTTGTTTGTTTGTTTGTTTCAGCTCTGAATCCTATCTCCTTCTCCTCCCTCTTCTTGTTCTTCTTTTCCTCCTTCTTCTCCTACTTTTATTTTTTTTCCTCTAGCTGTCTCTATCTTTCTCTTTCTCTCTCTCTCTCAGAATGTACTTGAGTGACGTCCTGAGCAAAGATGCTTAAAATAGCTCTCTCTCTAAAATTCAGTTTATTCAGTTGTTAGATGTATTGCATTAATTCCTCTCTTTGTCAAGTTGTATAACTCTTTGGAACATTTTCTCAACTTTATTGTTCAATTCTTTTATAATTTTTTTCATTTACGCTATTGTGTTTTTGGGTTTTTTTCATCTCATTAAAAATATACTATTCTTGTTTTACAGATGCAACATTATTTTTTTATTCTCTAAGGATATTATTGGGAAATTTTTCCTCCAAATAGTCTCTTGCTTCCAAGTTTCTTTTTTTTTTCTGTATATTTTAGTCTCCAGCTTTCAAGATGAAAACCTTTCTTAAATATCCTTTAACCCTTTGTTGTGGGCTCATGTTTAAACAACGGGGAATGGAATGTGGATTGTAAGATGTGAATGCGATAACCAAGGATTAGTGGGTTCTAAGCTTTTCTAAAGAGGAACCTGGAGTGACAGGAGGAAAACTCCAATGTCACTATACATGTGTTTCAGAGTATGTTTAAGAGTTTTTTCTTGGGCTGATTATATTCCCAAGAGAAGATTCTCCTGGTGCCCTCTGGGAGTCAGGTGAAAGAAGAGAGCTAGCAAACTTCAACTTAAAGACACTATGGCTCCAATTTTATGTGAGAGTGATAGGAAGAGGATGTCATCCAGTAGTCTGAATCCAACTGTGTCTTAAAGAGCTCTTTACTAGTTTTCTGTTTGCTGCAGGTCCTGATGTGTTCCAGGCTACTAGCTCTGAGCAATATGAACTTTCTACTCTGAAGATCAGTTTGATTATTGCCTTTGGGCAGTACAACTTTAAGAATATAGAATTCTTCAGTTGGTCGAGAAAGTTTTCTCTGATTATCTTCTTATTCCTTGTACTATAATTGTCATTTTTCTGATATTTCTGGGGGAAAAGTGTTCAGTAACCCATTTTTATCCAGAAGCTCTTATTTTATAACTTTAAACATAAATTGTTATAGCAAGCCAAGCATGATGGTTTACACCTATAGTCCCAACTACTTGGGAGGCTGAAGTGGGAGGATCATTAGAGGTCAGGAGATTGAGATCAGCATGGCATCATAGTGGGAATTCTCTAAAAACATTTTTTTTTTAAATTAGCCACATGTGGTGGTGCTGCCTGTACTCCCAGCTATCTGGGAAACTGAGGTGAGAAGATCATTAGATGTTAGGGTTTTGAGACCAGCCTCAGCAGAGACTCCATCTCTAAAAAAATTTTATTTTAAAATATAGCCATGTGTAGTGGTACGTGCCTTAATCCCAGCAACTCAGGAGGCTGAGGCAGGAGGATTGCTTGAGTCCAGCAGTTTGAGGCTGCAGTGGGTTATGATCATGCCACTGTACTCTAGCCTGGGTGACAGAATGAGACCTTATAAATCAATCAATCAATCAATAAATGTTTAAATAAATAAATACATTGCTCTAGAAGACACTCTCAATGTCCCATCCATATGTTCTCAGTAGCTACCCCTATGTGTGAACATGGACTCCTGAATACAGCTTGGACTTTCTGCCTAATGAATTTTTTCTTCTCTTCCCTCCCTCCCTCCTTCCTTCCTTCCCTCCCTCCTTCCCTCCTTCCTTTCTTCCTCCTTTCCTCCCTCCCTTCCCTTCCTTCCCTCCCTCTTTCCTTCCTTCCTTCCTTCCTTCCTTCCTTCCTTCCTTCCTTCCTTCCTTCCTTCTTCCCTTTTTCCCCTCCCTCCATCCCTCCCACCCTTCCTCTTTCTTTCCTTCCTCCCTCCCTCCTTCCCTTCTTTTCTTCCTCCCTCCCTCTCTCCCTCCCTTCCTCCTCCCTCCCTCCCTCCCATCTTTCCGTCCCATCCTTCCTTCCTTTCTTTTGACTATGGAAGTTTGTGTTTATTACCAGAGAGTCAATGTCACTGAAACTAACAACTCATTGGGAGAACTCCCAAGATGTGTTCTATACTTTCTCCCAGTTCCCCAATGGGACCCAGTTCCAGCTGCCTGAGTGATCACTTGCTTGTCAGTATGTCTTTACCGGCTTCCTCTCTTTCCTGTCTCATATTCTCACTCCTCTACTACTCTTTCCCGGAGTTGTCTCTCAAATTAACACTGAAATCCTCGTCTGTGTGTCTGCTTCTGAGAAGACCCTAGGTATTTCTCAACCTTTTTATACTTTTCACCTGCATTGGCTTTTAATTGTTAGATAATTGCAATTTTGGAAGATTGGGTAATTAAATTTATTCTTAATGTCCGGGTCACAGCAACGTAGGTCACAATAATTGTATTTAATAATCTCTTTCTTTACGGCAAACGATTTCCTACTTTAGGAAGCTATTGTATCTCCTTCTTTAAGAAGTAATGCATACTATAAGATGTCACTTGATTAAAATGGCCTGAGTTTGCCCATGGCCAGTACATTTTAAAAGCGTCTCCTAATTTGTGTACTAATTGCCTGTGAATAATCTGCAGCATAATAACAAGGTGAGTAGGTGACCTCAGTCATTAAAAAATAAAAACAAAAAACTCACTAAATCCCAAGTGCTTTAAAATGGAAATGTATTACTTCTATGCAGATCAGACATTTGGGGCATATGAATTGGTCTCTAAAAGCTTGCTACATAATGAGGATAAAACAAGAGCCCTGTTAGGTGGGTATTCATCCCAGGGCAAGGTAAACAAATTTCCTCCCACTACAGTAAAATTATTGAGCTGAAAATTCACACAGGAAACCAAACCAGTTTATCAACTGACTCTCTATCTTTTTTAATCCTAAAAAAGACAATCTTTTATAAAATATTATTACAAAGTACCTGTATTCTGTAAAATGACTTGACAATCTTAGAGTAATATTGATTTTTGTCATTGAATAGTTCTACAATAATCAATGAGAACAATTTTTCCCCTCTCGGCAGTCAACATTATCAATGTTTTAACTCTCTCTGTTTTTCTTCTATAACAACCATAACAGGCAATTTAAAACACTGAAGTTGCCTTCTCTCTAGTGGCCAATTCATTGTGTTCCTTGTCTCTCTTTTTTACATTCCCAACATCAAACAACTCTTTTTATTGTGTCCTCCACCCAACTTTTAGAGACATTTGGAACCATATGTTGGTATCTGGTGCACACCATGGAAAAAGAATGTTAAAATGTGGGTTACAGTCTCCTGCAATGCCACAGACAATCCTCCACGACTGTTGTCACTCCCAAGACAGCAGGAAAGATGGAAATCTACCCAGATGTAGGCAAAGGACTACCCGGATACCTACTCTGGCCCCACCTTTGGTCTTCGAAATTCACCTTGATAACATCTCTTACGTTTCTGCCTGTGGCTACAGAATCAGAGCAGTTCCTCTTTATAGCCTTATATAGCTATGCCAATATTAAGAATAAAATAATTAAAGCAAGATATAGATCCAGATACATGTGGCTTTACCCTTCTGCTCAGCTTCCTACCACAAATGATATAAAATTTGAGAGATAAAATCTGTGCTATATCATCACAAGCCTTAACAAGCATCCAAGATAATTTTTGAAATAGATTACATTTTTGCTAGTTGATATGAGAGGAAACTGAGTGACTAAGAGACTTCAATATTTTTGTAGTAAGTCACAAAGCAGATTTACTCTGCTCTCTTCACCAACTGTGCTATACTGGTTCCCAACTTAGAGTTTTATTTATCAATCTGTGCATTTACCAAATGTTTCTTCCATTCTCAACAAGATATGATGACTGTCCCTTCTGGGGAATTAAGATGATGTATATGTATTTTTAAATGAACCAAAAACTTAAGATCATAAATAGCTTATTTAAATCACATACATACATTATTTATAGATAAAGTAGGATTAAAAATATCAAGTAATTTAGCTTTTTCATTTGTTAATGATAGTACAACCTTAGTTTTCCATTTCTCTCTGTCATACTCCTGAAATCATGTCTTACCTTATAATTTTAGATATTCCTGCCTCAATCATTTTTTATTTTCAAGTCATACTCGATCTACACATATGGCTTTAGGAAGATGTAGCATGAAAATGTCTAAAAGGAAATTGCTGTTATTTACTTACTGTTATCCATTTTCCTTCAACTAAAGAAAAGAGAGGAAAGGAGAGAGAGAATAAAAAAGAGAGAATCTCCAAATATTCAGTAAAACATACATACTATAGATAACAATGTGTTTAATTTAGGCTACACGAATATAAAACAGAGGTTTCTTATTTAGTAGCAGCAATTTGTGCACACGGGAGTTGGCAATGATAAAAATGTCCAAAGCCACAAATACAGTAGATAGTTAGTCATGGGTGGTGTTATTTAGCTCAAAAATAGACTTTCATTTTGCCTTTCTTTCTCTTAACCACATTTGGAATTAGAAGAGTGACAAGAAGCAGCAGGAAGATAGAACAAAAAGCTGATGACATCAGAGAAGTGTTCATCAAACAGCTAGCTAAATTCACTGCACTTCTCAACCACAGAAATATTTCCAGGTGATTCTGTTTTTGAAAAAATGTGGGAACCACAGGATCTACAACACTTCCAGGCAAAACTCAACAGCTCTAATAATAGTGACAGAAGTGAAAGCCAATTTGATTTGGATAAAATAAGACATTGACTCAAAGTCCTCCAAGAGATTTTTCAAAACAAAGTTTACAAAGCTCCTCTTGCCTTTTGGGAAATCACATTCCTCTTTGCACCTTGACCCTTTTTCTGAATTTCTTTCTATCTGGGAGAATTTTCCTGCAGAGTTTCTTCTCCATCTGACATCATGAAATGTGATACTTTATTTTTCCCTCTTTTCTTTTTAACCGTAAAGTGACTAAAAGGCTATTTCATGCTCTGGTTCTCCACTGAGCAGGTACTTTGTGGCCAACATCCCCCAAAAAGATGCAGGTGACATCAGTGGTGGATTACAGTGAAACCTGTGTCATGGAGTTTAGCTTCTTAGTCCCTGTAACTTTTCTACTGACATTCCCAAAAGACAGCAGATCAAAATGCTACTTTAGTGTCTATTAGCCCATTCTTTAGGAAGATAAAGGTGGCTTGGTTTGTATGAATATAAACTTTTCTCCATCACTGCCTCTTGTGTGTGTATATGATGGTTAAAGCTATCAGCTAGTTCATGTCCAAGTGTGATCAGAAACTTAATAAATTATTTCCACTGCTCTGTTTTCAGTATGTACAAGATGGTTCTCCTCTCTGGATGCTGCAAGCTCATTTGGGGAGCCTAATATTTAAATCATGTTTATGTGTGTTATTTTTCCAAAGTCAATTTAATGTGCCTTTTGTTATTCCCAAGCCAATTTAATATGCCCTTTGTTATTTTGAAAACAATAATAAAATAAGGGAAGGTTTTTTATTTCATTGGTGGGAAGAGAAGAGTGACTGCACAGTTCCAGAGACCAATGGACATGAATTAAAGAAAAGAAATCCAGCCAGCCATGGTGGCTCACACCTGTAATCCCAGCACTTTGGGAGCCCGAGGTGGGCAAATCACTAGAGGTTAAGGGTTCAAGATCAGCCTGGCCAACTCCATCTTTACTAAAAAAATACAAAAATTAGCCAGGTGTGGTGGTGCATGCCTCTAATTCCAGCTACTCAGGAGGGTGAGCCAGGGGAATCACTTGAACCCTGAAGGAGGACGTGGCAGTGAGCTGAGATCGCGCCACTGCACTCCAGCCTAGGTGACAGAGTGAGATTCCCACCCCCCTCAAAAAAAAAAAGGAAGAAGAAAGAAAAAAGGATAGAATGAGAAGTGTTTATTTTATACCTTTGTATCCTCTCAGACAAATCACTTTTGCTGACCTATTGTGCCTCAAATTTTCCTCTGTTAAATGAAAGAGCTGACATCAACGTTCTTTAAGATCCTTCTGTTTGTGGGGTTCTATCCATAGTCTTCAAATTCTTCTACCTTGCTGGTTCGCTTTTTATCCTTATCAGTTCTTCAGAATCTGGCATGATCAAATTTATGTTTTGATAAGGTCACTATTGTTGCAATATGGAAAACAGGCTGGAGAGGAAGATGGGGTTGGGGTTATAGAGATAAGAGACTAATGCAGTGATTCTAGAGTAAATTGATGGGGATATGATCACATATGGGAATAGAAGAGACATATGGTGTTAAGCTGTCTGGAAGCAGCTTTACTGGTTTGGATCTGGTAAGTGAAGAGAAAAGTGACGTCAAGGATCATGATCAGGCTCCTGGCTTAGGTCATCTGTGTGTCAGTGTCCTGCACTGGAACACAGCAGGACAGTCAGCTTTAGGGAACAGATACAACTTGGTTTTGGACTTGGTGAACTGAAATGTATTTGGGACATTGTCATCTGAATGTTTCTGGACACTTGAGAGCTATGACTTTCAATCAGCACCTACATCTAGCCTATCTCACCACACACATGTCATGGCACCTGGAAAAAAATTCAAATCGATAATAATTTTGGAAAGCAGTGTAGATTTTTCTGAAAGTCTCCTTGGAAAGACAGCGGAAAGAAGTTTCATTGCATGTTATATATTAATATGTCTTTAAAATCACCCTTGCATCTCTCTCTTGCCCCAAATTTCAGCTCTCTATAACAAGGTTTATTTCCTTTCCTTCTCTTAAAAAAAAAAAAAAAAGAGAGAGAAACTTTTTTTCTCTAACCACCATCTTCTGAAATGTGAAAACTGTGCAGCTTTCATTCTCTTGGACATGAAACTCAGAATCCAGTTTTGGTCTTGGGTGGTTCCATTCATTGCATCCGGTCACACTTATATCTCAATTTCATTGTTGAGCACATCTTATTCTTGTTAATTACATATTAGTCTCCTCTATTCTTTTATTTGATGCTGAGGCTTTCTGGGACATGATTTTGTTGCTTCTTGTCTTTTTTTTTTTTTAATTGTAATGCCAGAACTTAGGTTACATATATTAGGTAGGAAATACAAGTTTATTGACTAAAAAAAATTATCTTTAAAGATTAGCTAATTATTTTTCAAATCACACTTATTTTCACAAAATTTCTCTGGACTTCATAGGTTGAAATAAACTCTTCTATAGGTTCCCTATATGAATTACTTTTATTTCTGGTCTTTAGCTTACACTTATCATATGCTACATCATATTAAGTTAATTCCATACATATTGTATTCCTATTAAGCTAATTAAAGCTTATTAATCTTTGTATTCCCAATACCCATCTTGTCTATGTCAAGTGCCCAAAAAGTGTTATTTTAAGTAAAGCTGTGAAGGTATCAATGAATGAATGCCTGTTCTTGTGTTTAGATTTGAGTTTGTGAACTGTTGATTCTTTCTATATTTTCTTGCTCTATAAAAAACACTTCTTTTTCTGATTGTTCATCTTGTGCTAATCCAGGCTAATTTTGCTTGTGCTAATCCAGGTTAATTTTAATCAAGGACTATTTTTTCTTAGTTTGTATTCATTTATTATATTTCCCATTTTTACATTTTACATTTTGCTAATGTTAATCACTTAAAATATATTAATTGAATGAAGGCTTGTGATCACAGTCCAGTGGGATATCCAGTCTGTCATCTTCACAATGACATCCTCAGGTTTAAGAGGTGGGCACCCATAAGTAGTTGAATAAAATTTGTGATATCCCAGCAACAAAGAAGGGGAAAAAACTACTGGAAAGCCTCCTGATAGTATCTATCCCCATATGATGTTGCACCTTGTGTGAACATGTTTGAAATTTAGTACCTGTTCACAGGGTATGTTTACAACATTCACACTTGGTTGCACTCACCTGTGTTGTGTGTGTGGTTTTCTTTTTGTTGTTGTTGTTTTCATTATCAATATGCATCTAAAAGTTTTCTTCATTGAATTACATGCCATAGAAAGTACATAAGTCTTCTACACCATCTGCAAGACATTTTAAGCATTTTATTAATCTTTTAGCAGAGAGTAACTTTACCTACTTTAAAGTGCAAAAAAATTCTGGAAAATTATGTGGAGATGATTCAAGTGCACCAAAATAGGATAGCTGCATAGAAAATGAGAAATGTCCCTTTAATTAGAATGACAGCAAGAATTTAGAAAGGCAGAATTTAATGTAATTAAAATTGGAAAATCATTGTTTAACAAGAGTCATGTTACACTTCTTGAAGAAAACACAATGGCAAATTTTTAATTTCAGATGAATCAATAATTTTACTTTTATGTCTCTCCTGAGTCTGTTCTAATTAAAAGAGTGTGGAAGATCAATTAGAGGAAACAGTCTAAACTTTCCTTGTCTCAATTGCAATATTTTGCTTGAGGAGTATGTTCACTACATTAAATGAAACTTTATGAAAATGATACTTTAAAAACAAATACGAATGTAAGGAACCAAGAATATCATTTAGTCCAGGGGTAAAGAACAGATATAGCTGTTCCAGTTTAGTTTTGCTCATTACTTCTGACCTACATATTTTCATTTAAATATTTTTAAGTATATATTTAAATAGTTACTAAAATGAATATGCTAGCAATTCAGGAAATTTGGAAACACAGAAAAGGAAAGAGGAAAATTACCCCAAAGCCTGACAGGTAAGAATAACCACTGTTGATATTTTCTTCTAGTCTTTCTCTAGGTTAGACATTTTTTAAGAGGATAGTCGCCCTCTTCAAAATACCTTATAGCTCACTTTTTTCACTTAGATATTTATCCAGAACACTTTTCATGTCAATATCACACCACTGAGTGATTTAATGGCCACATGGCGTCACCCCATATGGATGTATCAGTGTAAATTAATCTCCCACCACTTTACATTTGTTTCTAATTTATTATTGTTTTTATTATTAATATTCTTTTAAATTGATAAATCACAGTTATATACATTTACGGGGTGCAATGTGATGCTTTGATATATGTATATAATTTGAAATAATTAAATTGAGCAAATTAACATATCACCTCATTTGTTTATCATTTTTATGGTGAGACATTCAAAATGTACTTAATTATTTTGAAATATAAAATACATTATGATTGACTACAGTCACCCTACTGAGCAATAGATCTCAAAATTTATTCCTGCTGTCCATCTGAAACTTTATACCCTTTGACCAACAATACTTATTGACATTTTTTATCAAGGAAGAAAAGTTTTATCATGATCACATCCTGAACCTGCAGGGTGAATTTAAATTGTAAATTACACATTGACATTGCACGTCAGGTTCTTCAGCTTTGATTCCCTTAATTGAACATAAGATTAAGGTGCTCTGTTTATTAGGCAGAAGAAACACCACATAAAACAGTTCTACACTGTGTCAAAAAGGAAAATAATTGCTACAAATAAATTGTATTGTGCCACATATTAAATGAGAAAAACCATACTTAAAGAGAACTCATATGTTAGCATATTAACAAAAATAAGTTTGTAATTTACTGTGGTAATCACAACTTAGGTATGAATTTAAATGTTAGTTGTCACCACTCATGTGTGATGCCGCTGCTCTTTTGGAATGGAGAGCATGGTCGGGTGGGAGAGTCTTGGACCTGGAATTTATCACTACCACTGTGCCAATAATAATATTGAAAGTTAATGTTTATTGAGCTTTGTATGTACCAGTTACTTTATATGCACTATCTCTTTTAATCTTCAGAGAAATCCTGTGAGATAACTGTAATCATTACTCACATTTTTCAGATGACTAGTTGGAGGTACAGGAAAGTTAAGCAAACAGCCAAAAATCAGTAGCCAATAAGAGCCAAAGCCAGGATTCTAATCAAGTCTTCTAATTCGCAAGTCTGTGTTCCTGAGAATTTAATGTCCTTGTGTTTAGGTTTGTTTTTGTGTGCTATTATCAATAATCCATGTATTTTCTCTCTATACATAAAATAATTCTCTTTTTATGATTGCCTGCCTTATGCTAATCCAGTTTTATTTTATTTGAGATCAAGAAAAATTTCCTTCCTTATTTTGTATGCTTTAATTACATTTCCTGCTTCCACACTTGTCTAATGTTAATTATATATGTTAATAAATGCTAATAAATTATTGGGGCCAGGATTCAAACCATGTAATCTAACTTGCTTGAGTCTGTGTTCTTCATCACAAGGCCACAGGACTCCAAGAAAGACAAGTTATCTCTCTGACTCAGTTTCCTCATTTATAAAATGTGCAAAGGGAGTTAGATGCCTGATATGGCATCCCCACCCAAACTTTACCTTGTAGCTCCTATAATTCCCACAAGTTGTGGGAAGGACCTGGTGGGAGATGATTGAATCATGAAAGCAGGTCTTTCCTGTGCTGTTCTGGTGATAATGAATAGATCTCCTGAGATGTGATGGTTTTGAAAGCAGGAGTTTCCCTGGACAAGCTCTCTTTGACTGCCATCATCCATATAAGATGTGACTTGCTCCTCCTTGTCTTCCTCCATGATTGTGAGGCCTCCCCAGCCAAGTGGAACTGTGAGTCCAATTAAACCTCTTTCTTTTGTAAGTTGCTCAGTCTTGGGAATGTCTTTATCAGCAGTGTGATAATGTACTAACACAATGTCCTTTGGGGACCTTGTCCTCTCTGTAGTTTAATCATTGTATATGATTATTCTAGGCCAATGCAGGGTTAAGGAAAATAGAACTCTTTATCAAACAGAACAGTAAACATTGCTGTATTGTAATTTTCAATGGCTGGAGCTGGTCTTAGTTTCCATTCCTACAGGACCCAGTTAAGGATTAAAATATAAGTAGTTTGGGATTCCAGAACATATCCGTAGGAAGGCAGAAGAGTGAAGTTGAGTACGTTGGTGATATGCTGTGTTATCAAGCACATCAACACTGTGAACAAAAGCAGCTTAATCTCTCAAGGTAACTCAGAAAAACATAGAACACAGCTTGGAAGTTCCATTATGTGAAAGAGGCTGCCAGGATACTTACTAGTGAGGGCTGCTCCCAGGGGCTAGACACTTCCAGCCTGCTAAGCCTGCAGCCAGAAAGGGCTCAAGAGAACAGAGGAAGCACTCAGGCAAATAAATTCAGGTGCAAACCATTTAAAGTCACACCTAAAGGATTTAGGGGATCTGCCTGGAGACTTTTCCACAGGATGTGCTGATATACTTAAGATTAAGAGTTGTTCTGAAATGTTGTTTGTTTGCTTGCTACTGTTCAGTTAACTTTATTTTCTGGAATAACACAGTCTCCTTCCTTGTCTTAGTAAATGAATGTAAAGAACATAATTGAATCTCTTTGATGACTAAGTTTTCTTAAGTCCCTCAGTGCCCTATTATGACCAAAGTTTGGGTATTTTCATTTTACCTGAAAAAATGATTTCACAAACCATGATGCCTCAGAGAAATACTTGTATGAGATCTCTGAAAATACAAGGAGAGAGCTTAGAAGTCCAAATGATGGCTTTTATCTTTTTCTTCCTGGCCTCAGAGAAATGTACCTACCACAACTGCAATTCTAATCATTTTAGAGCAACAATTTTCAGCTCTACTTTTGTGACATCTTAGAGTACCCTTAAAAATATATAATTCTCAAGAAAATGCACACACATAAAGCAATGGCCTACAAAATTTTGAATCAATCCAATTTCATTTTATTTTATTTTCAAAATGTAGACAGAGCATGAACACTTTTTAGGAAGTAGTTTCTCTAATGAAATAACATCGAAGTAGTAGGTGCCCTAATTTATGATGCTTACTAATACTGCTTTATTAAGCTAAGAGAGTATAAAAATCATGGAAGGACCATGAGAAGAACATATGTACTGACTCAAAGTGGTTCTAATTTTTAGGACTGAAAAGGAGATTCACTGAGTGAGGAGAGGAAATAAACAAACTATTACACCCAAAATTAAATTTTTTTCTAAAGCCTTCAAATTTGTTTTTCTAGGTTTCCTGTTGCTCTTGTACCTTTCTACCTTTTTAATAAATTTATTTTGTTATATGAGATTGCCTCTCTCTCTTTCTCTCTCTTTCTTTTTCCGCTTTTCTCCCAGACCCTTTCTCTATCTTAGCAAGTGTGAGGCAAGAAGATAGCTATTACTACAGAACTTCTCTCTTGCAGTCCTGAACACCTTCCACTGATTTCAGAAGGGGCAGTCTGGGAAAATTCAGACATGGCTTTGAATTTCTTGTTTTAGCCCTTTCAACAAATTTATAAAATGATATATAATGTATTTGCCATACTGCTTTTTAGCATCCATTCAAATAAAAATTAATTTAATCTTAAAATTGAATATAGAATGGTGTTTTGAAAGTGGTTAAAGGATGTCCAAATATATCTCCAAAGGATGGCATGATATTGTAAATGAAAATATCTGGAACTGAGAAGTGTTTAAGTGACTTTGTAGGCTTAACATCTTATGTAAAGTCATTTACATTCCTGGAAGGAAACACATATTGCAGTTTATATTAGTAGCGCTCTTTGGAAGAGACTGCTAGTGTCCACTGACGTCCTTTGTCACCTTCCTCTGTAGTAAGGGTTGTAACTAGAATACAGATAGCCAGAGAATAACTATATTTCTTAGTCCCGCTTGAAGCTATGTTTGACCATTTAACTAAATTCCTGCC
Source organism: Cebus imitator (assembly GCF_001604975.1). Taxonomy (NCBI): domain Eukaryota; kingdom Metazoa; phylum Chordata; class Mammalia; order Primates; family Cebidae; genus Cebus; species Cebus imitator. The sequence goes on from NW_016107453.1 coordinate 4,279,678, forward strand.
AGTGGAATGTGAACAAAAATGGTCGTTCCTAATTCTCCTTCTGAGTCTTCAAAAATTGAACATATGTTATTCCATATCCTTTCCTCTGCCTCTTGTATAGAACAGCTTTGAGCTTTCAGATAAGTACAATGCTTAAGGAGGTAAAAAAGTAAAAATATGCAAAGAATGGGTTCTAAAGGATCGCACAGACTAGAGGAGTCTCCTATTAGTGTATCTGGCTTATTGTAGAATTTACATGTGACATCAGAAAAAGAAACTTATGTTTTCTTTAAACCATTTCTTTTGGGGTCTCTTTGTTTTTCATATTAGCTAATGCATTACCCAATAGGCAGGGATGTTTTTCCCCCTGAAGCCACAGCAATTATTGCAAGGAAACTTTATTCTCCTCACCAGGCAAAGGAGGTTAGGGAGCACAGAACTGATTAATGGGTGCCTCCAGTCCGGGCATAATGGAACAGCTCATTAAATACAATGTTGAACTGTTGGTAGCAGACATTTAAGAAAACAGGATAAAGTTTGTTTTTTTCTCCCTACCAAATGGAGCTCTTATTGCTTTGAAAGTAATTTAAGATGTGCTTTAAATCTCAAAAGTGTAATGATTATACCTTCATAATTTCCATGTTTATGGATTCAACCACAAACACTCTGGTGGTAGGGATAGGAAATTAACATCCTTATGTCCACCATGAATTTCATCTAATACTGTGATGACCCTATGGTTTTGGAATCATCAGTCTAATGTAAGGTTGACAAAATAAAACTCGTTTTTCCACAATGGAAATGATAATGATCTTAGCAGAAAAGGGAGAAAAGTATAGAAGTAAAAGAGAAAAAAATGCATATGATTGCTTCTAAAGCAAAAGAAAAATCAAAGAATAAAAATATACAATTGCTTGTTTGATAAAGGAGGATCCCAGTCATACAGCTGCTTGAGAGTGGTAGAGGGAAAAAACATCTGGTGGCTGTGTGTTCTTGGACGTTATGTCAGATCTCCAAAAAATAGCTCCTTGAATTGTTGTACTAATAAAATTTGGAAGTTTGCCACAGCTGTTATATTAGTTTCCTAAGGCTGCTGTCAGTTATCTCAAACTGGGTGGCTTAAAATAATAGAAATTTGTTGTCTTGTTGTTCTGGATGCTAGAAGTCCAAAATCAAGGTGCCAACAGTCATGTTCCCTCCAGAGCCTGTAGGGAAAGATTCTGCCCTTTGTCATCAAGCTTCTGATAGTCTCAGGCATTCCTTGGATTGCAGCAGCCTAATTTCAATCTCTATCCCCATCTTTACAGCTGTCTCCTTCTGTCCTACTGTCTTTGTGAAACAAGAGAGTTCCCTGACCCCCTCACAGGACATATGACCTGGGTGTGGCTCGTCTGTTCAACCACTGTGACTGCTCAAACTTCTTACGAGAAAGGTAGCACACAGATGATAAGGTGCAGGAGCCTGGGCAAGCACTTTTTGGGCTCCAGCCCCATGGTGGCATCTAGGGGTGGATGCCTGCTACTCCCAAAGGCTCAGTGGGTGTACTATAATGCTCTTTTAGTTCTGCCATCTTCAGATGGCTTAAGTGTTAACCAGCTCAGTGCCCTCTTAGTACATAGGTTCTTATCTGGCATCTAGGAATAATCAGGTCCCACAGGGACTTGAAGGATGGTGAATGTGGGGGGTTTACTGAGTGGTGGAGGTGGCGCTCAGAGAGATGGATGGGGAGCTGGAAAGGGGATGGAATGGGAAGATGATCTTACCCTGAAATTTGGATTTGGCTCCTGGTTGATCTCCTCTCTGACTGTCCCAAGCTGCACTCCTTTTGATGTTCAGACATTCTGTCTCTTCTCTGCTCCACCAATCTGCTGTTCTTCTACCCTTTTGTTTGTCTGGTTGTCTGCTTGTGGAGCCTGAGGTTGGGGGTTTATATGGATACACAGTGGGCCAAAAGGCAACATTTGGGCATGAAAACAGGAATGTCTGTTTCTATTTAGGGCCACAGGTTTCCAGGCTTGGGGTTGGGGCCTTTGATGGAGAACTACCTTCTTCTATCCTGTATCTCCCCATCTCCTTTCTGTGTCATCTGCATCTTAACATCTGATAAAACATCAATCATATTAGATTAAGGGCCTACCCTGCTCCAGTATATCCTGATCTTAATGCAACTAATTGCATCTTTAATGACCCTTTTTATAAAGTTCACAATGTAAGGTACAGGGGTTCAGGATTTTAACATATCTTTTTACTGGGGAAATGATTCAACCTATAACATAATTAATAGCAAATTAATTTTCCCAAATGAAATGTAGTATTCTAGTAAGATTGGTCTATTTTTAGTTCTTATTCTTCTCTTTAAAAGAACTGAAAAAACCTTGACTTTATATCACACTAAAATTAAAATATGTAACAGAGTTAAACCCATCTTGTTTTTATCTTAAGATAAAGGCAAAAATGTATCCAAATTCAAAAATACATTTTCATTGCCCATTCAGCAAACTCTGTATCTGTAAGCTTTCTTTCTTTTCTGAAAATGGCACTGAGCATTGAATTGGCCAAAAAAAAAAAGAAGAAAAATAAATGACTTGGACACTCTACAATCAGATTGTACTTGACAAAAGAAAGAACTTCAATATGCTTTTTAGAAAGGTCTTGCATATGGAATCATACCCATAATATACAGTCATTAAAGCTGCCAAAGTCTCAAATAAAAATCCAATTATAATAGATTAAGCAGTTTATGTATCTTAAAGATTTTAAAAATTTATTTCTAAATAAAGCAATCCAAAATATCTCACTAAAATCTATCAACATTTATAACTCATAAGGACTAAAAACAGCATATTGTTTTATCTTATTGGTCTTCATGTATTGTATTTGACCATTCTTTCTCTGTTTGTCTTTTACAGGGCCTTTGAAATAAAAGATCTTCTATTCCTTATTCTCTGTTTCCCAAAACAGCTTTATTTGTATAGGAACTAGTGAAGATTTGGGCAAACCTTTATTTTCATGAAAATTCTAGTAAGAATTTTGACAGTCTGCCTGCTAGCCTAAATTTTGTGGCACAACTGTACTTATAAATGTAGAATTTCAATTACATAAATCACCTTGGCAATGTCTTTTTAAAAGAGAACAGTTTATCCCCCTCATATTTCAGTAATATTCTTATGAATTAGATCTATGCTACCAAAACCAAATCAAAAGCTACATTCCATGCCATATTATAAAAGATTGGATGTTATAAGAGATTTGAGTTTCTTCAAATGCAATAACAGGCTACCTTGCTAATTGTGTTAAGGGTCTGGAAAACAAGAAAACATTCTTGACTCTATCTTACTTACTTCCCTAATATTATAATTAAAGACTAGACCACTAAATAAGCTCCTTAAGAATAAGCAATAAATAGGATCAACTGTAAAACCACAATTTCACTATAAGCCAACATTACTTTTTTAAACATTTTTTCCCTACATCTTAGGTCAGCAATTAACAATGTATTGTCTTCTTGAGAGCCATAATATGACTTCATTTTCTACCAATTTCCTTTGTAGTGTCCTATAGGGAATGGTGTCTTCAAATTCTAATCTCTAACATAGCTCTTGGCCACATATTAGACGTTAAATAAATGTCTACAGTGTGCTATAGGTTGAATGTTCTTGTCCCAGGACCCCAGATTTATTTGTTGAAACATTAAGCCCTAAGGTGACAGTATTTGGATGTGGGGCCTTTAGAAAGTATTTAGCCCATGAAAGGGGAACCTTGTAAATGAGATTAATGCCTTTATAAGAATAGACATGAAAGAGACAATCTGTCGATACAGCAAGAAGATGGCTGGCTGCCTTCAAACCAGAAATAGAGCTCGCACCACACACTGATTCTGCTGGCGCCTTGATCTTGTATTCCCAGGCTCTAGAACTGTAAGAAATAAATGTTTGTTGTTTAAGTCACCCAGGCTACAATAATTTGTTATAGCAGCCAGAACTAAGTAAAATACAGTATAAATGAGAAATCAAGAAAATTAAAAGGGGGAAAGCACCAGCTAATGATAGAGTTTTTACGGCGGTGGCAAAAGTAGGCACTATTATCCACACAGGTCAAATTTCCTGCAGCCGCCTTACTGATCCTTGCTCTATGCTAGTGGCTACGTATTGACAAACAATATCTGTGTCAGAGAGGATCTCCCTTGCAATATCGTGGATTTTTTTGCAAGTATTGAAGGTGAGTTCAAAGGAAATTCTTCTGATTTTCAAAATCCATTTAGAAATTATCAGGTTCTCTTTAAGGAAAGCAAATTCAGGTACAGTGGTCTCCTCTGACACGAGACATTTATAATTCTGTACTTTCTCTGACTAGTACTGAAACCATCACTTTTAGTAATATCTTCTTCTGTATCATCATGAACCATGGACACAAGGCCCTAGGCCTTCCATTTTTTGGACTGTTGCTTTTTTTTTTCTTTTGTAATCCTTGACTTCAGACTAATTCACATTCTGTCCACTCTTATGTTGCTGCACGAATGCCTTCCCTGCTACTAGCTGATGACTTTTCTGTTAGTCGACCCTGCAGAAACACTTTACTGCCTTTTTGCTACAAAGCAAGACAGGATAATATATCTCAGTCAAAATATCTCATTTCTCTCTGCTGAATGTATCTGAAAATTCATGTTTCCATCAGCACCTGCTGAAACACCTACTTGGAGAAATACCGAAGATGTCCTTATTGAGAAGACGTCTGTGGCTATGACTACTCCCTCCCTTTCTCATGTATAGTTCATTAGGGAGGGCTTCAAGGCTTCACCAGTGTATCCTAATGAGGTCATCTTTGACATGTCCTCCAAAAAACTCCCATAGATTGCTTCTGAATGGCTGCACTAACCAAATCAATCATTTGCCACTAACCTCAATAACTGTAATTTAAACACATAAGGTAGTGTTTTTAATGATAATAAAGCTTAGAAATTAGATAATCAGCCTAAGTGTAAGTCAACTTTAACACTTATACAATATAGTTTTTCCCCAAGCTTTGATATCAAATATTTTTATTTCATGACAGGAGACGTAATCAAAACGTAAAGGGAAAGTGCTCTTTATTATTTTTAATCTGTGCATCTTTCCTTTAATTATGCTTTATGTTTTCCTAAAGTGGTAGCTTCACTTTTGATCTTATATTCTCAAGAAATATCATTTTGACATTTTAAAGGAGTATTCAGGTGACTTTACTAATTGTTGTTCTTTTTCTCTTTTAAAGTATAGAATTATTTAAAATTATTCCTCCATATAACTTGAAATAAAAAATTGTGATTCTTGAAACATTCTTGGTTTTCAATATAAAATTCAGTTTCCATAAAATTCTGTGCAAGAAAATATTTAGTGTTATCCCATTGTTTAACAAAATATCTCTAGATAATAACTCAGTTAAATCTGATTTTAGCTTAAAGAATATTTTTCTCATGAAATAGAGCTACCTTTAATCACTTTAGAGGTAGCTATTAAAAAGGAAATAAAGTAATAAAATATTTTGAAAAAGTATAATTATTCACACCCCACATTTAAGAGTAATAAAATCTTGGTGCTAAACCAAAATAGCTCAATTTTCACTCTATATATCTCTTGGTAAGAGATTTCTTTCCAAGGTTTGCTAATGCCTAAAAATCTTGAGTTCAAATTATCCTCTGGAGAAACAATTTTATGTCAAATTATTTTGGCAAACAGTATTTACTATTCGATCTTCAGTTATATCCCTTCTGCAATTACAACAGAGATCCATAATTGAAAAATAAAACATCTCTAATGTGTGAGTTCACACTCTAAATTGGACTTTCTCTATACAGAGCATGAAGGTCTTAGCCAAAATCATTCTAGGGTCCTTAAATGGACACATAGTTCAAAGAATGTCAGAGAATGCCCAGGTCTCTGCAGCTTGAACTCCTCACTGCTTCCCAGTATGATGCAAATAAATGGTCTAGCTCAGGGCTGCTCCAGAGGCTGAATATAGCCTGAGAGAGGATGAATACTCATAAGAACAACAAGGATCTGGGCTGAGTACTTACCGGTTATCCTTAATTTTCCTAATAACCTAATGAAGCAGATGTCACTTCATTTTGGGAATGAGGAAACTACAGTTTGAAAAATGAAAGTAATGGTTCAAAATTATCCAGTTAGCAATTGCACGAGTTATTATTTGATTTCAGAGTCCATGTTCATAAAATATCTCATATTATTCTAGCCCAACATTGGAGGAATAGGCTTCTGTGGGCTTGAAACTTAACTGGAAATACTTAGCTGGCTCGGTTCTCAGAAACATGATTCTGCCTTGTTCCTTAGTCTTCCTCCAGCACCTTCCCTTGTCTCGTCTCAGTTTTGACATTGTGCTTAGAGCCAAGTGAGTTAAAAAAGACTTCCTTGATGTTTCCTCACTTCCTGACACTCAGCACATATTAAATTCACTTCCTTAATGCTCTCAGTGTTCTCCCATTGTGTTCCATTTCTTTGTGTTGGAACACTAGGAGAGCACATGCTTGGTGGGCCTCAGATTTCTTTTCCGAACCCGCATCACTCAAATTCTATTTCCTGATTTCTCAGGTGGACTTATTTCTAGGACCCACAACTGAGTCTTCTGTAACCCAATCATTCTCTCTGACCAAACTGTAAAGCGAAATGTAATAATCATTTATGAGAACAAATAATAACTGATTGTTATAATTAATTTTCATGTGTAATCATACAATGACTACTGAAAAGATGCTAGAAAGGTAGTAGTGATTATTATACAAAAGCAAAAAGAAACATTATTGTCATTATTCAGGTCCTCTTTATATGTAGTCTATGAGATGTAAATCATCTCCTCTATTATCACTCTGATGAAAATCTTTTATCTATTTAATAATTAAAAAAACAGTTATTGTGCTCCCTCTTCTTGTCAAGGACTGTTCTGGGTCCCAGGGATACATAAAAGAACAAGATTTGCCTTCTAGTATTTCACATTTCATTTGGTATTGAAAGGGGAATAAGGAGTAGCAATTACACATAAATAAGTAAACAAAACATGAGTAAGTTCTGTTGTTCGATTAAAATTGAATTTAAAAAATATTATAGAGAATGGCTAATTCAGAAAAGATATTTCTGGTAAAGGCAGATTTAAGCTTATTCCTGAGTGACAAAAAGAAGCTAGTTAAACAAACACTATTGGCATTCCAATACCATTTATACAACTGGATCTTTACCAAGAATATTAGTAAGTCAACAAAGAGTTTTTAATGAGCATCTTAAAATTTATGTGAAATATCTCTGAAAATGAAACTTGTTGTGGGAATTCCATGGAAGATGTCACCAAACTTGACTCCTTCTTAACTGTGATGAACTAGAGTTGTTCATCCGGATTGGGTGATATTAACTATAGACTATCTCTCTCACAGATTATCCCTCTGTGTAGGCATGGGGCGAGGGGCAGGTAGATATGGTTATTAATGAAATAATGTGATAAATAAATGCATCAGAAAAGAATATGCATGCCAATTTATGGCACTTTTAATAGCATATCACTTAAGACTGTGTACTTGTAGAAATGCCTCTGATGTTTAATTTGATAGAAGTGCCTGCTTCCAGATTTTGACCATTCTCTGTCTTCTTACTCCTAGTGCATTTAGGCTATATCTGTCTTATTCAAAGATACGATAAAGGCCATAAATACTGAGATGTGGATAATAAAATTATTCCTCAAAAACAAACTCTAATTATCTTAGACTTTATACAGTTAAAATATTGATAGTGACTTTTATTTTGTGATCCCTAAGAGAATAATAACTACAATCACCCTGACTTTCTGCCCCAAGGTGCTTTTTGATCAGGGTGCAAGAAGGAGAGCCCAAACAAAGCATGCATCCTGGCTGAGACAAGAAGACAAAAATTAGTGTGTTAGGGGCTGATGTCACTAGAGCACTTCAGAAAAGAGAGCTATACAGAAATCTACAGAGCGCTTCAGAAATCAACATGGCACTTCAGTGTCTTTGAGTCTGTTGCTAGATATTAATCTGCATAGGCATTGAGTGAAACTCTATAAGAACAGACAAAGAATTACCAGGGATCTGCAATCTGATCAAATCCCAGAATTTAAACAGGACAATGATGTGTGAGCTCTGACCAGTTAGAGTGGAGTGATTTTATTGAGCATCAAGGTTATTTAGTAAAAATTCCAGAAGCATAACATCTTGGTTGTAACATCCTACCTTAAAGGATTTTTTAACTTCACCTTAATAAAGCTGAAAAACAAGCTTTAAAATAATCAAGATAATCAAGCAATTTACCTGAAACAAAACAAAATTTAACATTCTTTTAAGGAAGAAAATAAAATGCAGACATTTAACAATTTAACATATACAATGTTCTGAAGCTGAATAAAAATTTCTAGATATTCCAAGAAACAGAAAATATAATTATAACCAGGAGAGAAATTAGTCAATAAAATAGACCCAGAAATGACAAGGATGATGATACTGTCAGATAAGAAAAGGCAAACTGCCAGGAATGTAAAGGAAGAGAAACTGAGAAGTGAAACGGACATAATACGAAGTGAAATGGAATTTGTTTTAAAAATAAAACGGGGACTAAATGCAATTTCTAAAAAAGAATCTGAAATGCAAATTTTACTGAATGGGATTAACAGAAGATTAAAGGCTAAGAAAAGATCAATGAACTTTCAATCAAGCAATAAAACTAGCCAAACTGGAGCACACAAGAGAAAAAGATCCAAAGAAAAGTTTAATAGAGGCTTCATACTGTGACCTATAGGACAAGAACATACAGAAGACTGGAATCCAATGATGTGTAGTCAGAAAAAATTTTTTTACAGAGCGAACAGCCAAAAGTTTTCTTCAAAAAATAAACTATAAACATACAACCAAGATTATTAAACTCAAGTAAGATAAAGACAAGCAAAACCACTCTAAGACATATCTTATCAAATTTCTGAAAACAAGTAATATAAATAAATAAGTAACGGTTAGCCAAAGGGAAAAAAAATACATAGCAAGGTAAGACTTTTAAGAATAACCATAGACATTTAGCTTTTAATAAGCAAAAGTAATGTGGTTGAAATAGAAGTAGAAAATGTCCTGAGCAAAAGGAGCCAGACACAAAGGAACATACTGTATATTTTTTATGTAAATACAATTTTTAAATGGGCAAAAGTCAATTTAAAAAGATCAGTGTCAGCCCCTGAAGTGGGACCATTCAAAGTAATGATTCAGAAAGCAAATTTTTGAGGTATGAAAGGAAAATAAATCTTGAGACCCCAAACACTAAGCCAAAGAGAAAAGTCAAAGTTAAACCTGGGCCATGCAAGCCTGCCTCTCTTTTGGCTCCTAAAAAATATGACTTTAAAAGTGAAAAGCTACATGTGTCCTTCACAACTTTCCCACAGGGCAATTCTTTGTGGGCTTCAAGATCTTTATCCTAAAGCATTTCTGTAAATTTGATGCTGGCAACATATATTGATAGTTTATCTTCACTACTTCCTCTATTCTCTTCTCTTATGAAAATCGTATATTCAGTGAAAGGCTGATCAAAGACTCTAAAGGATGAGACTGTTTTGTCTTTGTATCTACTGACACATTTTTGAAATAGTTCTGTTCCCTCAATATCCACCCTTTTTACTTTAAATACTGAAGCCTTCAAGATCATCTTCAGAGAAAGCCATAGACCCGCCTCCTGGGTGTGTGACCTTACTTTTGGCAAATAAGCCCCTTAAAGTGATTGAGACTTGCTTTGGTCATTTTCTTGGATTTACAGAGATAATATCAATGTTACCTATCTGGGTTGTGATTATCTGGATTCTATATTTATCATAAAATATCAATGTGTACACTTAAAATGGGTTTATTGTATTATGTATAAATTTTTACTTAATAAAGTTGATTCCAAAATCAAAACCAGAATAGAGGCCATATTAAAAGGTGAAGATGTAAAAGTGTTTCTGACATGAAGAGATTACAGCAGTTGGGCACTTAATTTGCTTATAATTCTTTAGGAACCTAGGGCAACAGAGAAACACATTGTTTATATTATTTTCTTTGACTAACAACAGAAATTGAGGATATTCATTTACTGAGATGTAATTTTTCCTAAGAAATTAATCTTGGCAAAGAAGGTGTTGTTTATGTAAAAGAAACATTTGATAACTCAAAGGATAATGCTTTCAACTTTGGTTTTAGCAAAGATACAACGATACAAATGCTGTTCAGATAAATAATGCATCTATCAAATATATTTACAGAAAGTAAAAGCTTTCTTTTGCAGCAGTAGAGACAACATGGCTCAGGTACACTTTGGCATCTACACAACTACTCTTATTCGTTAATGGACCTTTATGATCTAGGAGAACGCATAGTTAATACAGCCATTAAAGTAGCTCTTAAATATCTGACTCTTAAAGGAAGCTTAGAGAGAATCTAAATTATAATTAATTTATATTTGAATATTCTGAGAAGAGCTTTTAGTACAGAAGTTCTAAATTGTTGAATAAAGAAAAAGTCATGTACGTCAAATACCAGACATTTGTTAGACAAAGTTGCATTCTGCTGTGTAACTTTAAAAGCAAAACTTGGGTTTTCACCCCAAAAGAAGGCTATCACCCTATAACACAAATGTAGTAGGTAAAAGTGGTTTGGTACTGAATTGTTTTTCTCTCTGAAAAAGAAAAAGAAGCTTTGGATCATGTTGATGGTTAAAACCATAATTGATAAATATTCCAGTGTTCCATATTATGTAATTGAAACATAAAACAATTTATTTTTAGTTGTTTGTCATATTTCTCTGCTCTTGAATTCTTCTTTCTCTTTCTAAAATTATTTTTCATTTTATTTTATGAATTAATAATGGATTGTTATTTTTGATAAACAAACCTTCATCGTATATATTGATAAAATACTGTGTGATGTTTTGATATATGTCTACAATGTGGAATGATCAAATAAAGCTAGCAACATATTTATCACCTAATGTACCTATCATTTCTTTCTGGTGAGACATTTGAATTTACTATTATTTTAAAATATGCAATATATTATTATTAACTATATGAAATGTACCACACCTTTTAAAAAAATGGGCTGAGGGTTTAGGTGTTGGTCAAGATGAAGTAATTTTAGTCTAATCTGTCTCTCTCACTGATTATGTTAAAAACTCTGGACAAAATATAAAAAGTAACATCTGAACACTCAGAGAAATAAGCAAAAAAAAGGCAGATGGGGGCGGGGAACTAAAAACTTGAAGAATATCCTGTTGGGGTGATGTTTCCATTTCTTTCTCCTCTTTTATCTCCTATCGTGTATGTGAGGCATCTATAGTCATACACCTATGCAAGGGTTACAGTCAGCAAAAACTCCATGTGAAGCCAGAGCACCAGAAAAAAAAGATTACTGTTTTTTCTTGTAAATCTGTTTTAGTTCTTTGTAAATTCTTGATATCAGCCCTTTGTCAGATGGGTGAACTGCAAAAATTTTTTTCCATTCTGTTGGTTGCCGATTCACTCTACTGACTGTTTCTTTTGCCATGCAGAAGCTGTGGAGTTTGATTAGGTCCCATTTGTCTGTTTTGGCTTTTGTTGTCAATGCTTTTGGTGTTTTGGTCATGAAGTCCTTGCCTACACCTATGTCCTGAATGGTTTTGCC
>NW_016107453.1:4291996-4313832 GCF_001604975.1 Cebus imitator
TTGGGGGGAAATAGGGGAGGGACGGTGAGGGGTGGGGAGTTGGGGAGAGATAGCAAGGGGAGAGATGCCAGATGTAGGTGATGGGGAGGAAGGCAGCAAATCACACTGCCATGTGAGTACCTATGCAACAATCTTGCATGTTCTTCACATGCACCCCAAAACCTAAAATGCAATAAAATAAATAAATGGGGGAAAAAAGATTACTATAAGCTGGAGGGTGTAGAAGAAATCTGATTAATTTTTCTAGCTTCTCATTTTTTTCCCCTAACCCTGTTCTAATGGGCAACTGAAATTCTGAAAACAACAACAACAACAAAACTGTTTCTGACCTGAAAGACTGACTGGAAAAGGGGCTCACAAAAGACTGAGGATGGAATACTCATTATTTTTTGTCTTTATTCTCATTGCTTTGCCCTGATAGCAGTGACCAGTCACAAGGAAATGCACACAAGAATCTTAGGTGACTAAAATTCTAAAAGAACTACTGTATTTCTGGCCAGATGGTGGGGAAAAGGGAATTCCTAGAAGCCAAAGCATGTGATGAGAATCCCAGAGAGGGGAGCCTGGAGAGGGGGATCCCCTAATTCTCTGTATAAAGAAGCACAAACCTTAGGCTCATTCCTGAACTGCATGAATGTGGTACAGATCCAAACAAGCATTAAAAAAAAGGCTTTGTGAATTAAATTACCACGGAAACCACCATTGAAGGCCCAGACTAATTCCTGAATGACACATACCTGGAAGACACAAAAACAGCTTATCATTGACCTTGTAAATTGAACTCACGTTAGAACCACTAACCACAGAAGGGTGGACAGATGCATGGTCTGAAACTAGCTGGATTGATTGTCTCCTGAAACAAACCAACCAACCAACAAACCAACCAACCAACAAAACAGACATTTTTGGGAGAATTTTAATAGGACCTGGCATCTCACAACATAATATTTTAAAAATTCAAAATACAATCTAAAATTACTCAATTTTTTAAAAATCCCAGGAATATGTGACCAATTCTTAAGTAAAATGATAACCAAAAGATGCCAAATCCAAGATGAAGCCAATACTGAAATTATCAGATAAAGACTTTAAAACAGAGACTATAACAGTGCTCTATGACTTAAAGGTAAGAACTCTTGAAATGAATGAAAACATGGAATTCTGGTAGAGAAGTAAAATGTAATTTATAATCCACATGAAAAATTTAGAACTAAAAAATATAACATTTTAAATAAGCACTGTATAGACTCAATAGCTGGATGGATATGACAAATGGATGAGTCTTTGAACACAAATACAGAATAATAGAAATTATTTAATCTAAAGAACGGAGGCAGAAGGCTGAAAAATTAACAGAGTGTTAGGAAACTGTGAAACAATATAAAAAGCTGTAAGTAAGCTCTATGTCATTGGAGTCTCATAAAGAGGAGAAAGACTGTTGAAAAAAATGTTGAATAAAAATGTCTGAAAGCTTCTCAAATGTTGTGAGGGATATACAGCTATAAATCCCATAAGTTTAGCAAACTCAAAAGAGTAAACTTAAAGAAAGCCAGAACCAGACACATATCAAAATCAAACTGCTGAAAACCAAATAAAAAGAAAACCTGAAACTCTCATTCTTTATTGTTGGGAATGCAAAATGATTCAGCAAATTTAAATGACAGTTTGGCAGTTTTCAATTAAGTTACACAGAATTGAGCGTTGAACAGTATGGGTTTGAATGGCATGAATGTGCTCACATGTGAAATTTTCTTCTGCCTCTGCCCCTACAACAGCCAAACCAGCCCCTCCCCTTCCTCTTTTTCCTCAACCTACTCAGTATGAACATGATGAGAATGAAGACCTTTATGATGACCCACTTCCACTTAATGACTTGTAAATACATTATCTCTTTCTTATGATTTTCTTAATATTTTCTTGTTTCTAGCTTACTTTATTGTAAGAATACAACATATAATAAATATAACATACAAACTATGGGTTAGTCAACTGTTTCTGTTATTGGTAAGGCTTTCAGTCAATTGTAGACAATTAGTAGTTGCATTTTGGGGGAGTCAAAAGTTATACACAAATTTTTGGCTGTGCAGTGGTCATACCCCTACACCCCATGTTGTTCAAGGGTCAACCATATACATTTACTGTATGATCCAACAATTTCACTTCTAGGTATTTACCCAAGATAAATGAAAACTTAAATTCACACAAAATCTTGTACATAAGTGTTCATAGCAGTTTTATTTACAATTTCTCAAACCTGGAAACAATTGGAATATTCCTCAACTATTGAATGGATAAACAAACTATGTTACCTCCAGGCAAAATTACGCATCAACACATCTGCACAACAAAAATGAATGAACTATTGATACTCCCAGAAGCATGGATGAATCTCACATGTGTTATGCTGTGAGAGAGAAGCTACATGCACTGTATTATTCAATTGATATGACGTTATTCTGGAAAAAGTCACTGTAATCCACAACAACAGGTTAATGGTTGCTAGAGGTCGAATAGGGAGAGGAGATGACTGTAGAGGGGACAGCTGGAGGAATTTCTAGTGAGAACAGAATTATTCTGCATCTCAATTTTTCTGGTGGTGACATAAAACTATGCATTTTTAAAAAGTCACAAAACTTCACACCAAAAAATGTGGCCATTATTCTATGTAAATTAAAAGCTGAATAAATTGAAAAACAAATGGAAAAGCTTATTAGTAAATATTGAACAAAATGGGAGGTTCAAATAAAACCTCCCTAATGAACATATGTTATTAACATTCAATGTTAAATTGGCACTATTCTTTTCTCAATATTTTTAATTTAAAAAGCATATCCTTCTTTATTTAAAATATGTCAGTATACCCCAAATCTTCAACAACAAATTTCAGAAGGTACCTAGTGTCACTTACTTGGCAACATAAGGATTGTGTCTTTAGGAATTATCCACTGTGTTGCACTAGAAGAATCCTTACCAGTTCTAAGCCCCTGTTACCCATAAGTCATAATGTTATGGCTAAGACATAAGTATAAACTATTTAAAAAACATCTTTCCTAGTTATTAATGGTTTGAACTCGGACAACTTACTTAAACATTTTGCCTCAGTTTTCTCACTTGTAAACATTTGACAATAATATATATTTGGTGGAGCTGTTCTCAATATTTATCAAAATAATACAAGTAACTTGCCCCTATACACATCTGAGCATCCAGAGACCACAGGTGGGCCATTCTTTACTCATCACTGTGTCTCCAAAAACAAACATAAAATCATAAAAGTCATTTATCCACCTAATGCACAGCTCTTTTTGGAAGATACAATGAGCAAAATGTTCTCTAAATTTCCTTTTAGTCCACTATTATATATTTTGTTTCAAGTTGTGGAAATAAACTATTCACATTGGATTTATGATGACACATCTTCCAATTATTAATTAAGACATGGTGGTAGAAGAATATTAGCTAATAAATGTACAAGATATAATCTATTTTTTAAATCATTATTTTGCAATCCCAAATATTTGGCATAGTCAAGAATCATCAATGAATGCTACCCATCTGGCAAGAAGTTTTTTAGGGAGCAGAATAACACAGAGACACAAAACATTACTGTAGAGATAACTTATCAATTACAAAGGGGTAAATACACTTTTACCATGGAGAGACTCAGCGGTCATCACTTTAGTGAACCAAGTTAGCATTATCAATAATAAGACAACATGACATTATAGGCCTTTCTATGTGACACAATAAGAAGTACTGTTATAAAAGATCCTGGCACAAATGTTAAATCTGAAATTGATTACAAGGTATAAATAAGAAAAATCCTAAACAATGACTGGGTTGGCCTTCAAAATAACTGAATCATGAGTGAACACAAAAAAGGCAAAAGAATAGTCTAGATTAAAAGCAGCAAAAGTAGCATAACCACCAAAGGCAATGCATGAGCACTGATTAATAGATCTAAAAAAATTGGGACGGACAATTAGGAATATTTCAAATTATCAACATTTTGATGATATGGAATTCTAAAAAAAATTTTAATTTTATACATTTCAAAACTTGTAGATATATTTCAAATATTTTAACATATGACAATGTATTTTGTTTCTGTAGGGAATGATATATTTGGATAAGGAAGTATTCATATTTGTACACACACACACACACACACACACACATGTGTAAAGAGAGACACAGAGATGAAGAGAAAAATAAAGCAAATGTGACAAATTGTTAACAGTTGAAGAGTCTTGGTGAATTGCAAATAGGTGTTCATGGTAATATTTCAACTTAATACATGGGAGGAAAACTTAATACATTGGGAAGAAAAATACACAAAAGTGAATTGTCTAATTGAAAACACATACCTTAATAATGGGTTTTCTGGATAATTTTTACAAAAAGGATTATGGAATCATCCAGTTTGTTAACTTGATTTTCTGTCACACAGTTTTCCTTCTGAACTGGAGGCTCAGTCCCTCATGCCCCTGCTGCCATTCATGCTTTTAACTTTCATCCCATGTTGAGTTAGTATGTGTAGTTCATACTCAAAAAATGCTAAATTAATTGATTTTAAAATTAGCTCTTTAAGCATTCAAAATGACTTCAAAAGACACTGCTAAAAAACAATTATCTAATACACTTTATACTTAAATATTCATTAATGTTTGTATTCTACAATGTTGACATTGTCCAAGTCTCTGTCCGTCACCAGGAGAATATCAAGCCAAAAATTTATTAATTAATTTATGATTTTTAAAACATATATTACTTATTTATCTCTTGAGTAGCATGTCAAAAGGGGATTTGAATTAACTCAGGGCATTTCATTAATCCCTAGAGAAAAATTCGGAGGACTCATTTTATTGTCAACATTTTGATGAAATAGAATTCTAGAAAATTAATCATCTTAATTTTATGTTTCAAAACATATGATATATATAAAATAGTCTAACATACTAAAATGGTATTTTGCTTCTGTAGGAAATGATACATTTCAATAAGGAAATATTCAGATTCATATATACACACATACATGTACACACACAAAACATACATATATGTAAAGGGAGACACAGACAAAAGTTGACTTCTCATGCACAATGCCTTAATATTTATCCTTAAGACTAACATTGTTTTTGACATGACCCTATGATTAATCAAATGCTCAGTAGAAGTAGACCACATTGCTTTGAGTTTCATTAGCCTCACATTGATGTGTCCTAATAGGGAACAGTCAAGATGGTATGTTGGCCTTTTTGTAGGGCGCATTAAATTTTAGCATAACTTCCTGGTCTCCTTTGTCGGATTATACCCAGGAAGGTCCAAGGAGGATGTACCATCTTCATTCCCCATTTTAATTAGTTCTCCAAAAGCCAGATAATGTCTTATAGGCACATCTTGAGAAGATCATCAAAGGAATTTGTGACATTGTAATAACTAAGCTTCAAAATACCACTGGGGGAAAAAATGATTCATGAAAGCCAAATGTTAGCTAAGCTTTGCATTTGTTTTTAACTTTCTTTGCTTTTAATACAAGTAACAGTGCACTAGAGTATACTTACAGGGACAGGAAAGCCCTTATGTCACAAAAAGAACTTGTTCCAAAGCATACAGCTAATTAATTTTATTAAAATTACCAAAGGAGAATGCACAGTAGCTTCAGCTTCTTCCTCAAGAAGGTATAACTTGCTTACTTGATAAGAATTGGAGATGAGTGGAAACTTATACTTTGTCAGCTAAAATTAATTCACACTGCAAGGGGAAAGTATTTGAATGGTAACCGGAATTGCTTTAAACAAATACACCAAGGCTGAAGTGCTTATGAGGAATTGTGTGAGGGAGCAGTTGGAATTCTATACTGATTCTCTCCTACACTGTTTTTTTTTTAGCCCTCTTGAAATTTCATGTATTTAGTTTGCTTTGGCAAGGTTGTGTGGTTGAAATAATATTAGTTTTCTCCCTATGTATCTTGCTGGGGAGGTGAAGAAGAAGGGAGATGAGAGAAGTGGAAGACTTAGGATACCATACTGCAATCCTATACAATAAAAATAGTTTAATCAAATGAATAAAGCTCTCTTTCTTTAAATATACAGGGATATAACTATTTAATAAGGCTCTTCGAAGGCAGAGGCTAAGGTAATTTAGGCAAAGTAGCACTGGTTGCATAATTAATGTGGCTATTCTAGCCTCAAAAACGGTATTTTTATGATAAAGCTCATTTTCATTTCCTGAATTAGGGATTTTTTTTTTTTATTTGTAGTAGATTGTTTCACATTGAACCTGGGGTGAATGGATTCATCAGGATAGGAATAATTTTATCTGTAAGGATGTTTATATTTTAGACAGCCTATAGGAATACCTAATGAGCAGCACAATGGATATTAAGGTAACACATAGGAATCCCAGTTTATTCCCTTATTTTATTGGGGTCTGTAACCATATGGGCCATCAAGTAAATAATGAATGCTTTAGTAGCAAACAGATTGCTATGTATATCGGATAGAATAGAATTTTAAACAACAGTCATAAGCTTTGCCCTTCAGCCAAGTAAGAACGAAAACGATTTGTTCTTCCCTTACTGTGAATTTCTGTAACTCCTTTGACCTCAGTAAATACAAAAATCATCTTCCTTAAAAAGAAGAGTCAGCTATAGAAACTCTATAATGAACTTGACTTTCCCATTCTGTTCTTATTGGGATAAAGTGGGCAAGTATGGGAAGATAATTTAGGTTGGTGCGGAAGTTAATGGTGTTTTTACCATTATTTTCAATGGCATAAACCACCATTACTTTTGCACTAACCTAATAGTGATCCAACTGCCTTAAACTGTCATTGGCAAAGGTAATGAAGAGGAATGTATGTAGAGGACAGCTGGAAAGAGAAGCTGCATATCTGTCCTTCCTCTTTCCCCAAAAGAGGTATGAAGGTAACTGCTATGGTTTGAACATGTCCCGTCCAAATTCAGGTGTTGAAACTTAGTGGCCAATGTGATAGTATTAGAAGGTGGAGCCTTTAAGACGTGATTAGGGCCTGTGGGCTCCTCCCTTGTGAACAGGATTAAGACCCTTATAAAAGTGGTTTCACACAATGCTCAGCTCTTGTTCTTCTGCCTTTTGCCACATGAGGACACAGCATTCCACCCTTTTGGAGGAAATAGCAACAAGGCACCATCTTGGAAGCAGACAGCAACCCTCTGGAGACACCCAAACCTGTTGGCGCCTTCATCTTTGACTACTCAGCTTCCAGGTTTGTGAAAAATAAATTTCTGCCCTTTATCTATTATCCAGTCTCAGGTATTTTGTTATTTAAAGAAAGAGAGTTTTATTTATTTGATTTATTTGATGACTTATGTTATTTAGTCCTTCATCTAAATGTACTAAGACAGTGATTCTGTGTGCCATTCCACTGTCCTGAGGGGGTGACATACCAATCAAGGGCATAAAATAGCCTGCCAGCCAGTTTCAAAGGATACACTAAAACCCACATAACTACTTTGCATCTTTTTAATTAGTTAAGGTTATTGTGTTGCTGGAAAAGTCTCTAGGATTTGTCAGGGACACTTAGGAGTAATTAACTCAGTGGAGAAGTGAATACAAAATACATTGCTTTGAAATTGCATACACATACACTTTTTACTTAGAGTTTTTGTTAATTTAAGATTGCCTTTGGTGGCTGGAGTAAAACATGTTAGGAGTTGGACCTTGAAGCCAAATTTACAGAGGAAGCACAATATTTATCTAGAATGTGTGTTTTAGCCGGGACAGACTGCAATGAGCTATTGCTTCTATGCTGTCAGCCAGGCTAGCCCTGGGTGATGCCACTGATATGAGAAACCCCCCCTTTTTTTTTGCACCTCATAATCAGGAATTTATGTTGAATTATCTCAGTGCTCACGTAATTCTAATTTCCATCTTAGCTCTCATGTCACCAAATAATAAGGTATATAGCAATCTGTGCCATTAAAATGTCAAAGTGCTTTGTGAACTATCCCCAGAAGATTGTTGATTGCTGTTTCTTATATTTAGGCAAAAAGAAAACTAAGGCATGGTGAAACAAAATGTTCCTACTTTAAAGAACTAATATTCATAGGCTTACAGCTGAATCCATTAAATTGCATTATTGAGTTGTTGAGAGAAAAACATAAAATTCTTCCAAAGAGAATTTTAAAAGGAGTAAATTTTTATAATTTATTTATAGATATGGAGAAATTAAAATTATTTCATAGAAATGATGCATCTGTATTACTCTCCCTTATATTATCAGCAGCTCTTATAAACCTAAATGGCTATGAAGGGAACTTTATGAAGTCTAAAATATTTAAATCTTATTCAACAAAGCAATAAAATCATGAATGTGCAAGGGAAATTATTTTTATTATGAGAATTTGTATGTTGGTAACAGGCCTTATAGTTAGCAAATCCTCATTAGGATTTCTTTAAGTTAAAATGTCCTTTCATATTTTTGCAGTTTAATTTCTTAAAGACTGAGCGATTTACATTACATTTAAGGGAAAGGTTTATGAGATGGTTGGTTATCACTGAACCGTAGCCTCAGACTGCTTTCATCTACTTTGTACACTTCAATTACGTTAATTAAAAGTTTGGAGGTGGAGGTCCCTAATGCTAACATTACTGAGATGTTTGTAGAAAGCTACCTAATCAGTGCCATATGTTAAAAGCAAACATTAGTGAACACATATCCATTAAAATACGTTTTATCTGCCTGTCATATTTTCTAAGTTGCATTTCAGTAATAATCATCTTCACATAATACAATGGCAGTTGTAGCCTACAGAGCACTTGTGAACCTTGACTGAAATGTAAATCACACTTGAAAAATGCCCTAAAGAAGGATTTGTTTCCTTTAGATTCTGAATGGGAATGGTATTACGTATCTGGTCCCTGTAAACATATCTCACACTTGAGGTTTATGACTGTTCCAAATAGAACTTCGACAATAGTACTGTGAAATAGTAATCATGAAGAAATTATCAATGCTATGGGACCATTTTACACAATTTTAAAGCAAGATTTCTCCATCTTTTTTTTTTTTTTTTTTACATAGTTTTAAAGCAAGATTTCTCATGATTGCCATTTTAAGCCAAATGACTCATTGTTGTCAGGGCTATCCTGTGCATTGTAGGATACGTAGGAGCATCTCTTTGCCCATTTTGGAAACCAAAAATATCTCCATACATTGCCAAATGGTCGCTTGACCTCAAATTAACCTTCGTTGAGAAACAATATTTGAGAGAAATTATATCACAGAGGGAACTGAAAGGTAAGAAATACACAAGCAAAGTATTATCCACTAGACCCTTTCCCTTTATCTGAAAATGCCCACCATTTGATCACTTAGTGCTTTTAATAACCAGTTGCTTTTGCTACTTAGAGTTGGACTCATTCAACCTTAAATGTAATCCAATTACAGAGCAGAAAGTATATAATTATACAAGGTTCCCAAATGCTCTCTTTTTTAATCAATTCAATCACCAGAAAGTTCCTTTCTGTTCACCAAATTAACAGCTATTCAAGGAGTTCCTGGTTCAGAAACAAGAAAGCAGAGATTCACTCTTTCTGCTCCTATCATTTAGATGTGACTAACAACCTGGAAATTGTTTAACAAATAGTGATAAAAGGACTCTGAAATCTGGAAATAAGAAGGCAAACCGGGCCTGGCACAGTGGCTCACGTCTGTAATCCCACCACTTTAGGAGGCTGAGGCGGGCAGATCACAAGGTCAGGAGTTCGAGACCAGCCTCACCAACATGGTGAAACCCCGTCTATACTAAAAATACAAAAATTAGCCAGGTGTGGTGGTAGGAACCTGTAATCCCAGCTACTCAGGAGGCTGAGGCAGGAGAATTGCTTGAACCGGGAGGCAGAGTTTGCAGTGAGCTGAGATTGTGCCACTGTACTCCAGCCTAGGTGACAGAGCAAGACTCCATCTCAAAAAAAAAAAAAAAAAAAAAAAAAAAAAAAAAAAAAAAAGGCAAACTGACAGGAAACCTAAGTACTTTAGGTCTGATAATGCAGTAATTCCCTGGGTTTTATTTCAATCTTCTATACACCTCCCGAATGGGCACTGAAGAGGCCTGCAACTGGAAATCACCAACATAGCCAAAAACAAAATGCAAGAAAACCCACTTTATCTGGCCAAAACAATTGGAGATGGGAAATCCAGCTGACCCCCTAGAAGGGAGCCCTAACTCCTGCTCTGAGAATAAACGGTGATTCTATCTGTTGGCAGTAGCAGCAGAGCCTTCGACTATCCCAGTCTCTGCCCTACAAATAGGACACTGGTGGGCACTTTAATCTGCCCGCAGAATTGGCAGTAGTGAAGCTATGTGTCTTCCTGGTCTCACTCAGTGGATTAAGAAGATCCAAGCCCAGCAGCTAATACTTTCCACACAAGATTGCCTGCAAAGAGCAGACAGCCCAGGAAAGCACATTCTGTCCTCCTCAACACCATCAGGGACTGAGTGGGAAGAAAGACAATGTGAAAATAATGAAGCAAATCAGAATGGCACTGCAAGGGCTCAGAAAATTGAACTTTTATGGGAACTAAGTCCCCAGAACTAGGCACAAACCTACCCTATAAATCTAAACAAAACCGAATGCTTTCTAACATAGAAGATTTACAAAAAATAGAGTCTTCTAGCATCAAAGGATAAAATTAAAAATCATTTGTTATATCAAGAACTAGCAAAATCACAATTTAAATAAAAAAAGACAATCAGTTGAAGCTAATACTGAGACAAATCAGATGTTGAAATTGTCTGAAGAGGATTGTAAATCAATCATCATAAAAATGCTTCAATAATAAATTACAAATCTACAAATGTAATTTTTCAACAAGAAACTACATTTACAAATGTTTTAATAATTATGGATTACAATAATAAATTTATAAATTTTTATAATTACAAAGTTAAAACAAATGAAAAAATAGAATATTTCAGGAAATAAAAGTTACAAAAAGAACCAAATACAGATTACAGAACTGAGAAATACAATACCCTAAATCAAAACTTGCCAGATTAACTCAATAGTAAAGGGGACGATAGAAGACAAAAATCTGTGAACTTGGAGAAAGAACAATATAATTTATTAAATCTGAAAAACAGAGATAAATATATGGTAAAAATGAATAGAATATCTATAGGCAATGACAAAATATCTAATATTAGTATTATTGGAATTTTAGGGGAAGAGAAAAAGTGTGAAACTAAAGAGGTATTTGGAGAAATGAAGGCTAAAAACTCCAAACTGGTGAGACATGAACCCACTGAATCAAGAAGTTGAATGAAGTTCAAAGAGTATAAATTCAAGGAAATCCACACCAAGACAAATCATAATTAAATTTCTGAAAACTAAAGGAAAAGAATTTTTTAAGAAACAGCCAAAGGAAATGAAGTTTATCTTACAAAGGAATGCCATGATCAGTAACAACAGATTTCTCATCTAAAACTACTTCTGGATGCCAGAGAAGAAAATGGAGTATTTACAATTACTGAAAGGAAATAACTGTCAACCCTAAATTCTATATTGGGGAAAATATCTTCAAGATATCTTCAAGAATGAAAAGGAAACGTATATAGTCTCAGACAAAAGAAAACTAAGAATTTCTTGCTAGCAGACTGCTATGGTTTAGCTGCGTCCGCACCCAAATCTCATCTTGAATTGTAATCCCCATAACGCCCACTTGTCATGGGAGGGACCAGGTGGAAAGTAATGGAATGATGAGGGTGGTTTCCCTCATACTTTTCTCCTGATAGTGAGTGAGTTCTCATGGGATCTGACGGTTTTATAAGCATCTGGCACTTCCCTTGCTGGCACTCACTCTCCCACCACCTTGTGAAGAGGCACCTTCCACCATGATTGTAAACTTTCTGAAACCTCCCCAGCCATGCAGAACTGTGAGTCAATTAAACCGCTTTCCTTTATTAATTACCCATTCTCGGATATTTCCTTAGAGGAATGTGAGAATGAACTAATACAGGTACGCAGACCTACTGATAGCGGCAGGAGACAGACAAATTCCTAGGCAGACAGGGATGGTTCCCCAGTAAAATCTGACCTTCAAGCTAAAGACAGCCTGAAGTCTGAAAACTGAACTGCCGTTTCCGTGTAGTGTCCGGGACTGGAGTGAGAACTTAACTTCCTCGAGACCTTTCAGACAATCAAATGGTACGTTTTCCAGGTCCACCCATGGACCAGTCAGCATGCACTCCCCATTCTGAGCCCATAAAAAGCCCTGGACTGAGCCACGCAGATGGCTACTCGCCTGTGGGCTCCTTCTCACAGCAGAGGGCTACCCACTTGGAAACCTTTCTTGTGCCAAGAGCTTTTCTGTCACTCAATATAATTCTTCTCTGCCTTGCTCACACTCTGGTGTCTGTGAACCTCATTTTTTTTTTTTTTTTTTGATCATGGGGCAAGAACCTGAAACTCGCCAAATGGCAGGTACAAAAAGAACAGTTACACCTCCCGTTCACCAAGCTGTGGACAGTGGGACCAAATGAGCTGACATGCCCCTGTTCGCCAAGCTGTGGACGGCAGGAAAAAGCAAGAACTGGAGTGTTTCTTGGGGGCTTGGGCCTCGGGACCTCCCAGGTGAGAGCTGTAACACGCCTTGGGGCTCCAGTTTCTGTCGCCTCCAGGTTTTCAGGCGTCACCACAATCCTCTCATCTAGATGCCAGTGCCCAACACAGAGGTTGCTTGTGGCATGCACAGTCCAGCCATGAGCTGAGCAGTCTGGGCCGGGCACCAGTTGAGTGCAGCCTGCTGGGCCGAGTGGGCAGAGTGAGCTTGGTGGGCCCGAAATACACCCCAGGCAAGAGGTCAGGGTGGCCCTAGAGATTTCAGGCTGAGGAGGCAGCACTAAAGGAGTTACGTAACACTGTAACTAACCCTCGCTCCTGCTTGCTGAGCTACGAGAGTGAAAAAAGCCTCTTCGTGCCATTCTCTCTCACAAGCTGAAACTACAGAAGCCAAAACACTTCCTTTAAAGAATGGCTGATGGAAGATCTCCAAATACAATGCAAATGATAACAGAAGACTGGGTGGAAATTTCAGAAAAGAAAGAAAAACAATGCTATAGGTAAAAATTAAAGTAAATTGACTATCCTCATGAATCACTTTAGTCATATATCATGGTCATAAATTTCTTTAGTCGTATTTCATGGTCATATTTTATTTTATAAAATAAAGGTTATAGCCACAAACTTTATGTGGTGCCTGACATATGTAGAGGAAATAATTAAGAAAACTGCATTTGAACAGTCAGTAGGATAAAAAGATTTAAATGCAAGTAAGGTTTTTACATTTCATTCAAAGTGGTAAAATGTTGAAACAAGAAGGCCATGATGATGATATGTGTGTATGGTTATACATAGATGAACACTGAGAAAGCTACAGAAAGCAATATACTAAAAAACATAAATTAAACACTAAAATATTGTTCGAGGTACCCAAAGGAGGGAAAGAAAAAAAAAAAAAAAAAAGGATGAGAAATGGAGGGAACAAACAAAGAAACAAACAACAAAATAGCAAGCATAAGCCCTAATATAACAAATAATTAATTACTTTAAATGTAAATGGTATAAGTATACCAATTAAAAAAGCAGAGATTGATAAGATAAACAAAAACAACTGTACGTCGTCTACAAGAAACTTAATTTAAAAATAGCAAACATAAGTAGGTTGAAAGTAAAATGATAAGTAAAGACGTATCATACAAACATTAATAAAGAAATCAGGATTTACTATATAATATCAGATAAAGTAGGTCTCATGGTGAAGAAAAGTACTATGGACAAAATGGTGCACTATAGTGATTTTAAAAAAATTCTCCATCAAGAAAATATAGCAATTGCAAATGTGCATTTGTCAGACCAGAGGGTTTCAAAATAAAGATAAATCTATAATTGTAACTGGGAATTTTAATACCTAACTCTTAGCAATTTTAAAACCACTAGACAGAAAGTCAGCAAAGATACTGAAGAACTGGGGACCATCATTAATCAACAGGTTACAACTGACATTTATGGAGCACTTCACACAGCAGCAAAAATATACACATTATTTTTAAGTGCTCATATAACATTTACCAAGATAGAACGTATTTTGAGTCATAAGCAATAAAAAAGAATTGAAATGATACAGAGTATGTTCTTTGAACATAGAGGAATCATGGTAGATTTCAATACCTAAAAGACAATTTAAAAATTCTTCAAATACTTGAAAACTAAATAACATACTTTTAAATAATCTGCAAGCCAATGAAGAAACCTCAAAAAAGCTTGAAAATGCATAAAAAGGAATGAGAATGATGCCACATATCAATAATTAAGTAGCAGAGCTAAAACAGTACTGAAAGAGAAATCTATATTACTAAATGCTTACAATAAAAAAGACAAAAAGTCCCAAGTCAATAAGAAACTAGAAAACAAGAGGAGCAAAATAAACCCAAAGAATGCAGAAGGAAGAAAGGAATAAAGGGCAGAAATCAATAAAGTTGAAAGGATAAAAACAATTAAATAAATGGAAACAAAAAGATAGTACTTTGAAAAAATGAAAAAAATTGATAAACCTTTAGTGTTATTGATAAAAGTAGCAGCAGATAGGGTGTATGTTGCCAGTATTGGAAATAAAATGTAATATCTCTACATATCCTGCAGCCCTCAAAGCTGCATAAGGCTGATAAGGGAATACTAAGAACAACTTTTCATTCATCATCTCAGCAGCTTATATAAGATAAAAGAATGTTTTAAAAAACACAAATTACCAAACTCAACCAAGATGAAGATACCCAGAATAGTCCTACACTGATTATATAATTTGAATCTGTAGTTTGCAAGATCCTGGAAAGAAAGTCCAGGTGATTGCACTACAGAATTTTACCAAAGAAGGATGAACACCAAATTTACACAATTTCTTTTAGAAAATGGAAGAAGAGGGGATACTCTCTAATTCATTCTATGAAGACAGTGCTACTCTAATATCAAAACTAGACAAGCACTACATGTAAAAGAGAGAAATACATACAGGAACTTAGATGCAAAAATCATCAACAACATTTTAGTAAATGGAACCTGACAATATATAAGATAAATAATATACTATGACTAACCAGAGTTTATTCCAGTTATTCAAGTCTTACCCAGTACTTGAAAATCAATCAATATAATTCACCATATCACCAGGCCAAATTAGAAAATCCATCTGATCATATCAATTAACACCCAAAAAGTATTTGACAAATGCAACACTGATTTATGCTAAAAACTCTCAGAGCAGCAGGAATAGGAGAGAACTTTCTCGGTCTCATAAAGAACGTCTACAAGTTGTCAATTCTTATATCATGTATAGGTATAACATGATTCCTACCAAAATTTCATCAAGGATTTTTGTAGACATAGTCAAGATTATTTAAAAATGTGTACAGAAAGGGAAATGACCTAAAATAGCTAAAACATTCTTTCTTAGAAGAAATCACACTTCCTAATAGTCAGGCTTACTATATAACTACAGTAACAAAAACAATGTGCGATCGGTAGAAGGAGAGACACATAGATCAATAAAACAGAATAGAGAACCCAGAAATAGAGCCACAAAAATATGTCCAATTAATTTTCGACAAAGGAGCAGAAGCAATTCAATGAAACAGTGATAGCCTTTTTTAGTAAATGGTGTAAAAGAACTGGACATCTATAGGCAAAAACATGAACCTTAACCTCTGCTTCATATCTCATGAAAAACTAACTCAACATGTCTCATGGATTTAAAGATAAAACATAAAACTATAAAACTTCTAGGAACAGAAATAGGACAAAATCTTTGCAACTTAGAATTGGCAGTGGATTCTTAAACTTGACACAGAAAGCAAAATTAAAAAGAAAAATCAATTGGACTTCATAAAAAAATCTTTCGTTCTCTGAAAAACTCTTTAAGAGAATGGGAAAACGAATTACAGATTAGGATAAAACATTTGCAAATCACGTACCTCACAAAGGACTTGTATCTAAAATATATAGATAACTCCCAAAATTCAACATTGAACAATTAGAAAACAGGCAAAAGACTTGCAAATACATTTCACTGAAGATAATGTACAGATGACAAACATATGAAAAGATATTCAATAACATTCATCATTAAGAAGGTGCAGGCCGGGCGCGGTGGCTCAAGCCTGTAATCCCAGCACTTTGGGAGGCCAAGGCGGGTGGATCACGAGGTCAAGAGATTGAGACCATCCTGGTCAACATGGTGAAACCCCTTCTCTACTAAAAATACAAAAAATTAGCTGTGCATGGTGGCACGTGCCTATAATCCCAGCTACTCGGGAGGCTGAGGCATGAGAATTGCCTGAACCCAGGAGGCAGAGGTTGCGGTGAGCTGAGATGGCGCCATTGCACTCCAGCCTGGGTAACATTAGTGAAACTCCATCTAAAAAAAAAAAAAAAAAGAAGGTGCAAATGAAAAGCACAATGTGATATCACCACACATCTATCAAAATTACTAAAATTAACAACAAAAAAATGACACACCAAATTTTGGTAATTATGCAGAGAAAGTGGATCTTTTATACACTGGCAGTAGAAGGTAAAATGTACAGCCAGTCTGGAAAATAGTTTGGCAGTAATTTTTTTTTAAAAAAGTGAACTTACATGACCCAGGAGTTGTACTATTGGGCATATATCCAAGTGAAATGGAAACTTATCTTCATAAAGAGACTTGTTCATTAGTGTTCACAGCAGCTTTATTCCTGGTAGCCAAACACTAAAGACTACTCAAACATCTGTCAATGGGTGAATGGTTAAATAAGTTACGGGATATTGCGTCACGTAATATTATTCAGCCATTTACAAGGAGAAAAATATTGATGTACACAACTTGGCTAAGCCTTGAGGAAATTTGTGGAGTTAAAAGAAGCCAATCCCAGGAGGATACAGACTGCATAATTCCATTTGTGCAACGTTTGTGAAGTAAGATAATTACAGCGATGGAGGGCAGGTTAGAGTTTGTCACATGTTGCAGATGGGAGGTGAGAAAGTGAATGAGTCTATAAAGAAGTTTCATAGGAGAATTTTGTGTTTCTGATACAGATAAATATCTTGAGTGTGGCACTGGTTACATGAAGCTAAACATGAGAAAATTGCATAGAGCTATGCACACACATACATACATGCAAAACTGAGTGTATACATAAACTTGTGAAATACAAATTCACTGTATGACTTGTACCAATGTCTGTTTCCTCATTTAAATATTGTACTATAGTTATTTAAGATGATAGGACTGGAAAAGACTGAGTGAAAGCTCATAGGACCTCCACGTACATTTATTTGTAACTTTTTGTGAGTTTGTAATTATTTCAAAATTTTTTAAAAATATAGGAGAAGTAACTCTGGAGGCAAAATGAATGATCAGTAATTTGGACATATGTAGGTAAGCAGCACCTATCCTACTGTTGGTTGCAAGATGGTAGATTGAATAACACCCTTTTCTCTTCCTGGTCACCTAAGTGTCACCCTCATTGTCTGCTCTTGAGAAATTCCTTCCCTTCCCCCTCAATTACCTTCCTGCAAGTTTGATATATTGGGATAATTTTTAGATACAGTACCCTAAGTATTTTCATTCTAAGTAACATTCTTCTCTCTACTATTCCTGACCTTTTCTTCCTGCTAAATAAGGCCCTGGGATATTGAAGTGCTATATAAAAAGTTCATCTCCGAACTAAGGACAACAATCGATAAACTGCATTAATAAGAGAAATCCCAAAACGTAATAGCTTAAATAAAAATGTGTTTTTTTTTCTGATGTGATAGGCAGGCCAGGTCAGGAGGAGCAACTTAGCTAAATTAAGAACCAGGGACCCAGTTTTCGTCAATCTTATTCCTCCACCTCTTCCCTGAATGTGGTTCTTCTCATTATTGCTGCTAAATCATTGTTCTGTGTTCCAGTCCTCAGAAATAAAGAGAAGGGATTTCCTTTTTAGTAATACATGGGTTGCATATATCACTTCCATGCATGTAATGGAATATTATTCAACTTTTTTTTTTTTTTTTTGACGGAGTTTCGCTCTTGTTGCCCAGGCTGGAGTGCAATGGCGCGATCTCGGCTCGGCGTGATCTCGGCTCACCGCAACCTCCGCCTCCCGGGTTCAGGCAATTCTCCTGCCCCAGCCTCCTGAGTCGCTGGGATTACAGGCATGCGCCACCATGCCCAGCTAATTTTTTTGTATTTTTAGTAGAGACGGGGCTTCACCATGTTGACCAGGATGGTCTTGATCTCTTGACCTCGTGATCCACCCGCCTCCGCCTCCCACAGTGCTGGGATTACAGGCTTGAGCCACCGTGTCGGGCCTATTATTCAACTTTTAAAAAGAAGGACCCAGAAGTTCAAGGCTGCAGTGAGCTACGATTGTGTCGCTGAACTCCAGCCTGGATGACAAAGCCAGGACGCTATCTCAAAAAATAATAAGAATAATTAAAAAAAAGAAAAGAAAAAGAAGAACAGGAAGAGGAAGAAGAAAGAAGAAGCAGAAGGGATGAGGAGGATGAGGGAGGAGGGAATCATGTCGTTTGAAACAACATGGATGAACCTGGAAGAAATTATGCTTGTATATGGAATCTAAAACAGTTAAATTTCTAGAAACCAGAGAGTCGAATGGTGGTTTACAGGATCTGGGAGATGCTGTGGGGGATGGGATGCTGGGTGGATGTGTGGAAATAATGGGAAAATAAAGTCTGAAATCTGACATACAGCACTGTGACTATAGTTAACAATACTGTGTTGTATCACTTGAAATTTGCTAACAGCAAAGATCTTAAATGTTTGAACTATACACACACCTGCAACTATGTGAGGTGATGGATATGTTAATCACCTTGAGCATGATGATTATTTCACAATTATATATATATATATATACATATATATATATATATATATCAAATCAAGTCATATATTTTAAATATATACCCTGTTTAACTGTCACTTATGTATCAATAAAGCTGGAAAAAATATATTTTTGCAGAAAAACTAGATCCTAGGTGTCTATATTCTGTGTGCTTGGTAATTTATTATAAGAAACTTCTGAAGGCTATTGAACAGGGCATGGGATACGGAAGTCCATTCTGGGTAAGTGGGGCTGCTTCTGAGCATTTCGGAGAGGAGGCAGGCCAGGAAGTGGATAAAAGAGCATCAAGGAGGGTGAAAGAAACCCCACCCTCAACTCCACCCACGCTTTTCCTAGGAGTAAAGGAGCAGGGCTAAAGGCTCCAAAGTAAAGCAGAGAACAGGTAGTGTGGCAAGGGGAGTGCAGGCAGTAAAAGCTGGGAGAGAAGAGACATGTCTGCATCTCCACACTGGGCCTTTCCCCCACAGCATTCACATGAAGGAATGCAAAACATTGATGCATCTATAAGTTTAACACCCTCAAAGTATGGCTAAATGCCAGTTCTTGGCACAGTTGGGCAAAGACCTAGGAATTAAAAGGAGAGATAATAAAAGGGCAATACCCATTTAATTGGGGTCAGTGAGTGCTATATTTCTCCATCTGCAATTGAGACACCTCATTACATTGGCAAGAAAAAGACACTGCAGAGCTTTGTTCCTATACTCTCCCCACTTTTCCTCTACATTGGGACTCACCTCCTCCTATATTTTATTTCTGTTTTAACTCCATAGATACATATCAGTTTGCAAACTACTTTTCACTGAGTTCACACATAAAAAAAATATTTCAAGGAAAAAGATCTTTTGTAAGTTAATTTTTAAACATACCTATTATTATAATAGAAGCCAACTTTCTTATCTTTGCATAAGTTATTGTCCCAGACAGCAGGGCTTGAGGGGGCTCAGAAAGATTTTTTAATAAGTAGCAAAATAGAAAGAAAACAAAATGGCCAGAAATCCTGGTACGTTTCCCGTGAGCCTACCTTGCAGCTTCAGCTTGCTAGCTCCATTGCAAGCTCACCTAGACCATATTATGATCACAATGTCAGCATTGATGCTAACGTTCAATTCTTCTTTACAAACTGTAAATGATCAAAACCACATGGGCAAAAAGATAATGGAAGAAATTAAGTTAAAAAAATTAGAAGCCACTTTCTTCAGTGGCATGAAAGATAGCAGATTGGCAGACAGCATTTGATGTTCAGCCCCTGTCGACCTTTGTCTGAATCAATGCCAAAATAAACACAGCACTTAGAAGACTTCAAGTTTTGTCAGCTCTCTAGGAAATATGCCAAGCTGCTTACTCTGCACTTACTTATGTCAGGAATAGAAATAAAATAATTTAAAAAGTGTTAAGGGACACCGTTGTATTCTGGGGTAGAATACACAATTTCAAGTTTAATTGGGAGGTCAAGGAGAAGCAGAGAAACAAACTCAAAATGTACACATACAGAGAACATTGGCTATCTTACAAATACCATCAATTCATCTCAGGCCTTTATTATGAAACATGTGGACTAAATTAATGCGAAAGATTGAGCAGTTTCATCAAACTTCCGTAAAAGATCAAAGTATGAAAAACATACAAAGCTGAAATTCTTGTAATGTGTTATAAAGATTTTTTCATTATTCACAAAGGAAGATGTGTAACAAGATGTCAGAGGAACCAGTTGAAGTAAATAAAAATTCAATTAAGGAAGAAAAAAAATGGAAGGTTTTTAGAGAAGCAGCAAAATAAGACTGCACATAGAGGTGCTCAGTGAAAACTCCCTTCTCATTAAGACAGTTGGTTTACTGTCCCTGTTGTGCTTTATACTCATGTCCTCCTCAGAATACCTTGTCCACATCATGAGTCGCTGTTCAGTAGCTCTGTCCATTGCTGCTTTAATCCTGTGGGTTCTTTCATTTTAAAATGACTAGTGATGCCTGCATATTCTGTCCTGACTTGTCAAGATATCTATGCAGAGCTCCCCTCACTAGCCACACAGCAGCATAAACTACGGTTGTGTATTTACTCATTGCTAAGATTTCAGAGGAATTGGAATGAATTCAAGGGTAAGGCATTGCTCAATTAGTTAAAGGCGATGAAAGTGAATGCAAAACACAAGGGTTGACCATCTCCATTTTACTCTTCCCCCTGGTTTCTCCTTTGGGTAAGAAAATTTGTCAGGGTACCATGACTAAATTGATGATATTTTATGAGTGAATCATAGTATTTCTCCTCTCCTCTCACCGTAATTCCTTCTTCATACATTAGTTTGAAGACAGCATGTTCCTGTAATCATCTGCTCCAGAAACAAGAATTAGGTATTAGGAGGAAAGGAGTGACTACAACAGAATGGACGTCATCACTCTGAAAAGCAAAAGCTTGTTGTTTGGAGTAGGAAAGAAAAAAATGACATCAACAACGCATTCCAAATATTGTAATTTTCCAAACACTTATGTCAGATATCATTTCATACAAGCGGATTCATATTACTTAAAAGCTTTGTAGACAGTGAAATATGAATATGTATTCATATTCAAGTAGAGAAAGAGTAGTTTATGCAAACCACACATTCTGATTATTGGCAAACATTCATATAGATAAATCTCCCTTTTGCTTGATAATGAGTGACCATAAAATTGATGCAAAATACAAAAGGATGGCCGGGCGTGGTGGCTCAAGCCTGTAATCCCAGCACTTTGGGAGGCCGAGGCAGGTGGATCATGAGGTCAAGAGATCGAGACCATCCTGGTCAACATAGTGAAACCCCGTCTCTACTAAAAAATACAAAAAATTAGCTGGGCATGGTGGCGCATGCCTGTAATCCCAGGTACTCAGGAGGCTGAGGCAGGAGAATTGCCTGAACCCAGGAGGCGGAGGTTGC
>NW_016107453.1:4313857-4333520 GCF_001604975.1 Cebus imitator
AAAAAAAAAAAAAATACAAAAGGATAAAGATCTACAGGAACAAA
Source organism: Cebus imitator (assembly GCF_001604975.1). Classification (NCBI taxonomy): domain Eukaryota; kingdom Metazoa; phylum Chordata; class Mammalia; order Primates; family Cebidae; genus Cebus; species Cebus imitator. Next base: position 4,313,902 of record NW_016107453.1, read on the forward strand.
TTATTCAATTAAAGAATCAATGGAAGACTTTGACCTGTAGTGACAAATTGTTTAATTGATCCAATATATGTAACCGTAATCTGAAGCCTAAGAAACAGTATAGCAGAATAAATAAAAATACTGTATTCCAGAGAAAGGATATATTTTTGAAAGTGTTCTCTTCCATGGAACCAAAGAAGATTTTAGAAACCAATTTGACATCTTCAATAAGGTGGATAGAAGCAGGAACCGGGCTGAATCTAGAGGCATGGTGTGCTCTAAGATTCAAGGGAGATAGTTGTGGTTGAGACCTGTGCTTCTGTAATTAGTGTTCACTTGCAAGTATTTCATGCAAGACAAGGATCAGAGACAAAACTACTGCCTGAAGTCAGGTTGTAGAGAGGGCTGGGTTACCTCTGAGAGGACGCTGAGGCTTTAAGAAATGGAACTATGTTGTTGGCTAGACACAGTTTGTAGAGTGCTTTGGGCTCTGGGAAGTAAAAGGAAAAAAGGAAAAAGTCCCCCACAGTGAATTGACCTGTTTTGTTTTTATCACCAATGTCACTACAGAGCTGAAGGGAGGGAGAGTCCAAAGGAAAAAAAAGAAGAAACCCTGAAACTCCTGTCTTGAATGATCCTGAGAGCCAAATAACATCTATTGCTAAGAGAGCCAACAAAACGAAAACTCAAAATATGAATTCACTCCAGATAAAGTTGATTTTTTGGAAGAGTTTGATGCAGACTATGAAATAAGCACATTTAGGATACTCAAGGAACAAAAAGTGTGCATGCTAAGAGAACAAGAAAATATAAAGAAAAAACAGACATGAAACAAATACATATCAACATAGAAAAAAATCAATTTTAAATTGTCAATAAAATTTTAATAACTTTTGAACAATTGATGAAACAAAATGAAGAATAAATTTAGTGTTTCCAAGATGTGCTAAGAAAAATTCTAGAAAAAGAGAATGGAGAGATTAGTCAGGAGGCTAACCTTGAAAATTATAAAAGGAGGTTTTTGGGTGTTTTTGAAATGAACAAACACTGGAATCTTCAGGTGGAATTCCCACTATACATACTGATCAGAGCGAAAAATATATTACTGTGCTCATGAATAAGAAAATTTGAAATAACAGAAATCTTCATGGCATAGCAGGCATACGCAAGTCTTAGGCAAGTTTTCATTGAATAGCAAGGAGTGCACATCTTAGTAATGCAAGCCTTCCCAGATATGTCTTAGTTATAATTACGTAATTTCAACCCAAACCCAAGCAGACTGTTTATCTTGGAACTTAAGAAGATAATTGTACCTTCTTTGCATTGGAAAACATGTTTCCCAAGGACTCCTTCCCTGTATGGTTCCATGTTCGAGTTGTCCAAAAGAGGATTGTGTCCAAAATTTGAAAGCAGAAGCAAAGAAGCAGCCATCACTTTCTGAAAGTGACAATAATGAAATGCAGGGACAGACAGACACAAAAGTGCTTGTCTTTTTTTTTTTTTTTTTTAAACGCAGTATTGGTTTATTATTAGCAAAACAGAGCAGTCATGGGGGCTTCAAGCCAAAATGCAGAAACAATCCTGATATAACTATATTGTAGAAATCTCCATGACCTTCCTCTTCATATTTTAACTTTGGAGGCTAGATGTGCTTGGCCAACAGGCAGATGAACTGAAAATTTCTGTAATTCTTCAGCTTTACCAACTACAGTTATTTATTCCTGCCTATCTGGCTATTACCCTTGCTCCCCCCAAAATTATTTTGCTTGCTATTGTGTGGGAAAGGAACTCACAAGAACCTAGGCTTAACAATTTTCCTCTCACTCAAATGGTGGTTACTAGAGTGTTCGCTTGCAATTTGTTGCCACTCACTCACATATCTGTTGCCTTGGACTCCTTCCCTCCTTATCTACGTAGCATCTCATCTGAGGATTCTTCAGACAGCATGGGCTTCTCACATGGTAGTCATTCTTTACATAGTAGCTGAATTCTAAGGAGCAGGAAGCAGAAGGAACCAAGCTCTCCTGGCTCCTACTACATTTTCTTTCACAGGCATTTCCCCTCTACTGTTTTGCATGCTTCATTTTGTGTTACTCTCGGTTTCAAAAAGGTTCAGGAATAGTATAATCTTCATGCCAACAAAATTGACAGCTTAGATAAAACAGACGTATTCCTTGAAATGCTCAAAAAGGGAAAGCATGTCCAAATCATAGATGTGATAGTTAATACTGAGTGTCAACTTGATTGAAGGATGCAAAGTATTGTTCCTGGGTGTGTCTAAGAGGGTGTTGCCAAAGGAGATTAACATTTGAGTCAGTGGACTGGGAAAGGCAGATCCACCCGCAATCTGGGTGGGAACAACCTAATTAGTTGCCAGCATGGCCAGAATAAAAGCAGGCAGAAGAATGCTAAAAGACTAGACGGCTTAACCTCCCAGGCTACATCTTTCTCCCATGCTGGATGATTCCTGCCCTTGAACACTGGACTCCAAGTTCTTCAGCTTTAGGACTCAGACTGGCTTTCTTGCTCCTCAGCTTGCAGATGACCTATTGTGGGACCTCACCTTGTGATCCTGTGAGTTAATACTCCTTAATAAATTCCCCTTTATATATACATCTACCCTATTAGTTCTGTCCCTCTAGAAAACCCTGACTTATACAATAGATAACTTGAATGGCCCTACATAAATTTTAAAAACTTACCTTAAAACTATCAAAGAAAATGATGGACACAGGTAGATTCACAGGTGAATTCTGCCAAGCATTTAAATTATGAATAATACTTATTCCACATGTGAGAGGGAGGAATTCCCAACTCATTTTATAACTCCATCATCACCTGGTTATCAAAACCAGACAAAATCACTCCAAGTAGAGAAACCAGACTAATTGCCAATGAACATATACATTAAAAAAATCTTAACAAAATTTTTGCAAATAGAATCCAGCAATATACAAAAAAGATAATATTTATGATTGTTAATTTTTTGTGTCAACTTGACACATAAAATTACAAAGTTCCCAGATATTTGGAAAAGCATTCTGGTGTTTCTATGTGTTTTGGATGAGATTACCATTTAAATTGATAAACTGAATAAAGAAGATTGCTCTTGCTCGCCTTCGTGGGCCACATAAAATCAGCCGAACGTCTGCATAGAGCAAAAAGTTTGACCCTCCTCTAAGTAAGGATAATCCTTACTGTCAGACTGCCTGACAACTAGAGTATCAGTGTTTTCTTGTCTTCAGCCTTGAACTAAATAATCAGCTGTTCCTAAATCTCAAGTCTGCCAGTCTGTTGGCTGAAACTATACCACCAGCTCTCCTGGGTCTCTGCCTTGCTGACTTATCCTACAGATCTCTATAATTGTGTGAGCCAATTTCTTAAAATTTTTATCTCTCTAGCTATCTCCATCTCTCTATCTCAGTCTCTATCTCTATCTCTTATTGGTTCTGTTTCTCAAGAGAATCCTGCCTAATACAATATGTCATGAGCAAGTGTTTTTTCCCTCAGAAATTCAGACAGGTACAACATTCTAATATTAATCAATATAATTTGTGAAATATTCACACTAAAAAAGGAAAACCATATGATCACGTTCGTGAATGTGTGGAAAATACCTTTGACAAAAATTAAACATTCATTTAAGATCAAAACTCTTAAAGGCCAAGTGGTGGCTCATGCCTGTAATCCCAGCACTTTGGGAGGCCAAGGCAGGAGGATCATGAAGTCAAGAGATCGAGACCATCCTGGTGAACATGGTGAAACCCTGTCTCTACTAAAAATACAAAAATTAGCTGGGCGAGGTGGCATGTGCCTGTAATCCCAGCTACTCAGGAGGGTGAGGTGGGAGAATCACTTGAATCAGGGATTTGGAGGTTGCAGTGAGCTGAGATCATGCCACTGCACTCTAGCCCAACAGAGTGAGACTCCATCTCAACAAAATAAAAAAATAAAAAGTAAATAAAACTCTCAGCAAACTAAAAATAGCAGGGAACTATCTTCTTAACTTTATAAATGACATCTGCAAAATGTATAACTAACAACATATTTAATGGTAGATTACTGAATATCTTTCCTCTAAGATCAAGAACAAGGCCATGATGTTGGCTTTTATCACTTTTATTTGACATTGTACTAGAAAACCTAAATACCACAACATGACAAGAAAAATAACTCAAGGGCATACAGATTGGAAAAAAAGGAAGTAAAATTCTATTTGCAAATAATACCATCTTCTATGTAAAAATTCCTAAGATGTCTACAAAAATACATTGTTTGCAAAATTTTTTACCATATTAAAAATTCCCTCTGTTCAACAGAAAAATAAACATAGTCATGCAAAAACTATTGACTTTGGAAAAGATATTTGAAATGCAAACAACAAAGAGAACATTATTATTTAGAATTTATAGTGATCTCCTATCAATTAACAGGAAAGTATTTACAGATATAAGTGGGAAATGTCTGACCTGGAATGTTTTATTACATTGTGATGACATAATCTCTTATTTTAAAAACAATATTCATGTAGGGTGTAAAGCTTATATTTCTAGAGCATAAGTTTACTGTTGTGATGGCTAATTTTATGTGATAAACTGACTGGGCTAAGGGATGCACACATAGCTGGTAAAACATCATTTGTATGTGTCAGTGAAGGTGTTTCCAGATGAGATCAGCCTTTTAATTAGTGGACAGTGTAGAAACGATCATCTTACCTAGTGTATGTGGGCAACCGCCTGTTGAGAGCCTGAATAGAACAAAGAGGCAGAGGAAGGGTGAATCTGCTCTCTCTGCTTATGCTGAAACATCTGTCTTCTCCTGTTCCAGGACACCGGTGTTCCTTGGTTTTTAAGGTATCAGTCTAGGACTGGAACTTCTACCACTGGCTCTCCTGGTTTTCAGCCCGGAGGTTTGCACTGGAACTATACCACTTGCTTTCCTGGGCCTCCAGCTTATAGATGGCAGATAGTGGAATTTCTCAGCCACTATTCATAATCACATGACCCAATCCCTCATGATCAATCTCTTTCTATGTATCTTTCTGTATTCTGTTGGTCCTGTTACTCTGGAGAGCCCTGGCTAACTGTGGTACATCTGAGCTATACATAAACTATAAACATAATGTTAGGTTCAGTCAAACATGTAAGACTATAGAAATGTAAGTCACTCAAGGTGCAAAAATCACAGAAAAAGGTTGCACATGTTAGAGGCTGATAACTAAAGAAATCTATTTATTTTTTAATAGAAAAAAGACAAGTTTAGCACAATTCTCAGCTTTAAAAAACATCTCACATGGCCTAATAGGGCATCTTTCTCAGTTTCCGTAACTTGGGTCCACAGATTACCGATTAAGATTACAACCTATTCATTTTTACAAACACATTGTTTGATTCATCTTTTCATTTTTTGTTCACCATCAAATTCATTGGTTCAGCTTTGCTCCTTTCAATTAAGAACACAGCAAACTTTCAGCAACACAGAAAAGATGTAAAATACTAAGCTTCATTTATGCTTTTCAGTGGAACTAAGAAATGTGAAAGATGAAACATCCTCACTCATAACAGTTTCAACATTGGTGAAATCAGTGCTCATTTTCTCAGTCAAGATATTTAATCTGATAAAGGGAATGAACAGCTTCTTTGAGGTAATGTTTTTGACTTTTTTTCAGAATGTAGTCCCCTGGCCATGTGAATTTAATTATATGGCTCTACATTCCACTCAATCTAGTTTCAGAGTTTGAGCCATTTGCTTTTAAAGTAACTTTAGGGTATTATCCATTTTTAAATTATATCTCCTAATTTGACCCTTTGGAGAGACCACATCTTTTGAGGAGCATAAAGATGACTAGAAAACATCAATATCATCAAAATCAGCATTAGGATCACTATTAATTAACGATAACTCTGCAGCTGTTGACATAGCTGCAAATATTTGGACAATAGGGAAAGCTTACAAATAAATGTGTGAAAATTCCTTGATCTAATTATTCTGTACTTCATCAGGTACTACTCTATAGATAACTCAAGTAATTTTTGTATTGTAATTCCAATAATTAGTTAGGCCTGACATGTAGCTCAGATAATTATCATAAGTTTTCTCTCTTCTGAAAACATTTGAGTCATACAAGATGTCAGTGAAAACTGATCACTTTTGCAGTAAGCAACTACCCAATTTGTATTATGCTTCCAATTACACTATGTACTACTCAACAATAGAGCTGATCTTTGAATATCAGAAATATATAGTACTTTCCTTGCACTTTTGTTATTCCATGTAATTGTAATATTCCCTGTCAAATGTATTTTTCATCCCTGGACAGTAACTATGTCTTTAATTTCTCTCATTGGACATAAAAGTTTATACATGTACGATAATGTAGTATTGACAAAAGGTTTTATTTTTTATTATGATAATTTGAAATAACTATTATATATGTACCATATAATGCCTCCACTGTTTTTATTAACAACTTATTTAAATAGAGAAATTTTGTGATATTATATGGTTTCTGCACAAGAAATCATATATATCCAACACTTGTTCAGCTGTCTACAGTAAAGGTTTCTTTACTTGTCACTTATCATTTGCTTTTTCCAGAATGTGACCTGGCATATACATCAGCACCTCTGTTACTATCATGTTTTGTTCTTGTTTGAACACAGACACTTTAAACTGTTTGAATTTCAGTAAAATGGCACCTGTAATTTATTTTTATATTTTAAGAAAACTTAGATGTATTGCAACCTTTAGTTGCTCTGAAGTTGTTCCCCTACTACATGTGAAATTGAGTGTAAATATTGTGAGCTATTCAATTTAATATTGAATATTTATGAAACATACCAAATTCATATCTATGATGAGCATATTCATTCGGATCAAAGAGAAGCTTTACAAGAATTGATAACTAATGCAATGATCACATTTGTCAGGGTCTAAACGACCAGTGGTAAGCTTGCTATTTGTGTTTGAAGTTCAACTCCCAATCTACTATCTCAGAAAACGGAAATTTCTTTTGGAAACCATTTCAGGTTTTAACTCAATTCCTTCATATAATGCAGTTAACCTCAAGCTTGTATCATGGTGGGGCAAATTGATCCCATAGAAATCACTCCATTCTGACAAAGACAAGAAGGCCAAACCACTAGGAAGAGGCTCAGATTTTTAAAATAAATGCTTGAAAAGTATCAAGACCTTAAACCAGTACTGTGCTGGGCTGGTTCCTACTGGGTTGCAAAAGTGATTGTGCAAATCTTTTTCCAACTTTATATTCAGGATGCTGTGTTTGAAATTGGTTGAGGTAGAAGTATTACCACTATGTAGTTTGGCAACCATTACAAATCAGGGCCTTTAAAAATGTAATAATCCCACAACCCTCATCCAAACTTCTTAGACTGGTTTTCAAAATTAAATGATTCATGGTAACTACAGGGAATGTATAAGTGATTAATTATACAAAGCAAGTAAAATCACCTTTATAAGAAAGAAGCGGCAAATCACAAATAATTAACTCTTTTAGGGTTGTATCACATACCTGTCCATGTGGGAATTTGAGGAGTTGGTTTTATATACAGACTTGTAAACTTTGGAATAATTGGATGCCCTATATGGCATAGTGTAGTTCATTGATTTTACCAGAAGAATGCAGTAGGTAATAAATGTGTCTAAACATTTAAAAACTAAAGAAACGAATATTAGCAAAACAAAACAAAACAGACTGGAAAGGGAAAATGTGGCACACATACCATGGAATATTATGCAGCCATCAAAAACGATGAGTTTGTTTCCTTTGTAGGGACATGGATGAACCTGGAAACCATCATTCTCAGCAAACTGACAGAAGAGCAGAAGATCAAACACCGAATGTTCTCTCATAGGCGGGTGTTGAACAATGAGAACACATGGACACAGGGAGGGGAGCACTACACACTTGGGTCTGTGGTGGGGAAATAGGGAAGGGTCAGTGGGGGGGTGGGGAGTTGGGTAGAGATAGTATGGTGAGAAATGCCAGATATAGGTGATGGGGAGGAAGGCAGCAGATCACACTGCCACGTGTGTACCTATGCAACAATCTTGCATGTTCTTCACATGTACCCCAAAACCTAAAATGCAATACAATAAATTAAAACAAAACAAAACACACACACAAAAAAAAACCACACCGTCCTTCTCTCTTTTCTAATATGCAGGGTACTTATGTAGGAAAGGGTGGTAATTTAATTAGATTTTACTGATTTTACAAAATGTTCAATTCTATGGACACAAGGACAAACTGCTTTTAAGTGTGTGTAGTATTCATGAGTCATTTTCTTTTGCATTTTCAAAAGGCAAAACAGCTAGTGTAACATTCTCCTACAAGATAAAAATTATTTGAACATATAAGTAATCATTATCTGATTACTCATAAACTGCAATCATGTCCTGACAACCTTACCTTATTTCTCAACTGCTGTTAGCACCATTTCCTTCACTGCTAGTCCAGGGATTGGCAAACACTTTTTTGTAAAGAATCAGATAGTACGTTAAGCTGTGCAAGCCACATACAGTCTCTGGGGCATGCACATTCTATTCTATTTCTTGTTTCTTGTCTTCTTGCAAAGAAAATTGTTTGAAATCCTTTAAAAATGTAACAACGGGCAGTATTTAACCTGCAAAGAAAGCATACCTTGGTTACCTCTGTCTAATCTACTCTCCTGTGCCCACTTTTGCTTACTCACATGTATTTTCCTAACAGCATTGTGTCACAGGTCCTATTATTTTTGCTCATTATTCCTGCTTTTTCTCCTAGATGCTCATATTCTCCTCAGTTATAAGCATTGTACATTCTCAGATTTTTTATTTTGTAATCAAAACACATATTACTTTCCACTTTTGCTATCAGCCTTTCTTTCATTCCTTTTTTTATCCTTTGCTAACCGGTCTTTTAAATATTAGAAAGTATCCTAATTTCTATTTATTAGTGACCTATTCTGTTATTCTTGTGTGCAAAGTGAATTATTTACCTCTTTCGCTCTCTCTCTTTTTTTTATTCGTTGCCTCTCTTGGTTTGCTCTTCATTATTTATCTCTCTTCTTGTAGAAGCCTATCTTGTTTCCTCTTCTGATAATTTTCCTCTCCTATGTTTATTTTTGTTTACCCTTTGTCATCCCATACAATGTATCTACTGATAGCTACACAACAATTCCTTCAAAGAAGAGGTCTCAATTAAAACATCATTGCTTATTATCATTGCCTTATACATAACTTCTGTCTTTTACACTTTTCCATTTGCAGAAACACAAAATCAATCCCATGAAAATGCTTCTTCCTTTTCTATAAGTAGCATTAATTTTTTTCTTATGAGTGACCATGAATCTGAATAAAAGTTTGGCAAATTATGTGGAAAAAAAAAAAAAAGATAGGGCTAGAAATCGTTGTCTAAGCCTCCCTCAGATTTTTCTTTTGGAGATATTTTCCTGGACATTTATTTTAAATGGGGGATTGTTCCAAAAAGAAATAAACGCCATTAAATCAAAACTAGAGAACAAAAACTATCCCTCTACATAAAGTTAAAAGAGCACAAAGAAAAGCTGTGGTTTTGAAGACGTGAATAATTAGTGTACTTTAAAATTGTTCACATTCTGTTTACATTCATATGGATTCAAATAGTATTATAAAATATTTTTCAAAAATATGTCTTTTATAAAGAGATGAGTAACGTTTTATTGGTTAATATATTTAAATTTTTTCATTTTCAACTTTCTTTTATATATCTATATCTTTAAGATAATTTCTTTAGCAAATATTTCCTTCCAATTTGAATGGAGGTTTACTGAATAAATCAAATTGGCTTTGCTTCATTGACATTAGTATAAGTGAATTCCAGTAAATTTAAGACCACATTTCATAAAATGTATTCAAATAGAAAATTCTATTATGTTATCAGAGTGCCCTTTGAACTTAAAGCTTGTGAAAAGTAACCATTACCATTTTTTTTCAAAATTTTTCAAGTCTTTGAGGAAGAATTTGATGTGATACATTTTAAGAAGAAATGAGAACAACAACAAAAAAATAAGTAAATGAAGAATGGCCTGCTTTTCAAAATAGCAATTTACTGGCCTAGATAAGAACTGGATTTTAAACTTGATAAAATTTTTAAATTTAGATGATTTATAATCATCTTCTAATAGACTTTTATCCCTCCATCCGAGTGGTTGACGTGAAATCTTTGTTAAACACTTTTAGGTGATAAATCTGCAAGTGCCACCTATCTTCTAAATTACACTGTGATACAGGAATCTCACATTCCCTTTCCTCTAGTAACTACAGAAAAGCACATATTTCAAATTTTCTCAGCTATTTTTATGCATAAGAACTTTTCTGTACATTATTAAGGCCATATGTTACAAAATGACTATTTCAAAGTAGATTAATAGATTATATAATGCGTAGGTCTAAATAATATTGATTTCAATTATTTTAACTTATTTCCTGTTTTCATATTTTCTATTTAAACTTAGATATTGACTAATATACATTCACTTAATTTCTCTTGCACTTAAGATGCTTTAACATAAGAAGCCTGAAATAATTTTTCAAAATAATTTAATTTGTTTCATTTTTTTCCTTTTAAGCAGCGTTATCCAAAGTAATTTCCTAAGCCCCTCTGAATAAAGTTGCCTACTTAGGCTGATTTTGGAATTATAGAAAATTGCAGATGGAGGCAAATTAAAAAAAGAAGATTAAAAGATTATACTGGGGAGGGATCTGAAAAGAGAGAGAGATGAAGATATGGTAATGATAGCAATACTGTATTATGTTAACATTATGATTGAAAGACAGGGCTCTTCAAGCTGATAGCCTCTGCTTTAGCACAGGACATTGTGTTCGGACCTCAACAGAAAGATACAAAGCTATAGGCGATTATAATGTGTCATTAAATTAGATGTGCACTGACTTGTTTGTAATAATGTTATGTCTGAGATACCAATGCACTTCTAAGGGTTTTTCCCCCACAAGTTTTACTAAAACACAGCTTTGATATTACCTAAGATGGGTACTTTCCCTGAAAGAAGAATGGACCCGCTTATTAGTAACTTTATCTCCAAGGTAAACTGCATCTAATGCTGCCTGACCACATACTCAGTTTTTGTTGAGCATAATTGTAAACATGAGCAATGGAATATAATATTAAATATTTCATGCCTAGCACTAAAAGGACAGTGCCATCATTTTTTAAATGTGGAAAATCAAATAGAGACAAATGCTTCAGTTATTTTATCCTACAAATAATTTAAAGAACTGACAGTAGTCTTCTGTTATCTGTTTCTGTACTCCCCAATGTGTTGTTACGGGTAGTAGATAGGCATGACCGGGGGGAGGGGAGGGATCTTTCCTCCTACCCACCAGGAATGTCAGATGATGGTTCGACAATTATCACCCTGCCTCTTCGAAAATAATAATTCAGCAGCAGGGAAAGACAATCCCCTGATAATCCACAGCTATAAAGTGTTATTTGAATGGAGATGCCAAGGAGAAGCAACTTACTGGGCATGGGCATTAAGAGGCAAAATGGCAGTGAGGCAAGGTGGCTCACTTCTGTAATCACAGTACTCTGGGAGGCTGGAGTGGGTGGATTATTTGAGATCAGGAGTTCGAGACCAGTCTGGCCAATATGGTGAAACCCTGTCTCTATTAAAAATACAAAAAAAGAAAGAAAGAAAGAAAAAATTAACAGAGCATGGCACCCACATGGCCTGTAATCCCGGTTACTTGGGAGGCTCTCACTTTCATGCTCTCACTTCCCAGTGGTAAGAATGGCACTGTGCATGCAGGCAGCCCAGCCTAAGGGAAGAATGCTGGGAAAGAGGAGAGCCTGTAAAGTCCTAGGATCACAGTTAAACGGGTCACCTGACCTTAAGGCACTTAACCTTCACATACCCACTTGGGTTTCTTTCAATCATATTTTCCTTTCTTTTGTGTTCTGAAGCTTTTTAAATAAACTTCCACTCCTGATCTGAAACTTAGGTGGGTCTCTTCTTCTTCCTTATACTCCTCCGTCGAATTCTTTCTTCTGAAGGGGCAAGAATTGAGGTAGCTGGAGAACCTTCCATGGGTAGCAATATCAATGAAGAATAAATCTGGAAGTTAGCATCAGTGTGTGAGATTTTCAGTAACTCTAAGTGCTGATTATATATATTTAGCAAAATAACTCTTCACTTTTGTTTTAATTTGTTTTGCTCTTATCTAGACTGACGGCTAATACTCCTCTCAGGACACATTATTAAGACTACTAAGATGCTTCTCTACTTTTAAGAAAAATACATAAATGTCTGCTATGTGAGTTACTAATTAATGAGGAAAACAAAACTACTGCTCAAATGTTCAATCTATTTTTGATTTTTTAGTTTCTTCATATTTCTTTTTTTTTAACCCATTGCCAGACCTTCAAAAGAATAATTTGTGTGTATATCTGAATTTTGTAATCAACCTATTTTTTTAAAATATGATTTTATAATGCCCTCTGCTATAACAGTCATCCACTATTCAGGTGTTAAATTTCCATTCCTAAGACTGACCATTATGAACTTTCCCATTCTGACTATAGGTGAGCATTTTTCCTTTCTCTCTGTGACATCTCTCAATGAATACGCATCCCCAGCACAATGTTTATGGAAGAGCTTTTGTCCAATGCTACGCCTTTGCTCACGTCATTTCCCATGCCTGAAAATGCTTCCATACGGGATTCTAGTCCAACCATATCTATTATAAAGAATTAGTTCAAGTCATACTTAACTCTGGCAAAGTCTTTCCATGTTGGCTGTTTGTCTATAATGCCTGAAATCTAGTTCATATCAAATTACCTATTAAATAGTTTAATCTACATTTTTTTTTTAGTTAGGTAACTATTGTTGTCAATTGTCTTTTAATGCATTTGTACAAGGGATTGCAGATCCAAATGTCCACGGTGGTCAGGTTGGTAATTTAGTGACTAAATCAACCAATTGTAATTTAGTTTGTCTATGCTGCTACAATAGGGACAGCTGTTGCTACCTGCAGAATGTGCCAAGGAGCAGCTATTTCTCAGCTCCAGCCAATTGTTAGTGTCTGTAGAAAAGCAAGGCTCATTTTTGCCAGATGTTTGTATTATAAGTAAATAAACAAGAAAGTTGACTTTTTAAATGTAAAATCCCCTGAGTTTTAGAAGTCGATTCAGTCTTTAAAACACATTTTAAACCTCATCCAGCCATAGGCTGCATCTATACAAACTCTTATTTATATTCCTAATCCATTCAACCCCACATCTAACAAATATGTATTGACCACTCTCCATGTGTCAGGCACTGCGCAGATCACTAAGAATAGTGGTGAATATGATAAAGCCCTTCTTCTAAAAAGTGTTTACAATCAAATGAGAACAGATGTTACCACATTTTTCAGGCAGACACATCCTGATACATATTAAATATTTTTATTTGATTTAGCAATAGAAAAATAGCTAATATTAAAAATTTAACATGATACAATAAAATCACAACAAAATAGCAGAAGAAAAATCTTATAGAAAAAGGAAGATACATAAAATAGTAAATAGTTGTCTTTTCTCTTCACACACATACATGCATATGCACACATGTGGCTACTGATAAAATAGACCAGACGATGCTATATTCTGATACCACTAAATCTTCTGTCATGCTCAACTACAATTGCAAAATATATTGAGATGTGAATATTGTGCTCCAAAGCAATATTATGTAGGAATATTATTGTATTCTCACAGTTGAACAGATTTCAACAAAGAATATCTTTGTGACATTTATAAATAGTGTATGATAGTTTTAAAAATCTCAGGTAAGGTAGTGTTGAAACATTGAGTAGCTTTACTAATGAGATAGTGAGTTTTCAATAAAAAATAACCAGTAATTTTAAAATCTGTTTAAAAAAAGAGCAGAGTCAGTGACCTACAGAGTATGAAAGTGACCATATTACCCAGAGAGTTTAAGTTTACTTTTCTGGACTGGTCTTTTCTGAAAATCAGGGATATAGTTTTGAAGCATTAGAAAAACGTTTTGCTCCATAAATTTATGCAATCATTTAAATATTGTTTTATTCTGTTTTTTAATTACTCATTTTTATTTCACAATGTCCTACAGGTTTATCATGTGAAGTAGTCAAAAAAATGAACAAAAAATAATAATAATGGAAAGGAATGAGAATGGGGAAGAAAAATACACATTTAGTATATACTAAAAAAGTATTGGCTGCTCTTCTGCTCCTTTCCTCCCTTCCTATTCTTCCTCTTCACTTTATTCTCCTTTCTCCTCTTTTATTTCAAATGTGTCTTCATAAGCCCAAAAATGTTTATATGGAAAATTATCATTAATTTATCTCTCATATTTAAGTGCTAGAAAATGGTTTGTAAGTTCAATTGATGCAGAATATTTAAGAAAATAACCAACAACCAAGTCTGTTTATTAAAAACAATTTCTTTCACAGATCGTTATAAAATTAAACTTAAGATGCAACAAAATATAGAGACTGTATTTACTACACAACAAAGAGGTGAAAAATGCTTTCATCTTCCTTAGGATGGTTACATGCAATTGGATTACAGTTAGAAGGTCAGCGTCTCCTCCCCAATGGCCCCAAATCAGCTCTGATATGAAGAGCTGGAAACAGACAAGATTAAACTCTGATTACTTCTTTGAGGATGAGATGTTTTTAAATCAGAGTTGGCAAACCCTGCCACCAGTGCATCTGTCAGGGATCAAACTCTGTTGGCATTAGGGTTCATTCTATAACCCAAAATGTGCTTCATTAAGTATTTCTCTTTAAAGCAATCATACTGACTCTATTCGTAGCCAGATCATAAGGTTTTGAAAGACTCTAATGATCAGTTTTTTAAAAAGTTCTTTGACGTGTAAAAAATTCTTGAAATAAGATCATTTAAAATTAGTTGGAAGTGAAATTTACTAAAAGCAAATGTTCACACAAATCAATTAGTTCAGATTTGATGCCCAAAGCCAAATCTACAATTTCTAAATGGAGTCTAAACTTTGATATTGCTCCTTCCCCTCTGTAGAATAAATAATTTGAGACAACAATATAAAGATAAGATGATGTAATTAAACTTCAAATCCAAGGTAGTAATATTCACGAGGTGTTCCTAGTTTCTAAATTCTTCTCACATTGAATTATAAATGGTCATTAACAATTAGAATGAGATGCAAGATTTTCAACCTTAAAGTGAAAAGGTCAACTAAACCACTAACAGTTGAAAACAGAGACTAAGAGAAAGATGTGTTTAGGGGTTGAATAATACATATTTACAGAGGCCTACAGTGTACTCTGCAGTTAAGATTGCTGGAATCCATTGAAATATTCAGGGATTGAGTTTATTTACCTGTGCAGAAAGGACATTGAAAAAAGAAATAATAAAAAATATGGCCTGGTGCGGTGGCTCATGCCTGTAATCCCAGCACTTTGGGAGGCCAAGTCAGGTGGATCATCTGAGATCAACAGTTCAAGACCAGCCTGGCCAACATGGTGAAACCCCATCTCTACTAAAAATACAAAAAATTAGCCAGGAGTCATAATTCTCTTGTATGTATTATAAAAATAACACATTTTTTATAACGTATTAAAATGTACAGGTGGGTGCTTATAATCCCATCTACTCGAGAGGCTGAGATAGGAGAATCACTTGAGCCTGGGTGACAAGAATGAAAGTCTGTCTCAAAAAAAATGAATAAAATAAATAAGAAATATGGAGAAAAATCACAGTAATGAGTTGTAGAAGAGTTAAGCATAATCCTAGATGTTATATATATAGCATAACATGTATTATTCTTAAGCACTTACTCTCTGCTAGGCTCTCTTCTAAGGGCTCATACATATTGATGCATTTACTTTGACAACAGCTCTATGTAAGGGGAAGAGACAATTAGAGAGGTGAAATACTTGCCCACAGCCACTGTCTTAGTCTATTCAAGGTGCTATAACAGAATGCCATAGAGTGGGTGGTTTATAAACAACAGAAATTTATTTCTCACAGTTCTGAAGACTGAGAAGCTTAGCATCAAGGCACCAGCAGATGTGGTGTCTGGCGAAAACTTGCTTCCTGCTTCATAGATGGTGCCTTTTGACTGTGTCACCACATGGTAGAAGAGGCAATTGAACTCCAGCGAGCCTCTTTTATAAGAGCACTAATCCCATTTATGAAGGCTCTAACATCATGACTTTATCACCTTCCAAATGTCCTACCTCCTAATATTCTCACCCTGGGGGTTAGAATTTTAACATGAATTTGGGGTTGGATGGGTCACAAACATTCAGAATATAGCTGTTAGTCATCAAAAATGTCTAGCCCTGAACTGAATACTTAATCACCAACCACTCTTGTAATTTATGGAGATGGTCCTCTGTAAGATGGCTAGCTAAACCTCATAGTAAGATGAAGAGAGCAGGTAGCTATAGGTTACTTCTGCCAATATCACTGAAGCATCTTGTGCTTAGAAGTTTCTGTGACTTGTATTATTACAATTTTTATATCAAAGTTGTAGAAGATGGATTTTACAACTTCTGACATTCTTTTTCATCTTTAAGCCTACTCTTTCTGACTCCAATTTTGTCATGTTTCCGCTCCTAGAGTTCCATGTTTTCCACATGTTGGAAAGATCTTTTCATTGGAAGATTCTTTATCAGAGCTCCTTGGGCAGAGTTGGTGACCTGTCACTTTAGAATGCTCTAAACCAGAGTAATCAAGGCCTCTGGAAATGGACTTTATTTTTCATAAGAGTTATCAAAATGAAGCTTAGTGGTTCAAGCCACTTGAAAAAAAATGTGGTGCCTGCCACATTGTGCAGAGATAATTGCCTCATCTCTGCTGTGGTGTCTGTTGACCAAAGTGCTCCTTTGTAAATCTTTCCATGAGTCCTGCAGCGCATGGCACATGTTTCTTATCCATAAATAAGAGGAATCCCCAGGGTTCTGTATGGATTGCAATAAACCCCAAATTAACAATAATTTTAGTTCTTAATATTAAAAAGAAAGAATGAGTAGAGGTGAGTGACAATTCAGCAGACCACAAATGGCAAGAGAGAGATCCTTTTATAAACCAGAGTATCCTACAAACTAAATTTCTTTCTGTTCAGAAGGTCCAATAAAATATGAACATTATTGAGAATAAAATCCCAGCATAAGAAAAATTACAAAGTATTTCTTTCTGCCTTGAGGTATCAAACAGGACTTCAGTGTTTTCTTCAGTGGGAGGGTTGATATAAGCGGAAGCCAGTTTGAATTCTATCTATGACAATGTCCTTATTGTTGGCTTTAGAAGAAAATAACTCAAAAGTGAGATTACCATTGTGGAATACTAAAAAATAATCTGAGGGCACATTAATCCTTTCTAAAATGTATCTCACAAAAGCTAGACTTAACTGAAAACCTATCAATGCAATTAAAAAAAAAAACTTAGGCATTCAAATTCCATTTTTCTCTGTTTTAAACTAATGTTTGAAAGCATCACCTACTGTTTCTTAATATGTTATACTCTTATGAAAAATTCATACCCAGAACTTTAAAATGATGTCCTTGTTTATTGACAACTGACTTCAGGAAAAAGAGAAGCATATCTCAATACAGACAGCTTCAATTCTTCAATTTCTTCTTCATACATCCAAATTTTACTTTTCCTTTTATATATGAAGACAACCGAAGATTTTTTCCAAGAATGTGTAGTCAGCAGGGATGAAGAGACTTGTGACATTCATGGGACACTTAGATAAGGAAAACCTTGCTGTATTTTTTAACGGTGGAAGGGGGCAAGGGGGAGAAGGGGAGCTTTGTACTGATTGTCAAAAATTTTGTTACAAATAAGACTGACATTATATTTGCCATAGGAGCCATAGTATTTGTTGGGGGGTGGTGCAAAAAAAGTAAAATATTAGTCTGCTGAAATTTTAGCTGTTTCTCTGACTGGCATTCGGTGTGATATGTAATCATGTCTATAATGAGGACTCCTTTCTTTCTCTCCATGAGCAATTCTCCTTCCCAGGTATGGGTAATTTCAAAATGAAAGCAACCTACATATTCTGTTACATTTAAGAAGGAAAAAACAACAGAATGCTGTAACATTCTGTCCAACGGATGCCGTCATGATCTCTCCTTCATCCCTTCCTCTCCTTCATACAGTAACATGGAGGGAGTCATAATGGTCTGGAAGATCTCTAACACATATTGACTGACTGTAAGTTATTTACGCGAATTAGTCAAAAAAAATAGTCTGTATCAATGGCCATTGAATTAAACTGTGCCTTCTCAAATTCCATTTCATGGTTTACATTGCTTATATAAATATGACTAATATTGGTGTTTTTAATATTTCTTTTCAAATATGAGATGTAATTTCTATGTGCATGCTCAGGCTAGGTACTGTGTTTGCCTTTCTCAAAAAAAGAAAAAAAAGGCAGGCTTTCTTCTACCAATACCAAATCTGCCTATTAAGACTGAAATACAGAAAGAAGGCTCATGGCTGGTAGAGATAGTTTGTAACATTCCAAGTGAAGGACCATAAATTAAAACCTACTTTTCTGTTGTAAATCATCTATATTGAGGGCTACAGTATCCCAAGACTTCATGCATTTTTCCTATTACATAATATAAATGAGAGAATATAGATTGTATTTAAACTAGTATAGCTATTTGTTGAGGAGGTGGTCAGGAAGGGGTTTCTCGTAGTTGGTTGTCAAGAAAAAGAATGTCATTGTTAGCTCTGCCAGAATTTGCTTCTATTAGTAAGAGTTGGCATGGGTGGCAGAGGCATGGGGGCAGGGATGGTATACTGGGATAGCTTGTAAGTATAGAGACCCTGTTGGATTTTGGTAACTCAAGAAAAGTTGATCATTGAGTTGGATAAAGATCTGGTAGAAGACAAGAGGCAGCTTAAAGATTCTCCAGGAGAGTACATTTTATTTGACCAAAGATTATATAAGCTGCACAGAACCCTTCTTCATTTCCTCTCCTCAGAGCAATGGTGAGAACAATTTCCTCAGGGAAGATGAAATCAATCAGCTTCCCACTCCTTTATTCCTAGTGGAGAGCTTCAAGCTTCTTTAACTCTAGGCATCTTACATTCTTTGCCCATAATCCCTTAAGGATGGGGCTTTCCTCAGCCTTTTTATTTTTTACTCCATCTGAGATCAATATGTTAATTTTAAAAATATCCTAAAAAACATAAGCCTCTTTTATCTACTTGGAAAGATATAAAAATTCAAAGCAAAGGATGTTTATCACTGATTGGCGTCTTTAACTGATAATACAATTTGGTCTTTGAAACTTTCTCATTGCTTAACCCTAGGGTGAAAGTAAATTTGGAAGCTTGATGCCTGCGTGGTGAATACACAATTCTTCCCTAATTCTTACAGAAGTACCTTAAAAATTAATAAAATATTGTGTCTTTTCTGGGTAGCTGACTTAGTTCTATTTTCCATGGAGTAAAGAAATTTTAGGACTTACCAAAAATACAAACAATAGAACTTCCTTTATAATGCAGCTTTCCATATATGGGATTTAGATACATTAATAATAGTAATAATTAACATGTAGTACCTCTTGTACTCCAGGAACTATTTCCTTTTTTTTTTTTTTTTTTTTTTTTTTTT
>NW_016107453.1:4333571-4351014 GCF_001604975.1 Cebus imitator
CCGCAGCCTCTGCCTCCTGGGTTCAGGCAATTCTCCTGCCTCAGCCTCCTGAGTAGCTGGGATTACAGGCACGTGCCACCATGCCCAGCTGATTTTTTGTGTTTTTAGTAGAGACGGGGTTTCACCATGTTGACCAGGATGGTCTGGATCTCTTGACCTTGTGATCCACCCGCCTCGGCCTCCCAAAGTGCTGGGATTACAGGCGTGAGTCACCGCGCCCGGCTCCAGGAACTATTTCAAATGCTTTGCATATAAGAGATTAACTTACTTAATCTTGAATATAAATCTGTGAGGTTGATATTTGTCTTACAAATGAGGAAACTGAAGCTCAGACAGGTAAAGTAATGTGCCCCACATCATACATTCATTAAATAATATATCCTGGTTATGGCAGCTCACACCTATAACTCCTGCACTTTGAGAGGCTGAGGGGGGTGGATCACTTAAGCCCAGGAGTAAGAGACAAGCCTGGGCAACATGGAAAAACCCTGTCTCAACAAAAAATACAAAGAATTAGACAGGTGTAGAGGCACATGCCTGTAGTTCCAGCCACTTGTGAGGCTGAGGAGGGAGGATTGCTTGAGCCCAGAAGGTGAAGGTTGCGGGGAGCTGAGATCACACCATGACACTCCAGTCTGTGTAACAGAGTGAGACACTATCTCCAAAAAACAAAACAAAACAAAACAACAAAATAAAATAATAATAATAATTTAGCCTATTATTTGAGCCCAGGCAGTCTGACTCCTGAGTCTAAGCCCTCAATCATGATTGCTACTACCTCTCTCTGTGCTTATATTATTGTCAGAACACTTCCTTTGACACAAAATGAACTGATAGCCTCCAATTTGAACAACATCATTCTAAAGGATTTCATCTACATTCCACCTCTTTCAGTCTCATAATCCACTATATAAAGCTAAGTATTGTCAGACTCACTGTTAATATGGTTTATGTAAATATTTATATTTTCTCATATTGATAAATAATAACTTCTCAATTATAATAGATCTTGAGAAAGCAATCTCCTTTATTATATCTTGGATTTCTACTTATTTACTCATTTTTGGATAAATTTTAAAAGTAGTGACTGTTATTCATAGTTCATCTGGTTTTAAATTGTAGCAAATATGTATACTTCTATCAGAAGCTCTAAGACAGATTTAGTTTTCTAAATGACTGGGCTGACACCTCCCCTTTAGTGCAAAATTCAGGACTCATCTCTTCTTCATGTTTGTGAAGTTCTTTCTCTAAATCTTAATGATCCATATAAGTTTCAGTCTGTGCTAATTCTTTTTTTTTTTCTTTCATGTAACAAAATTTTAGAGGGGTGTTCATTATGAAAATAATATAATATGAAAATTCTGGGATTTTTGTGCTATTGAATCAGTCTTTCTTTGTGGATTATTTTTTTCATGTATGATTGATTTTTTTTATTTACTGGATTATTTTATTTGCAATTAACTTGGTTCATCGTAATTAATTTTTTTTGCTGCTCTTGCTCAAAAGTTATTTTTATTTGGTATCTCTGGTTGACTTTTCCAACAGTATATAGACATAATGAGTATTCTGGCAGTTTGAATAATGACACCTTTAGTGAACTTTGTGTATTTTGAAATTTTGCCATCTTAAAAAGATGAAACTATTCTAGTTCACTTTTAATTAAATCCACATGTATGATTAAAAATGCAAATTTTATAAAAATTTATATATTATCACAGGAAGACCAAAAATGAAAGTATTTAGAAAAGAAAAAATATTAATTCAAATTTAGAAGGACCTGGTTTCACAATAAAAATTAGAATGGAAAGGAAAGCAAAAACATAAGATTACCAAGATTACTGACTTTACACCCCACTCAGGGTTTTCAGATACTTAAAAGAATTCACTTAAGAAATTGAACCAAAACCATCTCAAATAATTGCCACACTCCTCTCAGATCAAAAGTACAGAAAATCAGACTTCAGTCCCTCAGTGGCAACATTAAGAACTTAATCTAATGAAAACTGTGGAGAGTAGTAAAATTAATGTAATTAAAATTGTAGTCAAGTACCATTTCTACTCATACCTGAGAGAAATCTAAATGAGAATTCCCTGACCTTTCCCAATGTACAGAGGAAAAGGCTTAAATTCTTTGGAAAAATAATACAAACATGTAAAAATCTGGAATACAAGAAAACTTGGAAATGTGAAGGAGCTGAAAATTGTCACTCATAATCAAGAGTTAAGAGAGTCAATAGAAGGAAGCCCACATATGACCCCTATATTAAAAACATCAGACAAAAAAATTTAAAATATTTATTACAAACATGCTAAATTATTAATGGGTAAACATGTATATAACAGGAGAAGAGATGAATGTTTAGAAAAAAAATCGAAGTTCTAAAATCAGTGTAGCAAGAATTTTGGAATTTAAAAATATAATAAATAAAATAAAAATATTCATTAAACAGCTTAACAGAAACTTTTGAACGTTGTTAAAGAAAGGGTTGTACATTTGGAAAGGGATCAACAGAAATGCTGTGAACAAAAGCACAGAGAAACAACAACAGAAATCTAAAAAAATGATCAGGGTGTTTGTGACCTGTGATACAATATCAAATGAGTAATCGTATGTACAACTGGAGTTGTAAAAGAGATGAAAGGGTAGAAAAATATAAAGAAATTTCAGCCAACATTTTCCTAAATTTGCTGAAAAATAATCAACCCATATATGTAAGAAAGGCATCAACCAGCAATATGGATAACTACAAAGAAAACTATAATGGGGAATATCGTAGTCTAACTTCTAAAGTTAAAGAAAAAGAGGCTATCTATTTTAAAAACAGCCTGAGAGGAGGAAAAAAGAAAATAAAAGTAGAGTAAAGCAATTACGAGAGATACTGTTAACATCTCACCAGAAATTATGGAAACTGAGAGACGATAGAATAACATATTTTTCAAAAAAAAAAAAAAAAGAGAAAAAAGATTTTATCACAGAATTTTGTTCTGTGTCCAGAGAAAGATCTCAAAATGACAGCCTATGTGAATTACAGAAAGCACTAAATGAAGTTCTTCAAAGTGAGTGAGAACTATCCCTCAATTCCAACCTATAGTGAAAAATTAAGATCACTCAAAATGTTAATTATGAGGGTAAACAACTACTTTTTTCTTAATTTACTTAAAAGACAAAGGCATTTAACATATAATAACTTAGTCTGGAGTCACTACATAAGTAGAAGTAAAATATGTTAAAATTGACTAATAGGAGGAAGAAATTACATTGCTGAAAGTTCTAACATATATGGAGCAGTGTTATTATAATAATTTAAGGTAGAATAGGAGAAGGTAATGATGTGTATTCAAATCCCTAGAACAATGGTTTTTAAAATTGTAAATAAAAGTCCAAGGAATGAAGAACCAATAGAGTAAATAGAAAACAAACAGTAATCTGGAAAAATTAAACCAATGATATCAATAATTATGCTAAATGCAAAGGGCTGAAACACACTCTAACTATAAGGCAGGAACCATTGAACTGGATAAAAAAGCAAGGCCCAAATTTAGATCGTAGTCTGTGCTCTGGAATAAATAGTTTTGTGAGATTTCTTGACACTTTCTTTATCTGTGATAAGGAGAAAAAGCAAACCTGTCTCACCACAAATAGGAGCATGGTTGGTACATAGCAGGCATTCAAAGAACTTGTTGAATTAATTAATGTTGAATGAACACAGGCATGCTGTTACTATTAAATATAGAAGTAAATACAAACATATATATAACTCATTCAAAAATTAAGGTCAAATTCTTGGTGAATTTTCTTTATTTTTTATTTTGTGCTTGCTATCAGTGGGCAACTTTTATTAACAAGAAATGTAGCCAGAGGGACTTTTAACACTGTCAGATGGAAAACAGCCAAAAGGGAAAGGGCTTTTCTGCAATGGCAGCAGCAAGTTCTGATGCTAGACTTAGTGGGGAAGAGATTATTTTCCCAGCAAGAGCCAAGGAGGACAATAAACTCTCCTACTGTGGCATTCATGGGCAAAGGCATATGTGGAGTTGGTCTCAATTCAGAGAAAGTAGCACTTCTAACAATGTACATATCTGTGATGCAGGAGGAAATCTCAGTGTCCCCAGTAGAAGGAAAGTTAACACAATGGACTTGACCTACAACTTTCAGTGTCTATTACTGCAGGTAACTGTTCTTATTTAATCATCATCACTTGCTGCTTGGGGAGGGAAAATCCATAGCTAAAAGACAAAGAGCTAATCTGAAATACTGAAAAATTGTGAATAGAATCTTCGTAGAGTAAGTTACTTTTTTTAGGAAGAACATTGTGCCTATAATTATTAGCTTACGAAAATGTAAAAAAAAAATAGTTTTCACTTTTTCAATTATGGAATTATTGGCAACTGATGATAGTAATGTTGGCAAGCTTTTTGTTTAAAAACTTAGCCTCCATAGACTCTAAACTATGATGAATTATCTTTATAAATTGTTTTTATGAAATCTGGTTTCTGAAATTGGATCAATGAGAATAAAAGGTATTTTTGATATTTCAAGTTTCTTTTGCATTCTTTGTAGTCTTAGTGATATTTACTTAAAAGATGACTTATGGAAGATGTTTAGGTATCATTTTGGAGGATTTTTTTCTTCTATATATAAATTTTATATATAGAAAAGTTAATATTCTGCTTCTATTTTATCTTCATAAAATGTAAAAATATTTCCATAGGAGTCTTAAGTTTAAAGATTTAAATAGCATAAAATAATTTTTTAAATAAAGAGTTCTTAAAGTTTATATTATTTAACCTTAAGAATACTAGGATAACAAGCAAGTTTATAAAATGAGAATATGATTATGATTATGTCTAGTCTTTATTTATCTGTATTGTATTATTATTTAAATTTTATATAATTGTTAGCTCAAAAATAATGTTTTCTTTAAATTTTTAAAATAAAAAACTGTAAATGTATTATCCTTAAGGTTATTTACTAATTTATTTTTAATTTGTGTAATAACTGTCATTTTATTTCCATATTTAACTATTTGAATGTGCTTTATTCAATGCAGTTTATTCAAACATCAATACTCACCATAATTATTAATTTTCTCTTACAATGATAGATAATCATTATACTTTAACGAAGACTGGGAGACTCAATGTAAAAAACACAAGAGGACTTTTCAAACTATAGGTTATAACTAAAATGTTTACTACACTTGTATAGAAATGGATATTGTGAGTAAATCTAAATAAAATGATGCTTTTTTCTGATAAAGATTTGGTGATCAGACATATTGTGATATATTATTAATCACAGAAAAAATCAGTTCAGACATGCCAGAGATGCTATTAAAATGTGTATCAAAATCTTGAAACTTCCGAACATTGAGATTAAAATTGAAGCTGAAGAGGAAATTTTGGGTAAATCTGTGAAGTAAAATTTCTGACATCTCCAATGTGAAATATATTCGTAAAATAAAACACTAGGGAAGAATGTACTTTCACTGAGCTGTGGTCAGAAACTTTTGATTTAACCTTGTAACTGAAACATGTGTTCTGATACCAGAATCCTGTAAAATTAGTATCTCTTGTTACTGCCAGACTAAGCAGGGATCTAGGCAAATAGGTTTGCCAAGCTGTCCAGTGAAATGGCTGCTCCTTATTCATCAGGTCTAATCACATGGCCAATGTGAGGGACTGGAATGATGTCCAGTGAAAGAGAAAGGCAATCCCTGTACAGCAGGTTATAACAGAAGGCTGGAGCTCATACAGCTGAGGTGGGATCGTGATAGTGTATTGCTAATCCTGCTAGAAGAAGTAAACTGTTCCACTGGTCTTTTACAAAGAGAAAAATCATTCATGAAACCAATAGGTCCCTAGCAGGTGCTAGGGGAAATGTTCATTTGCTCCATCAGCAAAACCAGATCTGGAACAACAATTGCATTGAAATCACCACCTGATTGCATTTAGAATAACATATTTTATTCTACAAGAATAACATCTATCAGTCTTCTGCCTAAGCCAAATAGACAGTTGAATAGGGATGGCATAGGAATCATCACCTCTGAATCTTTCAAGTTCTTGATAGTGGCCTGAATCTTGAAAATGTCTCCAGTAATTCAGGATTGCTTCAATATACTATGCTTTAAGTAGAGTCAGTTCCAGTGGCTTCCACTTGGCCTTTCTAATCTTAATAGCGCTCACTCTACAGGTCAAGAAATCAGTGTGGCTATTCTAGCAGTTGCTGAGTATGTCTATTTGAACTATGCATTCCAGAATTGAGGTATAACTATCAGTGATTTGGGGACCCATTTGGCATACTGAGAAATATAACTAAGCCCAAATTACATTAATCAGCTCATTTCCATACATTCCCTTTCTGATGGGCAGATCACTACGAGATTTTAGGTCTGTTAAGAATTAGTGGTTCAGAAACAATGCCCAATATCACCAAAAGTCTAGTAATTTTTTCTCCCCCTTCCCCACCCACCATGCACAGTCCACCCTGCTGAATGTGTGCAGGTAATACTGGGGAGCACTAGAGGGAAGATTTGTAACATAGCATTTTGTTGATACGGCAAGGTCCTCCCTTAAGACGACCCAGTTTCCTCTTCATTTAAGGGACTCTGGAACTGTGAACTGACTCAAGACTTGGAATAAATCACCACTCTATTGTGGTGATTTGTTTCAGTCCTCTTTTCCTCAGATCTATAGTTTTTGAGACACAGTCTCTATCAGCCAGGCTGGAGTGCAGTGGCATGATCTCAGCTCACTGCAACCTCTGCCTCCTGGGTTCAAGCAATTCTCATGCTTCAGCCTCCTGAATATCTGGGATTACAGGCATACACCACCAAGCCCAGCTATTTTTTTTCCAGTTTTAGTAGATACAGGGTTTCACTGTGTTGGCCAAGCTGGGCTCCAACTCCTTGGCCTCCCAAAGTGCTAGAATTACAGGCATAAGCCACCAGGCCAGGCCAGATCTCTAGGTTTTAACATGTTGAAATTAAGTAAGATGTTAAATAATCTGCCTACAATTTCTTCTTGGGGGATACAATGATAACTAAGATTAATATTTTTTGTAAGACATATCACTCTGATTCCAGAACTCGGATATAACTATGGATTGAGTTTGGGGACCCATCTGGCATATTGAGAAATATAACCAAGCCCAAACTTCATTAATCAGCTCACTTTCATATATTTTCTTTGATTTCTATTCTGATTACTGTCTTTGCTTTGCTGCTCAAACCATAAACCATGTACACCTTGGCCTTAGCAATTGAATACAAACACTTGGCCCCTGCTATTCCAAGATCTGTTATCTCCATTGAATTTAGAAAGCTTAGTTTGATGGAAGCAATTTACCCTCTCATTCATGGCTTACAAAGAATAGGTACCACACAGCTTTGCAGGGAGACTGGTGCTTCCTCCCCAGTGTATTTCGTAAGGCTGTGGTGAAGATAGTGTCCTCTGAAATCTCCTCCAGAACAAGATTAGAGTATGAGTGAGCAGTTCTCACAATAAGCCCACTCCAGTACCCTCATCTCCTGAAGCCTTTGGATAACATATGGCTCAGCAATTCGATATATATATGAATGTGTATATATATATATATATATATGATATATTCTAGGTATATACATATTCTCTCTTTATATAGGATATATATACACACACATACACATACACATAATGTATTATGTATAGGGCATATATATGTATAAGATATATATATATACTATATATATATACTTAGAAGTGGAATTAAATTAGAATTAGATTCCATTTCTAGGCGTATATATTTTCATGAGAAATAGAAACCTAGGTCCATACAAAACTTGTGTGCAAATATTTATAGCATTATTATAAATTATAAGATTTCCAGACAAATGGAAATATAAGTCCGTAGAAATATTTGTACACACAAATATTTATAACACATAAATATTTACAACACATAAATATTTATAGCAAGATTATTCATGATAGCCAATAAGTGAAACAATTGAAATGGCTGTTAACTGGGCAAAAATGGGTGCACCAATGAGGTCTATGTATAAATGGAATAGCATTCAGCTACAAAAAGAAACAAAGGACAGACTGATAGGTGCCACAACACGAAACGTTATGCTGAGTGAAAGAAGTCAGTCAAAAAGGATCACATACTCATTATTGTATTAATGTAAAATGTCCATAATTGGAAACTTATAAAGACAGAAGATAGAGCACTGGTTGCCTACTGCTGGGGCTGGGGGCCGGGTGATAGGGAGGAAGGGATCAGAGGAGTGCTAGCTAAGAGATGGGGTCATGGAAATACTTTAAAATTTATTGTGGTGATGATTGCAGAATCCTGTGTATATGCTAAAAGCCACTGAAGTACACTTTAAATGGGTGAATTGTATGGTATGTGGATTATAACTTAATAAAGCTGTTACATTTAAAAGGTGGTGAGGGTAGGTTTTAAGGAAGTTTCCTGGCAAGCCATCACAGGTTTATCAGACAAGGAGAGGCTAATCTCATCAGATAGGGAAGAAAAAAATTGCTTTAACTGACAAAGGAGATTTGATCAGACTGGGAGTTAAGGCCTTTAAACTCATAAGAAACTGCCTATATGACCGTATTCCAATATTTTTAATGGCCTCACTTCTTTCCAATCAATGCCTTAAATTTAATAGATGAGACTCTGTGAGGTTAGTTTTGAGAATTCTTGACTTTGCAGCATCAGGAAATGGGGATTTCTCTCATGGTAGCCCTAGATACTTCATGGTTTAAAATTGGACCTTGATATAGACAGTTTTTTTGTTGTTGTTGTTGTTAGGTCTCTAGCATATTTAAAGCTGCCAACAAAACTCACAGTCTATATACCCTTTAGGATTACTAAAATATTTTATATCCACAGCCACTTGATCACCCAGAATCTTGTCCTCCAAGAGCACTTGCTCCTGACCTTAGATGCCCACAGGTGATAATTTAGGTACTGTTTGCCACCGCATGCCATGGACTGCTAGCGTCTCATTCACCATGGCAATATGGTAATTTATATCTAGTCAGATGAGAGAATCAATACCGGATTCCCACCTTTAAGTTTCTGTTTTCCCGAAACCACTTTGGGTATGAGTCACTATGTCAGTCAGAATTCAATAAGGGAACCAGAGCCACATGAGTATTGTGAGATAGGGATCTATTATATGAGTTCGACTTTCCATAATTGTGAACAGAGTAGGTAAGTGAAAGTCCAGAAAGGGAAGTTGGAGAATCACATAAAAGCCCTGAAATGCTGGACCGGGGACAAGCTGGAGGAGATGCTGAAATGCCAACAGTGTAACTGCACCTACCGTGTAACTGCAGAAAGGGAGCTCATGGAGGGTTCTATGGGAAACTATTGCCTCCATGTGACTGTTGCCTCTGGGTCTGTAGCCAAAAATTTTATGGTGATCTCAGAATTGCTGTTATTCAACTGAGACATCAGTCAAGATCAATATCTGGAAACAAAGCAGAGAAGAGAGAAGCAGAAATTAGAAAGTGTTGTTGAAGATTATATAAGTTGACTTTAGTACAATCCACCACATTGTCATTCTGAGTCACTGGCCATAGTGGTCTCTAGAGGACTGAAGTAGACAGGTGACTGAAAAGAGGGAAAAAAAAAGACTTCGTTGTTTTACTTTCACCACTCAGTCACACTAGGCCAGTTTTAAACCATAGGCTGCTACAGTTATTGATTATTATCAAGTATTAAAACTTGATACTATTTTTGGTTGTCTCACATCTGTCCTAGATGAGACCTAGAATATAATAGGCTCTTAACATACATCTATTGGTCAAGTGAATGAATTCATGAGTGAATGAATGAGGATTTGAGTTTCAAAGTCTTCTCACTGCTTTCTAACTTTGTCTTCATGGTATTTTTGCAATCCATACTGATAATACTGATAATAGCCACTTGCCCTAGGGGTAAAGAACTCAGGAACCCTGTGGCTGATGCACAATAAAAGAAGGAAAGAATAAAGGCAGGCATTTCATAATTGAGGTGGAGATCCAGCAGACCATACAGATTAAAAGTAGTGCTTCTATCCAAGTGGAAACATCACAAACTTTCCATCAAAGAAAACCATGACCTCTCTTGACCCACTGTGGAGAGGTGGTTGGCAAGGATCATGGCCGTACTTTGGGAAGAGAAAAATGAAGATGTGATTGATCTGTCAATTAGTCAGTTCTACATTTTCCGATGTGCTGCGGCCTGAATGTTTGAGTTCCCTCAAGATTCACATGTTAAAATCCTAACCCCCAAATGATGCTATAAGGAGGTGGGGTGTTTGGGAGGGGATTTTAGTTCCAGAGGCCACAGTCCTCTTGAATGGAATTAGTGTTCTTGTGAAAGAGATTCCAGAATAGTCCCTTGCCTCTTCTGTCATGTGAGATTGTAATGAGAAGACAGCTGTCTATCCAGAGAGGGGACCCTCACCAGACACCACCTTGATCTTGCACTTTCAAGCCTCCATAACCGTGAGAAATGTCTGTTTTTTTACAAGTCCTCTGGTCTGTGGGATTTTTATTATAGTAGCTTGAATGAGCTAAGACACCGTGTAAAGCACCCCTGAGAAAAACTTTCAGTCCTGAAAACTGTTTCCCTGTAGTCTGAAGCTAAAATGCATAATAATCTGAAATGCCCAAATATAGAGTAAGGCTCCTAAAGTTCTCGGAATTGAGATAGGATCCAAGTTTTTGTAGAACTCAAAGATTTATAGTATGAGAAGCTCTCTTTAAGGAAAATAATATAAAATTACGAATAGTATTAAGTGCTTTCTTAGAATAATAAAGTGAATTTTGACAAATTACAAATATAAAAAGCTAGTAACTACCTAAAATGTAGCAAATTTCCTCCCCCAATAAGCAGAATATGTTTTATTAATTAACTTTACAACTCACCTGTTTAATTCTTTCTCTCTACATAACCTGGCTACTATACTTTTTTGATTGTCTTTGCACATGGCAATGATCTTGCCATATCATTTTCTATGGAAAGAATAGAAAGATAATTTTGTTTCACCTAGCATAACTGATTGAAATTTGTTTTATTTTTATTTTCATTTTTTTTGGTAGAGATGGGGGTCTCCCTGTATGTTGGCCAGGCTGGTCTTGAACTCCCAGCCTCAAGCTCTCCTCCCGCCTAGGCCTCCCAAAATTCTGGGATTACAAGTGTGAGCCACCATGCCCAGCTTCTATTAGATTTTATTTCACTTTAACAACTTGATAGGGAAAACATTATTTAAATTTTTGTATTTTCATCAAATTTGCAGAAAGCTCAGTCAAATTTTCTTCTTACATGAGCTATATGATTTTAGGTACTCTTCTGCATTGACTAGTGTTTTGAATTAATAATATACATGAAATACTTCATCATCAATGTCCTCATCACAGTGGCATATTAAGATTTTATATATTGACATTGATGGTGTTGATATCTAATGTCAAATTCACAAACATCATTACCTGGCTTATCAAACAATTCAAGAGCTCTTCCTTACTTTTGTTTAAAACTTCTAATTATTTTAAGTAATTACTTCTTTGATATGATCTGAGCTTTTTTTGTTCAGGGTTTTCTTTACATCAACATAACTTACATTAATCATCTTAGGGCTTTCATTTCATATTGGATTCATGTTGTACGGGTTTTACCCAGTGCTTTAGTAAAGAAATTTTAAAAGACAAAAGAAAGTACTTTTCATATGCATCCATACCAAGGATCTGTAATTTCACACTTTTTAATTGAAATATTCCAATATAACTTTCCAAATGCAAATAATGTGTTTGAACTTTATCAACGTTTGAATAAACTTTTCCATCTTGGTTTGTTCGAGCTTTTCTTTCAAATATCCAAAACATATTTAGAGGCTTTTAAGTTTTACAACAACTTCATGAAGGGAAGACCATCTTATTAAATTTAGACTCAAAAACATAGCAAAACGAAAGATCAACCAATCACACACAAAAAGACTCCAAAGAGCTGGCAAGGATATTTGACAAGTTAGATCTGTAGAGAAAAGATATAAAGGTGCAAAACATGACATAGTCAACAACTTCAGGTAGGTCTTTCTTCATAGAGCATGTCCTACAAACTTTAAAATGTTGTTTAATGGTGGTTATACCTCTCTAGAACTAATTTCATTTTGTTGACTAACATCATAGATACATGGTCTTACAGCGGTGAAAAAAGTAGAAGTCATTTGAATGGTTTTCTGCTATATTAGAAACACCCAACACATATTCATATTCTGTAATTTATCAGTTATAATCAATCAATTATAACATACATCTGTTGTGGAATCTATAGCAATGAAGTCATATTTGATGTCTGGATTATTTATTTTATTTGCTATTTCATTTTACAGGTATTTCCAACTATTTTGATCGACTTTGGTGGGCTAATCAGTTTCACTTTATCCATTTTGACATGTTCCCAAGTTCTTGTGCAAAATCAAATCAGTTTAGCAATTAGCTTGAAGTTAACCATGAAGTTTTATTATTCTAAGATTGTAAGCTTTTATGACAAAGAAGTTTGAAGGACAAATGCCTTTCACTTAAAAATATAGTAATTGTAAATACTTTTTAAAGCAATTAAAAGAAACATTATCTTTTATTATGTGTTTAAGACATCGTCCTGGTGCATTTTTATTTAGTTACATGACATTCAAGTAAACAACCTGCTTAGTCTTTGGGAAGTAGCCTTGAGGGCTTTCAACATATTCTTCCAGAAAAATCTGCATTATTAAGTAATGTTGGTCTTGCGAAGACTGATTTAAAAATAAAATAACCAGCCTGGCTAACATGGTGAAACTCCATCTCTACTAAAAATACAAAAATTAGCCAGGTATGATGGTGCATGCCTGTAATCACAGCTACTTGGGAGGCTAAGGCAGATGAATCGCTTGAACCTGGGAAGCAGGGGTTGCAGTGAGCCGAGATCGCACCCATTGCACTCCAGCCTGGGCCACAGAGCAAGACTCTGTCTTACAAATAATAATAATAAAAATAATAAAGTAATATATGCAACCTCCAGTCAGATTAGGCTATCATAAATGAGTTTAGTTATTTTTAATTTTCTTAATTTTTTGAGAAACATCTCTTCTGGCCATAATAAGTTCTATTTGAGACACTGAAAATATTATTGAAATCTGACTTTCTTTAAACAGTGTTGAATGCAATGATTTCTCATTGTAACAGGCATGGATCTTATTTAAGTCAATGAATTTATCAAAATGAAGGCACTGTTGATCTCATATATGACCCGATGTCAGATGTCCATATAAACTGACTTATACTATAAGAATTTTATCTTCTGCATGTTTTTCCTGTTTGGTGGTGCCCTGATTCTTATAATCATCCTTATTTCTTCTTGTTATTTTCATTACCTATATTTTCTAGACTACTGTAACTCTGTTACTGGTTATCATGATTTTGATCAGAGTTTTTAATCTTCAGTACTTAAGTACGAAGAGTCTTTAATATGTAGAAGTTTCCCTCAGTCTTTTCACTTTCAGGTTATGTTCTTAGCTTCCATTAGGACATTTTCTTCCCGCAGTATTTGAATTTTGAGATAATAATCAATAGCTCTGAAAAAATACAAAATTAGTCTGAAATTAAAGCATACAGAAGAGCAATTTAAATGATTTTAAATTTCCACTGCATTGTTAGGTTATATAGTTATGTACTCATCATTTTTACACAACTTATACTGCTGATTATTTGCATAATTAATAGCTTTGGCACTCTAACATTTGTTTCTTTAGCCAAATTTATTGTGTTAGTGACAGATTTGTGCACTGACTTACCAAGAACCACCAGATTTTTCCAGGACAAGAAGCATCAGAGATTCTGAAACATAATTCAAGACTCTTAGAATGCATAAAACATGTGACTCTACCTACAGGTATATTTGCAATTTTTAGTATTCCATAGGTTTATAACTTACAAACATAGAGATTCTGACAAATTGTAGTGTTGCTTTTCTGCTCAAAAAAGGAAAAATAAGGTGCATTTGTTATTGTATATGCCACCATGTTTGTCAAGAATATTTCTGATGGGAGAGAACTTCTACTATGACTAGATACCAAAGAGAAACAAATCTTACACTTAGCAATTTTATATTTCTGATGTGGAAGAATTGCCCACAGACTGCTTTCTGGCTATGTGCATTTCAAAATCTTATTTTTCCTGTACTGCTGACATGCTACCACTGGCGTGTGTCAGAGGACATGTTAATATCACAATGTACCTTCTGGCTCTGATGTGCATGAAGGAATGCTAAGAGAATCAGCACAGTGGATAGTGGGAATGTTCCCAGAAGCAATTTATCTTCTGTTCTGGGTATATTAGCAATCACATAACGTAACTCTACATGTATGTTATTGTTGTAGGACTTTCTCCGTAGTTCAGCTAAAAGCCAGGTCCTTGTCACACGGCCATGAAATGTTAGGTTCACAAACTCTTTGAAGGGTGAAAAAAATGAATTTTTTTGGTCAGAAGGGAAACGGGGACTCCCAGCAGAGTGAGAGCCCTGCTACACATGCTTCCCGCCTTAAAGATAGAATCCCATTGGCCGGGCGCTGTGGCTTACGCCTATAATCCCAGTACTTTGGGAGGCCAAGGCAGGTGGATCATGAGTTCAGGAGATCAAGACCATCCTGGCTAACATGGTGAAACCCTGTCTCTACTAAAAATACAAAAAATTAGTTGGGCATTGTGGCATGCACCCGTAGTCCTAGCTACTCGGGAGGCTGAGGAGAATCGATTCAACTCAGGAGAATCGATTCAACTCAGGAGGTAGAGGTTGCAGTGAGCCAAGATCATGCCACTGCACTCCAGCCTGGGGAGCAGAGCGAGACCCTGTCTCACACACACACACACACACACAAAGTCGAATCCCAGGTTCCACCCAGGAAGAGGAGGGGCAGTCTCCTCCCAGCTGCAAATGTGGGAACTTCTGTCCCTCCACCCCAGTATACACTCCTCCCAGTGCACAGGCCAGACAGAGGTTCCCCAGGGACCCCTTTATACTTGTCAGTCTCATTATTACCAATCACAAAAACATATCTCACTAATCTAAGTGTATTTCTACATTAAATTCATTTTGCATAACTATGAAAACATTGATTATTATTCCAAATTGAATAAAATTAGCAAACTTAAGGAATTGCAGTTAACATAGCTCACTTTTTGCAAAATATACAAAGAGTTTTGATCCTGAGAGCACATTGTTTGGGCTTCTTCAGGGTCCTGGCTAAAGTTAGTGGAAGGAAAGGGCCCTGCAACATAAGCCTCACCTGTTTCGTGGCACATCCACCTCTGCTCGAAATTCTTTCATCTTTTAGTGTTCGGCTTCCATCTGAGCAATAGCATTAGATGATATTTCAAGGATCAAGGAGGACCGATTCCAATTAGACAGGCCAGAAAGTGTTGCGGTGACAACAATTATAAGAAATACTCAACAAGCTCTATTCACTGGGTTTTCTAAGGATTAAACCCAAGCTGGATTTCTTTCAAGAAATATACCACCTCTGCCGCTCTCTCCACTTTCTTGTCATCTCACCGCAAGTAAAAGGGTAGGTCCTTGTGCCTTTGGCACTTAGGAAGAGCATGTTTTAAATGAACAGATTCTACACTTCACATTCTATGTAAGGAAGGTCAGGGTGCTGGGCTGAAGCCACAGCAAAAACATTACAGGATTCTGAGAAAAGAATACATGCCCCGATTTTTTCTAATAAATATTTAACCGAATATGCCTGTTTAGTTGCTCTATTTATGCATTTTTCCCTTTAGCCATTTATCTTGGATGCTTGACCCCTTTGGGCTAAGACATTATTCTAAATACCACCTTGTCACAGGCAGGGTGACAATTACATAAACCAGGTGCTAATCAAAGCTGCTGGCTACAGTTTTAGAGGGTGACACAGCCTCACTGACACAGCTGGAAATTTCTACCAGCAATGTCATTTCTTTTCATTAAGAGTTAGTTCTTCAAAAAAAGCTCTAAAAACACTTCTGAAAGCAAAGGAAAGGGATTATGTAATAAGCCCCTCTGCACACACCCCATACTTCTTATTTGAAGTAAATCCACTTCAAACAAACAGATTCCTTAAAAAAAACTTCAGCTTTATTTTCTTTTGATCTAAATTGTACATTCTATTGAATAATTTTTACACAAAAAGTATTTCCGCATAGATGCCTGTTTGGTGTTTATTTTCTCCTCTCCCCACTCCCAATGGCACCTGAAATCCAAAGGGCAAAGGTGTTCATTGGTGTTTTATGGGTGCACACTGTTACAAGTAGAATTTTCAATGCTGCAAAAGAAGTAGCACTTGAACGTAAATTTCCTCAGCAAGGCAATTTATTTAAGCAATGGAGAGTGCACGTTTGGACAAGGGAGGAAAAGGGGTACTTATGCCTGGCAGGGGTTGCCCCTACTGCTGTGTTGTTCCCCTGTTGGCTAGGGTTATACTGCACAATCTAGACTAATCCCGACTGGCTATTTTAAAGAGAGCAGGGGTCCGAGCTGAAGTGGCAGGGTGGGTGGTTTGGTGGGAAAGACAATTAGGGGCACGTCAGAGCAGGTAGCCTGGGGTGATCTAGGTCAAAGAAAGTGACCAGAGCAGGTGACTGGAGCAGGTGACTGAAGCAGGTGACCTGGAGGAGACAGGTAGCAGCCGGGGGCCAGGGGAACAGATGTACTACTACTGATAAGAACGGGTGGTAAATGTTGTTTACTGAAATTACAAGGAAGTTAAACTTTAAAATAGAGAATTAAAGAATAAGAGAGCGGAACACACTGACATACTGATTCTTTGAAGGGAAACTTGGGGTTCATTATATCTAACGACATCTAATACCTAAGACACTACCTGGGTCAAAGCAGCCACTTTTGCTGAGGCAGTGCATCATTTAGATGAGGCTCATGCTCTGGAGAGCTATGCTATGTTTAAACTGTGGCTTGTCAGACCTACAGATCTAACCCTCTGTACCTGTGCAGCTGGCTAAGTCATGTATCTCAAAGGTGTCAATTAAAATATTTTAGGGTTACTTATGAGATAAGATTTTAATACAGATTAAACGAGCTGTCAACTAGCAGACAACAAGACCTTGAAGACATGTGACACAGAGAAGAAATTAATATGGAGGTCAGGAATAGGAGAAGGAAAGTATCTGTGTGCCTGGGGCCAGAAATAGGGATTTAAGTGTGAAAATAAATCACAGTAACCTCCCCCTTGTTTGTTTGTTTAGGCATTTCAGGCAATGGTTCTGCATTGGTATGATTACAGCATTTTCCTCAATTCATAATTTTATTTTTGAAGCTTGGAAGCTTATCTTCTGGAGTCTGTCCATATCTTTGAAGCTGAAATTGGAAATTCTAACTGCGATCTGAGCAAAGTTCCACAGTTGATTTGCCTTTTTTTTTTTTTTTTTT
>NW_016107453.1:4351024-4497909 GCF_001604975.1 Cebus imitator
TTTTTTTTTTTTTTTTTTCTGAAGCAAACCCAGTTGAGAAATCCCACACCACAGACTGTATCTTTTCTCCATGATTTATTAACTATTTTGATTCCATCTGCAATGGTTTGCTCCATGGTTTGTGCCTAACATTTTAAATGCTTAAGAGTCAACCAAAACTCTGTCCTCCTCAAGGAAAAGTCAAGTCATGCGATCTCGAACATTTTATATTTTGGTTGTAAATGAAGCTTTAATTCTGACCGAAGCCAGTCTCTCACTTCAGGGATGCAAAACACTTATCATTTTTTCCTGTGTCTGAAAGACCATATGCCACTGTGTTCTGACTTCAACATGTATAACAATTTCTGCTATTTGTCAAAATGGTGACAGGACTGACACCAGAAATATCCCACAGTAGTAGCTTAATTTTACCCACAGAAAAACATTTCGTTTAAAGTCTCAGGTGTTTTTGATCCATGCCTATTATGTTTCTTTACGTTCCAAACTGATTATCAGTGTTTGACTGTAAGGTTAAAAATACCATTAATTAGAGAAAGGACTAATTGGTCCAATTTGGAGAAATGTTGATAATCAAATTGGTGTACATTCTTGTATTACAAGGGACATTTTGTAACAGTTTCCAGGTTTTAATTATGATGAGCTTGCATTTCAAAAAACTAATTACCGTTTCTTATTGTGTCTTTTGTAACCAAACATTTTACCTCCAGGCTACCAAGGAAGAAAAGACAAAGGTAGAGATCTTCAATTTTTAAAGAGTCTTCTTATTCCTCTCTCTTCCTCTATGTACTTAAAAAAACAAAATATGTGTTTAGGGTGGAGAGGAGTATGTTGGGGGAAGGTGGGGAAGTAAAAGAGGGGGAGAGGGAGGGTGGGAGGAAAAATGAGATTATTTCTTGGGTTCTTGGCACTCCAATGATTTGGTGATCGTTTAATGAGTCATAGAAAATTTTCTTTGTAGGTGAACAATAAAAATGAATATTTATACATTTACCCATTCAAGAAATGTTTGACTGCCTACCAGAGGCTAAGGCAGTGTTCTAGGTACTAGGATAGTAATCATAAATGAATAGCCTTTACTCCCCAGAGACCTGCAAAATAGTGGAGGAGATAAAAATATGTAGTAGGTAAGTATGCATGAAGAAAATACAGGTAGATAAATGTGTAGAGAAAATAGCTCATCTTTTATTTGACGTTTTCAAAATTATGAGGTAAAAGTAATTTGTGACTTGTGTTGAGATGTATGCCCTCCAATAGATGAAGTCTGAAATAAGTAAAAGAAATCTAGATCAGTACAATAAGAATAGGATGTGAATCCTGAAGGTGAGACACATTATGGAATATTACATTTTTCAGTAGCCACATTTAAAAAAGTAAAAGGAAGCAGGTGGAATTAATTTTAATACTATATTTAACCCAATATACCAAAAGTACTTTTCTAAAATATCAATAAAATAGTTTCTGAGATGTTTTACATTCTACTTTTGTACAAAGTCTTCAAAATACAATATTCATTTTATACTTACAGCATATCTCAATTCAGATTAGCC
This sequence comes from Cebus imitator, assembly GCF_001604975.1. Classification (NCBI taxonomy): domain Eukaryota; kingdom Metazoa; phylum Chordata; class Mammalia; order Primates; family Cebidae; genus Cebus; species Cebus imitator. The sequence continues at coordinate 4,352,572 of NW_016107453.1, forward strand.
ACATTTCAAGTATTCAATAGCCACATGTGTCCAGTATCTGCTGTACTGCAGTGCAAGTCTCTAGATGATCAGTTCTGGCTGTCAGAACCTACCTGTCTTTATATTTTTTCTGTAATATGGGCTGCTGTTTTAAATGATGTTTCCTATTTATTATTCATTTATTCTACATGTAATAAATGTATGTTAGTTATTAGCCATGGTGCCAGGTGCTGGGGTGTTGCTGTAATGTAAACAAGAATCTCTGCCCTTACGGAGTTTATATTCTAGTGGGTACTGTTATCTGGGACAATCTCAGATTCCAAGTTACATTCAAGAAGGTTAGCCCTTTTCTGCTATTTTATAAGGCAGTTTTCACCAATGAACATATGCTACATAGTCTTACTGAAACCAGGGGCTGTCTTTACTTTGAATAATTTACACATATAAAACCCCAAAATATTCTTTCCGTGTCGTATCACTATGAATCAGAATGTAGTTGTTGCAAATGATGGTCAGTGAAGAAGAATAGAAGGGAGGTTGGAAAAAATGAGGCCTATCGCCTCAAACTTCAAACCTTTTCTGCAATTCTTATGGGGATTGGTAGATTCAATCTATTACAATTTGTCTTCACTTTGTTAGAATCAACTTTGTTGATCAACACCCAATCATATAGCCAAATAACAACATCAACAACAAAAACAAGTGTTCCAAAACCACTAACCTGGTAGCAACTCCAATATAGGGGGTAAACAAATATTTGATCATGTTTGTTCTTTGGCTCTGTTTATTTTAATGCAGTCTGTCTTAGACATTTTCTGTTGCTATAATATAATACAATCAACTGGGCAAATTATAAAGAAAAGAAATTTATATTTCACAGTTCTGGAGGCTAGAAAGTTCAAGAGCATGGTGCTGGCATCTGGCGAGAGCCTTCGTGCTGCACTGTAACATGCTGGAGTGTGCATCACAAGGCAAGAGGGCAAGAGCACGTGTGTCAGCTCAAGTCTGTTTACCTCTTCTCATAAAACTACCAGTCCTATCATGGAGCCCCTACACTGATGACCTTATCTCACCCTAACTACCTCCCAAAGGCCCCACCTCCAATCAATGTATGAATTTAGAGAATAAGTCTCTAACATATAAAATCTGGTGAACATATTTAAACTATGGTAGAGTCCATGAGAAGATCCTCTCTAATAGAAAATTTGCTAATATAGCTAGACACCAATGGGTTCATTGGACTTCTGTTTTCCAGCAGTGATTCTCACCCTTTGCTGAACCTGGGAATCAACTGCTTGTGTTTTAGAAATTCTAATATTCAACTAGACCAATTAAATAAGCTTGTCTAGGGTGGGGTCAGCGCATTAGTATCTGTAAAGCTACTGAGATGATTCTTAAGTACAGAAAGCCTGGGCACCACTGCAGCAGGCATACTCCCCATTCTTTTTGCCTCCCATTGCATTGGGCATAGCCATTTTAGCCTTTGTGATTTCCTGTCCAGGAAGCGAATCTAAGCACTTTCTTCTGTTGATATGAATGTGAATGTGAGTTGACTTTCTTAACTCAGTTGAGGACCACTGTTACAGTTTCCAAAAATCCCTTCCATCGTAATCGGATGTCTCTTCAAAATAAATTTTAGTGTCATTCATATGACATTGGAAGTCAGGGATACGTTCATGATGGGCATTTAATTATGATGCACACCTCTTTGGAAAATTGGGGAGATGGCACTAAAATTTATTACATAATCCATTGAGCTTCTGGAACCGTTTAGAGTCTTCACTAATCAACTGTGATGGGGGAACCAGCAACAAGGGCATCTCCTGGAAGCTTGTTGCAAATGCACATTCTCAGGCTTCACTCCAGACCTGCTGAATCAGATTCTGTGTTTCAGCACGATCCCCAGGTGGTTAGTGTGCACATTAAAGTTTGAGAAGCCCTGGCTGGGCGTCAGTTACAGAACATATGTCACAAACTGAATCATGATATATTCAGCGTCCATTCTAATTACAAGGACTCCTTGATTTTCATGATTTCTGCTTCTGTGTGCTGAAGGCTTGTGGCAGACATCTTGCAGACCTCCAACCATCTCTCTGCTGAAAAATCCTTGCTCTGAAGCAACCAATAAAAGGGATTTTTTTTTCCTTAAAGAGCAACTGAGGTCAAAGCATCCCGGCATGAGCTTCCTGGTAAGTAGCAGCTCTTTATATTGGGCTCCGGGTCTGTTCTAATTCATTCCTGCCACCTCCTTTGATGAGATATTTTTCACACCTTCATTCTTTCTTTCATCCAGATTTCTCAACCAAATATGCTTCCCACTGAGGGGTTAGCAATTAGACTTTTATTTTCTTCAGCATGGCTCACCTTGACCCTGCTTCCAGGCAGAACTTCTCCAATCTATCAGCCTCTCCATTTGACAGCCAATTGTTCCCTTTTATTTTTTTTTTAGTATCATTTACCTGAATTTGTGAAATATAGAAAAGCATTAGACATAGACTTGCAATGCTATGTCCTAAGCAATAAAATGTAAGGTCATTTCTAATAGCAGTTTCCTCTTCCTTATTTGCTTCACTTCCTGGAAAGGTATTTCACTTGTTCTTATCTTCGTACTTCTTTTCTGCCTCTAAAACTATATAGTGAAGTATGATCAATCAAGCTTAAGATATCTTAGTTGCAAAGGTTGTGGGAAAAATAAAACTCCACAATTTTCATTTGATAAATCTCTCTCTCTCTTTCTATATGTGTGTGTGTGTGTGTGTACACTGTATATATATATATATATATATATATATTCATGAATTATGACATTTTCATGGATATATACTGTATGTATATACAGATGAATATATAGATACAAAGATAGAAAAACAGATACATATTTATGTACTTGCACACACATAGCTACCCTCCTCCCCACCTCCTAACTACAGAGTGACTGATATAGTGTCATCTTGTGCCAGTAATCAGTTATTCTTTTCTAATCAGCATGCTACCTTATTCCAAGTTCTCTGGTTCTAGCCCTGACCACTCACTGCAGGTTAGGGGAGGAGGTGACCCAGGCCTCACCATCTTCACAATGTGTGTCATCCTCCTGGCAACAGCATTTGTGCCAATCAGTGATCATGTGACTTGAGAAAAGCCAATCCCAAATCTTCCCTGAGACTGAAATTTCTTTCTCTATTTGGTATTCCAAGATGGGGCTACTAGCAGTAACATCACTTACTTTGTGGAGAGGATCTTTTTGCAAGAGAAGAAATAAATCATTAGGAGAAAAGTCAGGCAGAGATGTATAAGAATCTTAGGGAATTCCTGAAACCTACATTCCTACAGCTTCTTTTCTCTTTGGCATCCTTTCCCAAATTATTGTTATGGGCCAATAATTGAGTCTTTGGCTTATGCTGATTTTAGTGGGATTTTATCACCTGTATTTGAAAAGTCCCAAATAACGTCAGTGTATTTCTACATTCATACTGATGCAGGATTTTTCTCGGCCACCTTGCCAGCTGGGGACCTCCATGGCTAGTGATGTCTCTACCTGAGCCTCGCTCGGCACTGGGCCTGTCACAGGAGGCACCCATCCAGTCACCCTACTGGGCTATGCCCAGCTTGTGCACCCACCCGCATCCTACACTCATCGTGGGATCTGTGCTCAGTCTGCAGCTCGTACCTGAGTTTGATAGTTCCCAAGTTCTTGTCCTGCCTCCAGGAAGAATGAGGTTATGCTGACAATCAAAAAGTGAGAGGGGGCAGAAGAATTTTGCTGACAGATAGAACAACTCTCAGTGGGGAGGGGATGCAAGTGTGGTCCCCCACCCAAAGTCAGGCAGTCTTTCCCACAATGTGGCTGTGTCCAGGGCGTTCAGGGCTTAGAATGGGGAAGTGCATGCTGATTAGTTTGTGAGTATGAAAAAATGCTGAAACAAAGGCATCACTTAAAGGTGGGCATAACACTGTAAAAAACCAATTACGGAAGGGTAGGTATATATAAAATAGGTGAAAAGTGAGGATTAATCAGAAGAGAGCATGCCAACAGGATAAGAGGTTCTCAGTCTGGTCCATAGTTATACCTGGGACTTGTAGCTTGATTTTCAGGCTATAAACTGTCTTTGGTTGCAAGGTGGAGTTTCACCAGGGATCCGCTCCTATCTACCCAGGGATTTTTGTGCCTGCTTCTGCTATCAATATTTATTTGCCTTCTATTTTGATCTCCATATTGCTGCCAAAATGTTCAACGTTTGTATAGCATGTTAGGCTTAAATGTTAGACTTAAATTCTTGGGCAAGTAATCAAGGAATTCTCACTTAGTCAAACAAGGAAACTTATTGGACCAGGTCAGAAATTGAGCACTTTTGGTGTTGGTCATACCGACTTAAATCTAGACTTTCACTGGCAAAGGCAAAGAAAGGGGATTTCCCTAACAGCCTCCAGCGGGAACAACACTTTGAAACTGATATATACTTACATAGTTATCAATACCTTACTCTTATAAGTTAATCAGTCTGTGTTGTGTTAAGCCACTGAGTTTGTGGTGATTTGTTTTGCCAGCAATAGGAAACTAATCACCGATCAACCGCCTCATCTGAATCTCAGTTGCCAAGAGAGAATACCCCTGATGTGTGGCTCCTTTTGCCTCTCCAGTGAGGCCTGGCCACATCACTTCCTGCCGTGCAGTAGTGTCTTCAGCCCCCAACCTTTTATGTCTTTAGGGCTGAGCAGGATGGAAGGATGGATCCCACCACTAATTTCGGCTTCCTGCCCCTTTTGCCCATCTCTTAGCCATGGCACTGCCAGGCCCCATCTTACTGTACACTGCTTAGTAGTTGTCATTGGCTGCAGCCTTCACTCTGGGACTAATCTTGAATCTAAGTACTAAGATCTTCTTCTTTAGGACAGTGGTTCTCATTGGCTGTACCCCAGGGCTGGGAAGCCCTGTCCTATAGACCACCAGTTTGGTAGATGTGACAGAGAAGGGGATTTGGGGTCATACATTTCTGTTTGCCTCTGGACTTTGCCACAAACTAGTAGCAGGATTTTGAACAAGTTGCTTTATTTTTGAGTCACAGAATCTTTCCTCCTTCTCTCCCCCTTTCTCTCCTTCCTTCCTTCCTTCCTTCCTTCCTTCCTTCCTTCCTTCCTTCCTTCCTCCTCTCCCTCCCTCCCTTCCTTCCTTTCTTCCTTCCCTTCTTCCTTCCTTACATCACACACTTCCTCCCTCCTTCCTTCCCTCCCTCCCTCCCTTCCTTCCTTCCTTCCTCTTTCCCTTTCATCCTCTTCCTTTCTCTCCCCTCTCCTCCCCTCTCCTTCCATTCACTTTTTTAAATGTAAGAAAAAGATAATGGCTACGTCTTCTTAGTAATGTAAGAACTCTCTAACTGAACAAGCCACAAAAAATCTGGATTCTCTGAAGGGGTTCAACCAAAGGCTAGTTATCTTCATTAATCACCTTTATTGAACTTAGTAACAAAACAAACAAACAAAGAAAAGCAAAAGTGAAAAATTAGTTACTCTAAACTGCCTTAAAAGACCAGGCATTACACTCTGTGCTAGGTCTAATGAATGAAAACAAAAACAGTAACTTGGTGGATGCATGTTATTATATATTTGTTAAAACTCACAGGTTGTACAACACCTAGAATGAACCCTAATGTAAACTATGGACCTAGGGTAATAATTATGAATCAATGTAGCTTCATCGATTGCAATAAATGGAGCACTCCGGTGTAGAATGTTGATTGTGAGGGAGGCTGTGGGGGGTAGGGGGAGGAAGGAGTACATGGGAACCCTCTGTACTTTCTGTTCAATTTTGCTGTGAACCCAAAACTGCCCTAAAAATAAAGTCTATTAAAAAATCAATGCCATCAAATAAATTTACAAACCCCCTGAGTAGAAAAAATACATGTCACTGAAGTGAGTGTCTCTAATGGGCAAGGGGGTAAATCGCAGAGGCAGGGAAAGCTGGAAGGCCCTTTGTCCTCTACCACCTTCTCTTTTTGTGCATAAAAGTGAATTACTTCACAATTTCTAACAATGCGTTATATTGTGTTTTTCACTGAAGGCCACCAGCATACAACTACAAATCAGAACTCACATAAGAGCTCATGACAAGGGTAAATTCTTAGCCCAGTCCATATTGCTGTGCTCCCTTATCTGGAATATTTGCTCTGCCCTAAGAACATTATAAAATCTTGTGTTAAAAATCACAGTAGCTAAATGCTATTTCTTAAGAAAATTCACCCATGTATTTCTTGTTAATATTTAACCACAAAAAAAGATGATGTAAAAATATGCATGGAGAGAATATTATTTCTTCTGACTATTAGGGGGAAAAAATTCTCTAAAGTAGAGTTTTTAGTAATACTGAGTATGGCGAAGCCTCAATCATCTCCACTTAAATCCAAGAGATTTTTTTTCTGTGAAGGTCCAGATAGTAAGCGATTTAGCTTTAATGAGACATGCTTTCTCTATTACCACTACTGAGTTCTGCTTTTGTAACACAAATCTAATCACAGACAATAAGTGAACACAGGAGCATGTGTTTTAATACAACTGTTTCTAAAAACAGACTTAGGTGCCATAGTTTGCATACCTTTGATTTAAATCCTTCTGCCACCCTTTGTCATGTTATATACATTCCATATTCTCCAGAGTAAGCGAATAGCTAAATAAGAAAACACCTTATAGGCCGGGCGCGGTGGCTCAAGCCTGTAATCCCAGTACTTTCGGAGGCCGAGGCGGGTGGATCACGAGGACAAGAGATCGAGACCATCCTGGTCAATATGGTGAAATCCCGTCTCTACTAAAAATACAAAAAATCAGCTGGGCATGGTGGCGCGTGCCTGTAATCCCAGCTACTCAGGAGGCTGAGGCAGGAGAATTGCCTGAACCCAGGAGGCAGAGGTTGCGGTGAGCCGAGATCGCGCCATTGCACTCCAGCCTGAGAAAAAAAAGTGAAACCCCGTCCAAAAAAAAAAAAAAAAAAAAAAAGAAAACACCTTATAATCCATACCCTAACTATCTCTGTTCTTACACTTGCTCATTCAACAATTCAGAAAACGTTCATCAAATTCTAGCTCTGCCCATAACATTGCAGAATGTCTTTGCATTCCTCCTTTCATAAGTGTTTCCGATAATTCAGCATTTCTCTATCTGGATTCCCTTCAGAGCTCCCAGCAGCCCTGAGCCTGTCTCAATATATATATATATTTGCTAGGGGATTAATATATATATATATATATTTATAATGTATATATACACATATGTTATATTATACATATGGATATGTATTATACATGTTAAAATGTTTACAGAATGTTTCTGCTATCTATAAATGATTGCAACTTTCCTGTTATATATTTTATGTAAATAGAATTTTAAAAACATTTTAAAAATACAGAAATGTGTGATGACTACAGGAAATGCCATTTGCAATTCTCCCACCATATAGATCTTAGAATTTCAAATTCTATTTAGTGGAAACTAGTCGCTGCCTCTCAGCCACTAGAGGATTAATATCTATGATTATTAGAGAAGTTGAAATAAAGTGTTTTTCTAATGGCTCTTTCTGAAAACAGATCACAGGTTGGTTTAGTGAAATCAGGCCGTCAGTATGAGGCCAAGTGTTGCCGGCACCTGCTCCAAAGCAAAATAAGGGGCAGTTCTCCTTTCTTATCAGCAGCCACTCAGGTCTCTTCATTTGTCTGTATTCACCCAGCTCCTAGAATTTCCCACTGGCAGCCTTATCCTGTCCTTTTACATTTAATTCTAAGACCAAGGCCACATGTTAGATTGGTCAGATTAGTTAAATCTAGAAAATACGAGAGACATCAAAACAATTTATTTCGCTTGGAAAAACAACACTTTAAGCAAAATTCAAAATCTATTATGTCCAGGAAATCTTTTGGTGACTTTCCCAGACTTCTGGTGAATGTAGAATAATTGACAAGTGGAGCTTGTTTGTCCGTGGAGCGCAGCAGAATGGGTGATTTAGTAAATCACAGGCTGAAAGGCATTTTAATAAACAGCTTCCTCATCCAATTCAGCATTTGAATGTCTTGTTGCTTACTTTGATTTGAGGTCTGCAATATCTAAATCTTTTTCAAGCACAAAAATAACCTTCCCATGTGTTACTCACCTAATGCTTCATTAATTAACTCTCCTGTGGTCAAAAGGTGAATAGAATTGACTTCTGGCAATCCTCTCCTGTGGACCAAAAGGCACCAATTATCTCCTGTTAACCATCCACAAGATCAAAGACACAAGCACATGGAGATTGAGGGGTACAAAGATAGGGAAGCAGGACAAAAAACACCACTTATCGAACTGACTGGTGAAATTGGTGGGTTTTCTTTCTTTTTTCTTTTATAGCAGAAAAACATTACTCAGAATCATCTACCTGCTTTTGTCCATTCTCAAATATGGTTTGGAAACAAGGTGATGTTAGCTGATTTCTTTTTCTCCGCTAGTCAGGTGTTACAACACTTGCAGTTCTGTCACCCTCTGATTCTTGGAAAATTGAAGAACTTTAGCAGAGAGAGAGAAAAAGTGTCCATCATAAAATAATAATAAAGAGGGGGAGATGGGAAAAAAGCAACCTAGGTCATTTTCAACAGAACTTACAGAACTAAGACAGGAAAGGGAAATTTTATTTTTAAAAAATAGTTAATATTTTCTCTTTTGGCAAGCATAATACATTTTTTTGAGACAGTTTCCCTCTTGCTGCCCAGGCTGGAGGGAAAATGGCACAATCTTGGCTCACCCAAACTTCTGCCTCCCAGGTTCAGGCGATTCTCCTGCCTCAGACTCCTGAGTAGCTGGGATTACAGGCATGCGCCATCACACCCTGCTAATTTTGTATTTTTAGTAGAGACGGGGTTTCTCCATGTTGGTCAGGGTGGTCTTGAACTCCTGATTTCAGGTGATCCAACCACCTTGGCCTCCCACCACATCTGGTGTGTAATTCATTAAAAAAAAATTTCAATTTCCCAAATACTTCAGATAGTCTTTACTTCTGTTATCTATGTACTTGCCCCTCAGCTTTCCCCTCATGCTCAGAGATACTTTCTTAACTTATAAGAGGAAGTTAGTACTCATTTTCAGATGAAAGCCCAGTTTAAAGAAGTCAGAGCTCTCATAGGCAGAAACAGCCCTATCCTGCTGGGTTGGAGTAGGATGGAGGCCCCCAGCAACACCCTTCCCACGTAAAAGCAAAAAGGCAGTGATTCCTGTGGTACATTTAAAAGATTCAGAATGCCCCTTCACTGCAGAATATCGCCCTTACTGTCCCTAGGGCCATAGTAAAGTTCCTTCATTTAAGTCTTTTTTTAAAGAGCAAAATGTGATAGAAAGTAAAAATAACATTTGCTTCCTTGAATTTGCTAATTATGTCCCCAGACAACCACGATACAGAAGTCAAATAAATGGGTCAATGGATGGGTTCTTGTGAATGAAATGATGGAAGGAAAAGAGGAAAAAGGCAGGCGAGGACTTTGGATAAATGTTTATTGATTTCAAATGAACCCCCGTTCTTCCTTCCTCCTCCCCAGCTCTCTTTATCCACCCCAACCTCTTCCATTTTCCTTTTCTTCCTCTTCTTTCTTTTTTCCTTCTTCCATTTCTCTCTTTTTTCCTTCAATTCTTCTTCAGTATTTCAGTGGAAAAGCCACTGCATGGGAATGAACACAGTGGGCATCGATGCAGGAGGAAGGAAGGCAGGCGTGGCAGTCCGTTGGGAATGCAGGGCATGAGTATGACAAGAAGGGTATCTAGAAAGTTGGAGGGCGGGGTGTGCTAATGATGGTGGCCAATCAGTACTGGAAAGAGGTGAGCATCTACAGGAAGGTGAGGGCAGGGTAGCTTGGTCCACAGACGAAGGAGCGGCTAAAGCTAGATCAGGGTGGCTTGAGCCTGGCTGTGGTAAGGAGGGCATTTGAGAAAGTGCTTGCAGCAGCTGGTGAAGTGTGTATGTGGGACGTGTCAAAGCTAGTGGGGGCAGCTGTAGTTAGGAGCTTGGGCGCAGAGGATTGAAGCCTGAGCAGAGTAGGAATGCTGAATTAAGGGGGCATATCCCTCTCACTTAGGGAGCCAATAGTGGTCTCCAGCAAGGTGTCCAGAGTGTAAGGACCAGAGGACGGACACCTGTTGGGAGGGATATGAAGATCAGTGGTAGACTGGTTGCATACGAAGACAATTCTTATAGTAAATTGATATTTGAAGGTAAATAGGACCCAGTTTCTCACTATTGAGAATAGACTGAAAACAGAAACGAGGAAAGTTAGAATGAACCCTTTGTAATTGATTTAGAATTGGAGTTATCCTAAATATATTCTAGTTATCCCTATATATGTATTGAAAGGTAAAAGTTAACATTGTAATTTATACCTTTCAATACATATATAGGGATAACTAATAATGCAGATGGCTTATTTTTAAATTTTTTTTAATTGTTGAGTTGTTAGCGTTCTTCATATATTCTGCATACAAATCCCGTTTCACATATATCTTTTTCAAGTATTTTCTCCCAATTCCGTGGACTATATTTTCTCTTTCTTGATAGTGTCCTTGAAAGCACAGTGCTTTTAATGTTGATGAATTCTCATTTATTAACTTTTTTTTTTATCACATGTGGTTTTAGTGTCATCTTTAAGAGACCATAACCTAACCTAAAGTTACGGAAATTTATGCCTATTTTTTCTTGGAAGGACTACTGTAGTCATTGGCTCTTACACTTACCTCTATAATATTTTTGAACTAATTTTTGTATGAGGTATGAGGTAGGGATTCAACTTCATTCCTGTGTCAACTTTTTTGATGCCTTCACTAGAACTTATTAATTATAGGAGAACTGGTTACAGCAGGTGAAAGGGAAGAGGCAGCCAGTTCTCAGCTCCACCATCAATGACCCACAATAAAACATAAATAGATGGGAGTGGGCAAGGAGAAGAGATAGTGTAACAAGCAGTATTAGCACAACGCTCAACCCCACAAGCTGTCTGTAGTTGGGTAACTCTTTTTCAATACTTTCTGCTAATCTTTGCCTTGTGATTCAAGCATTTAATTCATTAATATTTAACATTAATGCTGATAAGATAGGATTTACATCTGTCATATTGTCATTTGATTTCCATGTCTTAAGTCATTTTGTGTTCTTCCATTCTTTTCTTATTTCCTTCTTCATATTAAGAAGATAACTTCTGGTATGCTTTTTAAATTCTCTGTTTTTTAAAAAGTTATGGTTTTTTTTAGTTTCTTAATGATTTCCTGAGACATGACAAACATATATTTATACTTTTTACATTTACTTATATAGTTGCTTTCATCAGTACTATTTATTTCTTGATGTAGTTTAGATTTACTATCTAATCTCCTTTTATTTCAGACTAAAGGACTCCTTTTCATACTTCTTATTGGGTAGGACTGCTCCCAACAAATTCTCAGTTTTTCTTTTCCTGGTAATGTCTTATATTCTATTCATTTTTGAAGGACAGCTTTGGTGGCTATAATTGACAGGGTTTTTGGGTCTGCCCTTTCAACAAGTCATCCCACTGTCTTTTGGCCTCCACCATTTGTAGGAAGAAGTCAGGGATTTATCTTAGTGAGAATTCCTTGTATGTGATGAGTCAGTTTTATCTTGTTTCTTTCTTTCAAGATTGTCTCTTTGTCTTTCATCAGTTTGACTATGATGTATCTAGGTATGGACTTGAATTCATCCAATTTGAATTTATTTAATAGGTAGATTAATATTTTTCATCAAATTTGGGATGATTTTGGTCATCATTTCCCCAATTATTTTTTGTGCTCCTTGTTTGCTCTCTCTTTCTTCTGAGACTTTTATTATGCATATTTTGGTACAATTGATGGGGTTTCACAGCTCAGAAAACATCTTTTCATTTTCCTTCATTCTATTTTTTCTGTACCTCCCACTAGACAATTTCAGTTGACATGTCTTCATTTTTGCTGATTCTTTCCTTTGGCTCAAATATGTTGTTGAGACTCTTCAGTGGATTCTCCATTTCCTTTATTGTACTTTTCAACTTAAGAATTTCTATTCAGTTCTTTTTCTATTTTGCCTTTTTATTGATATTCTCTTTCTCGTGAGACATTATGCTCATGCATTCCTTAAATTCTTTAGATTGTTTTTTCAGTTTTTGGAACATGTACTATCTGATTTAAAGATTGTATTTATTAATTTCAAAATGTGGGCTTCCTCAAGGCAGTTTCTATTAACTGTAGTCCATTTATGGACTATAGTTTCCTGGGTTTTTAAAAAAATCATGTTAAAAGCTGAATATTTTTAATATTATAAACTGGTAACACTAGAAATCAAATTTTCCACCTTACCCAAGGTTTTCTGTTGTTGCTGTCTGTTTAGTCATTTTTCAGGGTTAATTCTATAAGGCGTGTATTCCTGTGTCATGTGCAGCCCCTGAGGACTCACTCAGCATAGAGGTCAGCTAATTATTAAAAAGGATTTTTCCAAATGCCTTGAACCAATATGTTTACTGCTCATTGCTGAGGCACCCATATACTGAAAGTGTGTTTGAACACATTTTCATCTTTATCAGCTTTCAGTTTTATCTTAATTTTTACTTTCTACTGTTCAGAGCCTCAAGATCAGCCCGAGGAGGGAGATTAGTGTTTTCTCAGATCTTTCCTGGGCGCATGCATTACCCTGCACATATGCATGGGCTTTGAGATTTCCAGGAATACATGGAATCTGGTCCAGCCTCTTTGCCCAACTGGCATCACTGCACTGGACAGCTGCAATGCTAAGCAATTGCTGATGGATTTTTTTTTTTTTTAACAAATTCCTTCAGATAAAACTTTTGTCACTGGACAAGCTCTGAGTCAGGTCAAATATAGACCAACTTTGTGAATGAGACCTTCTCAAGAAGTGTCCAAATAGTGTTGATTTTGTGGAGATGGGGTATTTGGGAGCTTCAAGCTCATTCTAACTCCCACTCACCCTGTTACTGCTCTTTTTTATGGCTGCCATGATTGTGAGGATTCTGGTTTTCAGGTCTTTCATGGAATTAGGAAGAAGTAATAGAGCAAGTGAAAGCCTCACAAAACTCACTGTTGTTTATAACATTAAGCTATTTTTCTTGATTAAAACTTCTCAAAGTGTTGCAAACAGATAATCCCCACAGCTCCCAAATACTTGATTTTGACAACGTTTTACACTTTCCTTATTGCTTTTATGCAGTGGATCTTTGGAGTTCCTTACTCTGCCGTTCTGGAAGTGCTTTCTCTTTGTTTTAAATTATTTTTAAAAACTATATATTAATTTAATTACTTACTCTTTATTTCACCTTTAGTTCCTTGTATTTATCTCCTTTTTTTCGGCATATTCAGCTCACTTAGTCGAATAAGCATAGCTGCTTCATTAATTAAGGTTCAGTGGTTCTTGGAATCTATACATATTTCCACTGTGAAAGTCATAATAGCTTTAGCTTCTTATTTTTTACATTAATCATTGAGCTCATACCAGCTATCCTTACCTTTCCCAGTAATACCCCAAATGGCATGGTGTTCTTGGGAACAAGACAAACTCCCAATTGTCTTAAATTCACCATTTTTGACTTCTCTATTAGCAGTTACATTTTTTTATGTAAGCCACATTTCATATATATGCTTTACAATTCACACTGCAGGGAGAGCTTTATTATTTTTCCATTTCCATGGAAATGACCATAACCACTAATTTACAAAGGAAAATACTCTCCAGGCTTATTTATTATTGACACAAGTTAATAAGGAGTAAACTAATTTTTGAACAAATAGACAAAGGCTTATGTGACATCATTATCTTGAAGTAAAGTGCAAATAATGTATAGTGTTTATTATATGTATGCTTTTTTGCACCTTTTCCTTAAATTGACCATTATAGAGGTTAGAAACCTTTCTGTTATTTTCCAATAGTTGCCTAAAATAAACATCCCCCATCCTTCTTGTCTTCCCTCTCTCTCTTTTGTTTCACCATTCTTTATTTTCCTAATAATATTTTAACCTTGGAGTTCTAAGTCACTAATTTCAGTAGCTGCAGTGCTGCTTTATTCCACAAGAGGGCACTCAAATGGCTTTCTTTTTGTGATAGTCAACGTTCCCATTTTTTCCAAATTGTTTGTTTTCCATAATGGACTTTAAGGATACATTTATCCCAGAGTCCTCCACTAAAACCAAGATGATACATATATACATATAACTGTAGTTAATTTCTTAGAAACATTGGAGATTTATATACTCTAGAAATCAGAAGGTAAAAAGGAAGAGGCTGAGATAGACCTGTATTTTATCCATGAAAATTCCATCTGCTTTCTCAAGGAAGGCTAGCAGACATGACTCCTGAAAAGAAGATGAAGCACATGAAATATCTATATGCCCTATTTGATCATTCCCAAACTAAATGAAGCAAATGAAAGCTTTTTAAAAAATAAAGCTTAGGCTGAGGTAGTGGTTCATGCCCAATTCAGCATTTTAGGGGGTCAAGGCATGAAGATCACTTGAGACCAGGAGCTCGAGACCAGACTGGGCAACATAGTGAGATCCCATCTATATTAAATATCAACATTAAATTAGATCAAAATAAAACTGAAAAAATAAATTCAAATAGGTCAATGTGTGAGATGACTATACAGAGATTATAAAAAAAAAAAAAAAAACCTGAGTTTTGTCAAATAACAGCTAGAGAACATATTAAGAAAAAATTTGATTTGCTGGAATTAAGATGGCAGAAAAAAATGGAAATACTGTTTTTATTATTTAAAATATTACAGCATAGTGCTACTACTAGTAAGTATAGGAGCAAATGTTAATCCATCTAGAGATGATTAAAATCATTTTATTTTTATATAAATTTAGCCTCATGTGAAAGGTAAGACATGGAGTAGGGAGGTGAGTATTGAAGGATGAGACATGTATGCTTCAGTCATCTTGGAAACTGTATGTATTTTTCTGACTTACAGGAATTTTCCTGGCCTGCCTGATAAGACAACAAACAACATTACAAATGTCAAATTAGACAATATTCTAATTTGAAGATAACCAGGATTGATTATAGAAGAAGGATACCTTTGTTTTTGAGGGAGTATTGCAGAAGAGAGGGAAACTCTGTTACAGCACAGAATTGCCTTCATAGCTTTTATTTTATACCCAAAGAATTATTATGGCAGCCACTGTCCCCTGATTTTGAGTGGATTCTGATAATACTAGAATCTACAACTATTTGACAACTTTGTAACTACCAGGAGCAAAAGCCATATCATAAGGTCCGCAAGATCATCCTGCAAAGCAATGTAATTTTAAAATTTTGCTTATTAGATGTAATTTTGGGTGTCTTTTCATTTGATGCCTTTATCTTGGTCATAGCCATTGGATGGCAGCTTTCTAAAACGATTATTTTAATCACCATCATTGGCTCCTCTTGAGCAATCAGCTAGTATTTTAATAAAGAAGATTCTTTTCCTAAATAGAGACAATGAGTGAAAGATGAAAATTGTCTGTGGCCAAGTGAGTTAGAAATCATTATCATGTGATAGATTACCTTTGGAAATTTTGTTTTCATGTCTTTTTTAAAAAACAATATCCAATTTGGGGTGATGGAATTGATAGTTTTAATTACACTATTAAAAGCTACTTAAATGTCTTTATATAAATTTCTAAACAGGGAAAAAATAAGAAACATTTGATGGCTTTGTGAATAATATTGACTTATGCTTTTTGAATATGTAGGAGAAAGTGATGAAAGAATACATATTTTTTACTGCATATATATTTTTTTTACTAAGTTTCCTAAAGACCTGTTCCACATCTGCTATTTTTCAATCATCTGTGCTTGCCATTTGAGTTTCCCGAGCAGCATCTGGAGGGGTAGGGAGAATCAAAATGGTCTCCTTGGTAGCTGATCATCCTGCTATTGCAGGTTGGCAAATTATGTACATCAAGCCAAAACACAAAAACCAATTATGAAGTCTGCAGATATTTTATCTCCAGCTGTTTGAAACACATATGGCGTTTATTCCATTCAGGGTGCAGCTAACTTCATAGTATAACACTTGGTTTGTTTGACAAATATCTATACCTAGACGCCATGTTTGACAAATATCTAGACCTAGAAGCATATTTTCAAGCCTCTCCATCTTTGGAGGCATTTTTAAAATACATCCACCATTTCTGAAATTAACTAACAAAAGACCAAAATAGCTCCAAAGACATCTGTGTCTGTGTGCATGTGTAAGTGTATGTGTGTGTCTGAAGTAATTAGAATTTAGTAAAAACGATATTATTCCACCATTACTTTTTGTTTCTTTTTAATGCCTCTCATGCTTCCCTCAAAAAAATTTATAAGTGCCACTCAAGGTCCAGAATAACTTAAGAGAGAGGAAATTAATCTTTGAGGTTAAGTTTACTTCCCATTTGATGTCACTGTTGTGCTGTAAGAACAAAATTAATGGGGGTGGGAGGGTGTTGCTGAGGGTTATGGGAATAAGCTACTGGGGAACAAGGTTAATTTTAATGTTAAAGGTCACCAGCTTTAGATACCTCATCAAAATCTGAAGTGACAGCCTTCATAGTATAGCAGTTCTTTTATAGGAAGTCAAGCATCATGTCTAACTACCTCTCATTAAAATTCAGAACTTGACACTTGTCAAACATAAGATGATTTTTTTTCTTTTTACTTTTCAAATAAAAGAAGCTATGTTAAGGTGTTTGCTAATCGTAGAGATCTAAAGTGCCTCCCATCATTTTAAATGAAAACATATGCATAGTCAATTTCTAGATGAAGAAAATCAATTCAGCCATGCATAATCAACTGAACCCTGTCCTTCCATTTAATTTCTCAGTTGTTTGTGTTTACAGGAAGCCATTCTTTTCAAGGGCAAATTTAATAAGGACAGTTTAGGAGGTTATAGGAAAGTGGTGTGTGAAATGGGACGTGTGAAGTGATTTCAATTTAGATATGTATTTAGCTGGGCCTGTGATTGCTAGAGGTACCAGAGGCAGCTCCTCTTACAAAACACACATAGGCATTTGGTTTCCAGTGCTCTAGCCATAACTTTTTATTAAGAATGCATACTATGTATTTGCTTATTGTATGATTAAGCAGCCAACTTATTCTTCAATAACACAAAATTCACCATTGAAAAGAAACAGCTCGAAAGCATGTGTTTGAAAAAATGATTATCTACCTGCATTAGCTTGGATATTGAAGTGTATGTAAACCTTCAGTTGAATCAAGATAGAGGCGTATGTCAGAGCTGAAAGAACTGTGTTTTTTTATTACAGTTGGCTTAGATCTCTTATATGCATTTATATGAGAACTCCAGAGTGCCTTGGGAAAGTACAGAAGGTTAGACCATAGATTCAGGAAAATCCCTTCACTCACTGAGGACTCAAATATAATCAATACTAATGTACTAGCAATAATTATAAAGTATAGGAAAACACTCTTTCCATAGCATTTCATCCTCTATTTGCTGCAACTTAAATTACGGACATATGCATCTAATATTAAACTACTTTTGTAAAGTGCTTTCCTCTTTGACACACTATTTAGAGTTTCTCAAAGTGACAGTTTAACTGTTTTGAAACATATTTTTTTACTATTACACTCAGCTCACTAAGCTATCAAAATGCATCTTTCTTACCCATGTTTGCTGTGACATACTAGAATATCAACCCCAAGAGGAACATCAATAAATTCCTCCTCTAGAATAGCAAGTTTTAAAAGACTCAACAGTGGAGGAGTGAAAAATCCATACAGTCAAGTTCATAACAGTAAGATCCTATACTTAAAGTGTCAGAGGCATTTAAACCAGAGTGACTCCATCTTGTAAAGCAGCTAGGTAAAATAAGGCTAAGACCTGCTGGGCTGCATTCCCAGGAGGCTAGTATTCTAAGTCACAAAATAAAATAAGAAGTCAGCACAGGATACAAGTCATAAAGACTTTGATGATAAAACAGGAAGCAGTAAAGAAGCTGGCCAAAACCCACCAAAAATTCAAGATGGTGATGAAAGTGACCTCTGGTCATCCTCACTGCTCATTCTATGCTAATAATAATACATGAGCATGCTAAAAGACACTCCCACCAGTGCCATGACAGTTTATAAATGCTATGCCAACATTAGGAAGTTACCCTATATGGTCTAAAAAGGGGAGGAACCCTCAGTTCTGGGAATTACCCACCCCTTTTCCTGGAATACTCAGAAATAATCCACTCCTTGGTTTAGCATATAATCAAGAAATAACTATAAAAATAGCCAACCAGAAGCCCTTGGGGATGCTTTGCCTATGGAGTTGCCATTCTTTTATTCTTTTATTATCTTAATAAACTTGCTTTTACTTCACTTGATGGACTTGCCCTAAATTCTTCTTTGTGCGAGATGCAAGAACACTGTCTTGGGGTCTGGATCAGCACCCTTTCTGGTAATAGAAGGAAGATCCTATACTGTAAAGCCTAAAAATAAATAAATAGATATTTAAAATAAAAACCTGTAGAATCAAGACTCTTTGTCAGGATTTGGCAACTTTTCCGTGGTGACTGGCTTCTTAGATCCAAGTTCGTTGCATAGGGAGAGGGTGGTGGAAGAAAAAGTTAGAGAACAAAATTGAAAATATTATTCTCAGACTTTAACATGCACACAAATCCCTAAGGGTCTTGTAAGGCAGGTTCTGATTGAGTTGATTAAGAGTGTGGTGGGCTGTGATTATGCATTTCTATTAAGCTTCCAGATGTTGCTGGTGCTATTCGTCCATGGACAACCCTGGGTAGCAGAACTCTAAGGTAAGGAGTTTCCAAAGAGATTCAGTGTGGCATGCCAGGTATCATTAATGTCAGCCTCCATAGCAGCTGTTTCAGCAC
Organism: Cebus imitator; assembly: GCF_001604975.1. NCBI lineage: Eukaryota > Metazoa > Chordata > Mammalia > Primates > Cebidae > Cebus > Cebus imitator. Next base: position 4,371,409 of record NW_016107453.1, read on the forward strand.
TGACTGAGTGGTTAAGTTAAATATTAAACGCTGAAAGAGCCAGCGCGCTTATACAAAGGCTGGAATGTAACAAAAGCCCACCAAGAATTTTGGCTAGGTCTTTCATGAGCCTTGAAACATGACAAGATAACAAATGAATTCTTAACAGGAGCCATTGAGGGTTAAAGATGTTTTATTAAGGGTCTGAAGAAACTCCCCAGGCCTCCACAAACAAATTATTGGGGGTCTGGAGGAACTCCCCCTGACCTCCATGATTTAGTGGGAGACAAGATAAGGGTAATCACCCCAGCACCTGGACCCATTTAGATTAAGTACATTTATTGAGGCCCCAGAGGAAGATCTTCAGGACTCAGATCTTAGTTATAGATTAAAAGAGGTTAATCAGCCGGGCGCGGTGGCTCAAGCCTGTAATCCCAGCACTGTGGGAGGCCGAGGAGGGTGGATCACGAGGTCAAGAGATTGAGACCATCCTGGTCAACATGGTGAAACCCCGTCTCTACTAAAAATACAAAAATTAGCTGGGCATGGTGGCACGCGCCTGTAATCCCAGCTACTCAGGAGGCTGAGGCAGGAGAATTGCCTGAACCCAGGAGGCGGAGGTTGCGGTGAGCCGAGATCGCGCCATTGCACTCCAGCCTGGGTAACAAGAGCGAAACTCCGTCTCAAAAAAAAAAAAAAAAAAAAAAAGAGGTTAATCACTTATGTCTTTAGATGAATGCACACTTACAAGTAGACATATAGCTTAGAAGGTACATAAGCTCTGGAAAACACTGTAATTTTGAGTTGATCTGGCAACATTTTCCAGGCCTTCTCCCTGTACCGGTTACAGAAATAAAAACTCTCTTCCTCCCCAGTTCATCTGCATCTAATGATTGGGCAGTGAGAATAAGCAGGCCGACCTTCAGTTTGGTCGGGGGACAGGAGGACTGTGGAAGGCCTGGCTATGTCATAATCATCTGAGAACACAGAAAAATGCAGATGCCTGGGCCCTATGCCACGTGGTCCACGTTAGCAGATCTCGACAAAGCTCTATTTTTTTTAAAGAAAACATTTCCTAGAAGACTCATAGCAAACTAGATTTGAGTACTAAAGTGATATTTTCTCCATTTCCCAGCTGGCGAATGAGATAATAACTAACCTGTCTATAGTTATATGATGTTAATTAACCCTTGAAAATGGGGAATGGGAATAGAGGAGGATTAGTATTACTATAAATTCACATCTGTTATCCTCTATGCCTTTGACAGTTACTATTTTGGCCCGTGGTCTCGATGGAAGAATAGATTCTACACACTATCAGAAGGGAAGATTTTTTTTTTTTAAATAAGCCTAACCTCTCAATTTAGAAATTGAATAACATGAATAGAATGCAATGTATTCTAGATACTTTAAGTTCATGTTCTCACTAAATACTCATATGGCTCCCGAGAGGTAAGCAGTTTTATCTTTTTGAAGTTAAGAAATAAAATAGAAGGAATATTAACTCAGTTGCATAAGGTCATAATGCCAAGGAGGGAGAGAACTGGGATGAAAACACAGGCCTCTCTAACATCAGTCTCATGCATGTGACCCGAGATCCTTGCAAGCTGCAAGATATGAGTGAGCCATAATTATATGAAATCTTAATCAATTTTTTAAAACCTTGGAAATTGTCCTTGTGTGCTATTTTTGGCACTTTATGGTATACTCTTTAGAAATTGTTCACATGCTGGCATAAATCTGGACATAAAATGATTAAAGAGAAATAGGCTCAGAGCTGTCCCAAATTATCTGTGGTGGTGGTGATAGTGCTAGAGATGTTTCACAGGGGTCATGTGGTGGCTGGATATCTTCATCCCCTGACTACAAAAGTCATGGATCTTTACAGTGTTGAAGAAAAGAAAATGGAAAAGGATCAGTGTATCTTGGGACACAGAAATGGATCCCGTTGATTTGAGACAAGGGGACAAAAAGAAACTTTATTTATTCACTAAGAGCTGTGTAGAACAAACACCAACCAAAAACAAAATCATATTTTCCTTTTACTATCCCAGATCATGCTCTCATTCTAAACTTAACTCAAAGTAGTATAACTTAGTGGATTTTGGAGCTAAAATGCTTGGCTTTGAGTCCCTGCTCTGCCCCTTACTAATAACTGTGTGACCTGGAAAAGTGACTTAGCCTTAGCTTCTTCATTTGTAAAATGCAAATGAAGCAGTAGACTGAATTTGGCTGTTGTAAAAATCGAATGAGTTAATATCTTATAAAGTACTGAGAATAGTGCCTGGCTCACAGTAAGTAGTATTTGAATATTAGACATGATGAGTGTAAACTATGTGAAGATTCTAGCACTGTGGAGCACATAAAGATTGTTCCTACCCCAAGGAATGTTTATAATCTTGTAAAAAATAACTGCTATTCTCTCCCTAGCATCATGATTTATGATTTACTAACCTGATTGTCACTTTCATGGTATATCATGATTTACCAACCTGAAAGTCACTTTCCTTTTGGAAATGAGTATTTAGAAAATAATAACAGTGAGCATGTGCATTTGATGGTGAAACAGTTCAATATCTTGTTATCCAGCTATCTGCTGTGGTTAATAGAAAAAAGCAGGGAGGTGGCAAAGAATGGGAGCAGACTTGGAATCATGTTTTGGAAAAGCTCTGAGTCCTACCGAGTTGCCAAGAAAATAATTAAGCACGGAAGTGAATTATTCAACCCTGATATATTATTGGTCCTTGTTGTCAGAGCTAATGCAATGTTTCTATCTAATTTGTTTAGCATGGGCATTTTTGCTTTAATGCATGCCTTCCCTGTAGGCTAGCTTAACAGTCATCTCTCTCAAGAACACCCTGAAAATAATTTGATTTTTACATTGACCTCTTCCTAGAGGCCTTGGAAAGTCTCAAGAGTCTCACTGGAGAATAGAAATACAGATGGCTGTCCACTTCAAAGGACTTGTTGTGGAGATCAATTCCCTACTACCTTTGGAAATGTCTTTTAATATTAAATGTTTTCTCAAAACCAATATTGTTAATACACATCCCAGAAATACTTCCCGAAACCTTATGACTTACAACCACTTCATTATAAAAATCATGACCCTATAATATGCACAGACCAGACAACATCTTTCCCCATATCCAAAACACAAAGATCTCCACCATAGAGTTCATCAATGTATGGAATATGTCCTGCAAAATCAGGGGAAAATGGTAACTTTAAAAGTATTTAAAATCAACCAGCATCGCAATTAAGTATAAAGCACTGTGCTCTGATGTTTTACATATGATGGCAAATAATGAATACTATTGTAATCAAAGCTTTAAGAAATTTAACCTAGTTTGTGAATTTAGATATCAAAAGTTTAGATTTTTCACAATAGAAATGTTGAATCAGTGGTATTCAAACATTTATCTTCCGTAGAACTATTTCTCAAATAAAATCTTAAGAGAAAGCCTAATATGTAAAAGAGATACATTTACAGTGATTCTGATTGGAGCAGTAGGGGGTGAAACTCTGTCTGATTTCCACCTGCCAACTTCCTTCATTTGAAAAACCTCCAAAAAGCACAGTTTGAAAACCACTGATTTCATTAACAATTCAAGACACCACAGAATAAATGCTGTGAAACTGTAGCAGATTTCAGCAAACACTGTGAATTGCCTTCCCAGAATCCTCTGCCATCTTCCACCTTTCTAACAGTGCGGTCTTCAGGTCCTTCCTTCTCCAGTTGGTCATGGGCCTCAGGAGAGGCTGCTTTGTCTCCAGAACAGACAAGTGAATCCTGATTGGACTAAACCATAGATTCTCAAACTCTTTATCCCAGGACCCCTTGGCACTCATAAAAACTGAGGACTCCCCAAACAGCTTTTAGATTATATCTAACACTTAACATTTGAAATGAAAACATAAATGTTGAAAATATTCATTAAATATTTAATAACAAAAATAAGGCCATTATTTTTACTTTAACATAAATAACATGTTATAAAAAACTGACATTTTTCCAAAACAAATACAATTAGTTTTAAAAGTGGCATTGTTTTCTCTTCTTTTAAACTTCCATTTTAAGTTAAGTAGTTCATATGCAGGCTTGTTACTTACGCGAACTTATGTCATGGGGATGTGTTATACAGATTATCTCATAACCCAGGTAGTAAGCCTAGTACCCATTAGTTATTTTTCCCAATCCTCTTCCTCCACCTACCCTCTACCTTTTGAAGAACTCCAGTGGGTGTTGTTCTCTCTATGTGTCCATGTGTTCTCACCATTAAGCTCCCACTTGTAAGTGACAACATGCAGCATTTGGTTTTTTGGTTCCTATGTTAGTTTGCTGAGAATAAAGGCCTCCAGCTCCATCCATGTCTCTGCAAAGGAGATGACCTCATTCTTTTTAATAGCCATGTAGTATTCCACAGTGTATATGTACCACATTTTCTTTAACCAGTCTATCATTGATGAGCATTTAGATTAATTCCATGTCTTTGCTATTGCAAATAGTGCAATGAACATACACATGCATGTGTCCTTATAACAGAATGATTTCTATTCCCTTGTGTATATACCCAGTAAAGGGATCACTGGGTTGAATGGTATTTCTGTCATTAGATCTTTAAGGAATCACCACACTGAATTCCACAATGGTTGAACTAATTTACACTCGCACCAACAGAGTAGAAGCATTCCTTTTTCTCCACAACCTTGATAGCATCTGTTATTTTTTGACTTTTTAATAAATATCATTCTTACTAGTATGAGATGGTATCTATTGTGGTTTTGATTCGCATTTCTGTAATGATCAGTGATGTTGAGGGTTTTTTTTTTTTTTTCACGTTTGTTGGTCACATGCATGTCTTCTTTTGAAAAGTGCCTGTTCATGTCCTTTGCCCACCAAAAAAGTGGCATTATTTTCTATTTTCGCAAATCTCTTTAGTGTCAGCCTTAAGAGAGGGTAGCTAGATTCTTATATCTACCTTGCATTCAATCTGCTGTATTATGTAGTTTGGGCTGAAGAATATGAAAAAAACTCAAAACTGTGGCCTATACAGTTATGTTATTGGAAAAGGAGAAGGAGTTAAACAGCTTTTTAATATAATTATAATATTCTTATCTGACAGAACACCAAAATTTAACCAGTGTCCATTTCTTAACAACAGTGTTGTGAAATTAACAAACATCTTGATGAACATTTCAGTCTTGTTTACTTTAAAATCTCTTACACTATATTGGATATTTTACCTATGCATAATTTTATAACAAAAGGCATTCATCATTTGGAAAATACTGGCTCAGTGAGTTATGTAGATCTTCCAAATGTTGACATATTTCATTTACAATATGAAAAGAAATCACATTCATTAACGTCATTTCAATATCATTAGAAAAGTCTGTTAGTATTGGGAAGCTGTCCAGCTCATGGTGGCAGAAGAAAAGCTTTCCCAAATTTTAATTTTTGCTCGAAAGCTCATATTTTATCATTGTCAAAAACAGTGTCAGTTGTTTTCCTCAAAGGCATGGGTTCACTTTGCTCATTTTTGAGAAAATGTCTGTCAAATACTTAAGTCTGAATAACATAATTTGTCCATCAGTTTTTCATTCAAGGAAAAATAATGGCCTATGAAAATAGTAGATGACTCTGCTTGTAACTCAAACACTTGCACAAGGACCTTCACAAACGTAATCACCACACTTGGGTCTGCAACAGACATGTTTTAGATATGCTTTCTACTTCTTCACTTAAAATAATAAAAAGACATATTCAAGAGACAAAGCTTAATAAATTAATAGTTTTTAGTGCTTTATCAAGTCTTTTCTAGTAAAGCAAGCTTTTAAATTATTTGCTTGATTTAATTTTAAAAATAAATATGTGGTAGTGAAGAACACAGTGACTGCTTGTGCCTTTTTTTTTAATTGGTGCCTTTTTTTTTAATTGCATTTTAGGTTTTAGGGTACATGTGAAGAACATGCAAGATTGTTGCATAGGTACACACATGGCAGTGTGATTTGCTGCCTTCCTTCCCTTCACCCATATCTGGCATTTCTCCCCATGCTATCTCTCCCCAGCTCCCCACCCCCCACTGTCCCTCCCCCATTTCCCCCCAACAGACCCCAGTTTGTAGTGCTCCCCTACCTGTGTCCATGTGTTCTCACAGTTCAACACCCGCCTATGAGTGAGAACATGTGGTGTTTGATTTTCTGCTCTTGTGTCAGTTTGCTGAGAATGATGGCTTCCAGGTTCATCCATGTCCCTACAAAGGACAAGAACTCATCATTTTTGATGGCTGCATAACATTCCATGGTGTATACGGTGCCGTTTTTATTGGTACTAAGTTGTAAACCATTTACTCACCATTGACTTTGCACTATCAGTGAAAATCTCAACAAAGCAAAAAGGGCGAATCACAACACCATGGTATTGTTAGAATCATAGTTTTGATTTTGCCAAGACCCTGAATGGTTTCAATGACACCCAGGTATCTGCAGACCACACACTGTGAACGTCTGGTCTAAGCTAGTTGTGAATATCCCATTCATAGGTCAGTCAGTAAATAGTGTAAGATCCAACTCTGACCAGTGAGATATAAAGGACATATGCTATAAATTTCCTGAAAAAGATTTCTCTGCTCATAGAAAGACATTGGCTGAGTTAGACCTCTTCTTCTTTTGGATTTTTCCATTATTTGTATCTTGAACCATGGCAGCCACCCTCTCATAGATAAACTAGGCTGTGATGAAGTCACCATGAAGAGAATGGGACGTTTGTATTTATTTTTAGTTAGGTGTTTTCCCAGGCCCAATGTCTGTGATTTGCTGTACATAACAGCTAGGGTTCTATTGTATCCTGAGAGAAGCAATGTTAAAAAGCTTAAAATGCAGCAAGAACCTTGATCCTTGATGGTGTATGAAGCCACTGAAGTAACTAACCTCAGGCCCATTATAACTTAAAATTTTTTGCTTTGGGATTTAGTAAATTTCCTTTTTAAGTTTTCTTATTGCTTGTAATCAAAACCATCCCATCTGGTACTGAGGTATATTTTCTTATTTTCCGTTTGGCTGGAGCCGCATTATTAAAAAAGAAAAGCTAATCTATTAACTAGCAAGGAAAAAATACCAGGGTTCATATGAACTTTAAAATCAATATCATGTAAGAAAAGAAAGAAATGATGATAGCTACAATACTTGGAACTCTTTTATTTTTAATTTTTGTGGGTATATAATAGGTGTATATACTTATGGGCTACATGAGATGCAATGTGGAATAATCACATCATGGAGAATGGGGTATTCATCCTGTTTAGCATTTATCCTTTGTGTTACAAGAAATTCAATGTATTTTGAACTTTAAAATGGATCTTGTTTGAACAAATGGCTCCATCTAACAATACCCAGCTGGCTAGAGAGTCCTTGGAGGGCACTGTGTTAGTCTGTTCTTATACTGCTAATAAGGACATACGCAAGACTGAGTAATTTATAAATGAAAAAGGTTTAATTGACTCATAGTTCAGCATGGCTGAGAGGTCTCAGGAAACTTAACCATCACGATGTAAGGGGAAGCAAACAAGTCCTTCTTCACATGGCGGGATCAAGGACAAGTACAGAGTGAAGGATGTGGGGAGGGAGAAGACCCTTATAAAACCATAGGAACTCATGAGAACTCACTCACTTTCACAAGAACAGCAAGGAGGTAACAGCCTCCATGATCCAATTACCTTCCTCCAAGGCCCTCCCATCACATGTGGGAATTATGAGAACTACAATTCAAGATGAGGTTTGAGTGGAAACATACAACAAAACCATGTTAGGCACCATGTTATTATCTCCAGTGAAAAAATTAATTATGCCACAAGAAAAATCAGGCCAAAAAGAAAAAAAAATACAAAGTTTAATTAAACTAAGTCATAGCTATTAAGGATCTCTCCTTCTTGAACATATTAAATACTTTTCTATGAAGCAGTTTTCTTAAAAAGTAGGTGTAGTCACTTCATGTGGTACTTTTTTGTTGTTTTTGTTAACCACAGATTAAAGCTGGAAGAAGCCCAGCCAAACTGTGAAAGAAAACAAATATGTGAATGCTAAAATGTGTTTTGGGTGAAAATATTATTTGAGCAAAAATATTGTAGATTGTAACTTCCAACATGTCTGTCATTATACAGTAATTAATTTCAAATTTTCAGATACCTGGGAAGTAAAGTTATATCTTGAATTGTAAAATCGGCAAATGATGATATTTAGAATAATCACTTTAGTGTATTGAACCCACCCCCATGAAAAGGAAAAGTGGCTGGACGTGGTGGTTCATGCATGTAATCATAGCATTTTGGGATGCCAAAGTGGGCAGATCACCTGAAGTCAGGAGTTTGAGACCAGCCTGGCCAACATGGTGAAATCCCATCTCTATTAAAAATACAAAAATTAGCTTGGCATGATGGCACGCACCTGTAATCTCAGCTACCTGGGAGGCTGAGGCAGGAGAATAGCTTGAACCCAGGAGGTGGAGGTTGCAGTGAACGGAGATCATACCACTGCACTCTAACCTGGGCGACAGAGTGAGATACCGTCTCAAAAAAAAAAAAAGAAAAGAAAAAGAGAATTATTCACAAATCATACCACTGAATTGATGAGCTTCATTCTTTTATGTTTTCTAGAAGCCAGATTACTGTGTGCAAATGTTGTAATGTTCAATTTTGTTATTAGAACATGGCTCATTAAATGTTGTTGCCAATCATCTAAATAATTAATATCTGAACCACCCTTGAAAATACTTTGTAACTACAGGGCTCTAAAAATTTTCCAGTGTTTGTTGCCCATATATTTTTTAACTGTATTATGTAGAATGGGCACATTCTGTGAGAATAATTACAAAATCATGGAGTTATACTTTTAAAACCTAAGAATACATACTTATTTATTTATTTACTTGTATATTTTTTATTTTAGGTTTGAGGGTACATGTGAAAGTTTGTTCTATAGGTAAACATGTGTCACAGGGGTTTGTTGTACAGATTATTTCATCATCCAGGCGTAAAGCCCAGTACCCCAAAGTTCTCTTTTCTGTTCCTCTCACTCCTCTCAGTCTCCCTCTCAAGTGGACCTCAGTGTCTGTTGTTTTCTTGTTTGTGTTCCTAAGTTCGTATCCTTTGGCTTCCACTTATAAGTGAGAACGTGTGGTATCCGGTTTCCTGTTCCTGTGTCCATTTGCTAAGGATGATAGCCTCCAGCTCCATCGATGTTCCCACAGAAGACATTATCTTGTTCTTTTTAATGGCTGCATAGTAAATAATACATTTTTTAACTGAGCATATTTGAAAAAATTAGCTATTCCTGTATTTAATATATGTAAACTAACACTACAGACTTCTAAGCTGAATATCATATTTTCTATGCCTTCTTTCTTTCTGATGTATAATTATACATTTTTTTGTTTTATTATTTTTCCATCTATAAAATAAGTGAATTGTTCCAGTTTAATAATCCTTTGTACTTCACTAATAAGCTAGCTGAAAGCTAATTTTCATTTCCAGATTCAGGTTTTCCTACAAAAATCTAACAAATTAACCTGTATTTACATAAAATTAGGTGATCAAAGCATGACGGTATTATCTATACAAGACATCTGATAAACACAGCCACAGATGATTCTTTATATTAGCCTTAATCCTTTCTAGGGATATTAACCACAGTGTTAATCAAGGTACTTACAAAGTGTTAAGCTCCAAACTCACCTCTTAATATTCTGAAAGCAAGAGAAATAAACTAAAATTTACGCAGAATTTACCACGTGTAAGGAGCTCTTCATAGTCTACCTAACTGATTCCCCAGAATTACCCTAAAAGGCCAGTGAAGTTTCTGACAGAAACTCTTTGATGTAGGCCACACAGTAAAGGTATATACTTTCAGTATAAAATAGTAAAATAATTTTGAAAATAACGAGGACGGGGACACTGAAGAATCAGAGATGCTCAGGAGAGACTGCTATGCCTTCTGGTCCACCAAAATTGTCCTGTTTGGTTATGTTTCATTCTTAAACTCATCTGTTTATATGATAACATTCCTTTAATGACCTCAGTGTTAAAACATCTCCTCTGCTCTCCCCCCAAAAAATTCTTATTATTTGTATTTCGGTCAGAGAAAAAACCCCAAATGACATTAATAACACAGGAATAATTATTTTCTATGGATAGAACATGTTAAAAAAAAAAAAAGTCTTTGATTCCCTTTCAGAGGAACAAAACACAATTTCCCTGAAAATGTCAGGTGGCTGTTTTGCTCTTGCACACAGCAAAAAAACAAACCTCAGTATTGTTCAAGCAAGTTTTGCCTGAAATTACTTTTGAGCTTAACTATCTATTTAGGCTGTAAAATAAATAGGTCTGGAGTGAAGAAGGAAACCCACTTGAATTACACTGCAGTCTTTGAAGGTTGTAATGTGCTTGGCTGCAAGTCTCATACCTCCTTCCTTGGCGATGGAAACTGAAGCTGCAGGCAGGGCACATGAAGATCTAGGATGAGTTGACGGCACTACTATTTGAAAACTCACTTCTTATATTTAATTCCTGGATTTTTTTTTTTGTTCCATTTTCAAAATGCGGTCACTTTTCCCAAAAGAGTATAAAAGTAACCCCTGTCAAATCATATAAACTTTCCTTGTATCTGAGGCCTTCCTTTATACTTGAATATCTTCTTCCCTTCTTCACGTCAGTGTGGTTCTCTATTAATCCTGCCCATCATTAATCTAGTCTTTCCACTCATCTTCACAATATTGGCAGTTATCTTTCAATCACATCGATGGACAAGTATATTTCACTACAGGAAGATGTTTGGCTATTTCAATATGGTAATCAAAGTAAACACCACGTGGCTCCTCCTTTATTCCAGCCTTGCCCATTAGTATGGCTCCTCTGCCACATGGGAGGTCTACTCTTCTCCTACTGTTGTTGAATAAACCCTGTGTTCTCTCACTTCTAAGCCAGAAGGCTGTTTTTTGCATATCTACTTGTTCTGCAAAGACCAATTCAAATTCTGCCTCTGCTGAGAAGCTTCATCCCAGCCATCCCAAGGGCGCATGGATCTCTTTTTCCCATAATAATAGGCTACGTTGTTTATCTCTCTGATTTAGTATTTATCACAGTCTTCCTTGAGACTGAGTTATTTATGAGTGCTTCTCCCTTGGTGAAGTATAAGAGGTCAAGGACCATGTATAATTTACACAGTCAAACCCCCAAATGCTCAGCATAATCCTCTGCATACAGTATCCAGAAACAAGTGTTTGTTGAAACAAACTGCACTGAATTTAGAATGCTTTTAATTTCGAATTGCTCTTACATTCAACCTCAAGAACAGGGTAAATAATTTTTAAAAGCTAAGTATATTTTGATTTCTTTTGTAAAAATTTTGGATATTACATTCTCAAAATCACTTGTCAAAGCATAAGGGTCAAAATAAATTTTGGGACCTAACTCTTTCTCATCTATAGCTTGTTTCTGTCCACATTCTAAGGAAAGGGGGTGGGATTTTCCTCAGATGGCTCATTTATTAATAACTCAATATTCTAAGTGTGGCCTGTGAAGCAGCAGCAAATGACACCACCTGGGAAATTATTAGAAATGCAAAATCTCAGGACAAATCAAGACCTACTGAATCAGAACCTGCATTTTATCAAGATCCCCAGATGATTTTCATGTATAAGTTTGCAAAGCACTTCTATTATAACATGTATGTTGTTACTGAGACATCCCTTCACACACCCCCACACACACCAATCCTGGGTGCCCCACCCCCCACAATTCCGTCAAGCAATTGCTGGTTTCTAGAAAATTGAGAGTTAGTAAACAATTTTGATTTTGGCTTTAATTAGAAGAGCTACACTTTGGTGGGGATTGGAGGATTCCTTTAGTATTAAATCTTACCCTCTTACTTTTGTGTTTTGACTGTATAATTTTAAAAGCTCAGTGCGAAGTTAAGTAAAACATAATATTCTATCTGTGAAACAAGAATAACTAGATATTTAAAGCTATACATTTAAGTTTTCTATCAAGGGTTATTTATTCTTGGCTAGGCTTCATGATTACAATTTTCACAGCTTTGCTAAAATAAATGGTTCTGTTGTCTTTTATCTCAGTAGTAAAAAACAACAAAATAAATGTACACTTCATATTACAGAAAATAAAATATTCACTGACTACCAACTATGTATCAGGAATTCAACTCCATATTTTTCTCATAATCAGGTAGACTTCGTGTTTTTTAAGCCCAATATACAGACAAAGGGAATGAGACCCAGATGGGCTGGGTGATTTGCTCAAGGCCACATATGAACCCATCCATTTGACTTTTGAGTTTCTGTTCTTTCTAGCACATTCATTTGCCCAAGTAACAGTTACTTATTGGGCACCTAGAGTTTTCTAGGCACTGTGTTAGGAGTAAGACACATATAGACTTTGCCTTCATAGAGCCTACTTTATACTAGGAGAATTTGAAACAAATAAATAAAAAGCAAAAATGAGTTAGTTACGACATTTATAAGTGCTTTGAAGGAGAGTTTTAGAATTCAATGAAAGTGTACAACACGGGACTTAATTTGAGAAGCAGAGAAGACTTTCCTGAAATGATGAATAGTAATGAACCAAGCAAGATGGTTAAGTACCTGAGGGAAGGGCACTACCTTAGAAAGACGAGCATGAGCAGGTATAAAACCCTGGAGCTGAAGGAGGCACTGGTCTATTACCACACTGGAGAGTTAGTTTTAAATTCTGGGACTTGATTCAAACTTTGAGAAATAAAATTCGAGCCTTTCCATTTGCATGCTTTGAGATTTCTCTAATTCCTAGTTTCCTTTGCAAATGGGGATAAAAACCATCATAATAATAACATCACAACAAGAAGTCAGTGATAATAATGTCTATTGCAAAGTGTCTGGCACATAGTGGGTACTCACTGGATATTCAACAATAAATGAATGATGGTTGTGATGATTAAATAATATAATAAATGTGGAAAAGCCATAATCATTCATTTAGCCATTCATTTGTTTACTATTAATGTAAATATTTATTGAGTTATCTTTGTGGCCCTCATAATACATAGTTGAATAAAAATATCTGTGTTATAAAAATGGTAGTTTTTCTTCTTGAATTTTTATATGTTATAAAATTAATAAAGCATCTCTAAATATTAATGGATGCTTGAGTTCCAATGGTCACATCCTTTTGTAAAAGGTTATCATTTAGATCAAAACTCTGGGAAACATATATTTTGAAATTCACAGCCAGAGTGTTCACTTATAATTTAAGTTTTAGCTCTTATTAATCACAGTTTCAAGTAATCAATGCTTTACTAACTGGATGAAATGAAAAAAAATCTGACTATATTTGTGAATAATCTAACTGTACTCTGGAAAGCTGATGTCCAGCTATCCTTATGCTGAGAAAAGTGGCCTAGCCAGCCTCTTATCCTAGAACATCATATTCTCTCCCACACGGCTTTGCCCCTCAGGTTATAACCAGCTGAACCAGGAATGGACAATTGACTCAACATTACTCAATGATCTATGGAGTGGCCAAAGGTGAAGCCTTTGTAGGGTACCTTATGTGGGATGGCGAATGCTAAAACAAAGCAAAGCCTCTCATTTGGAATACGAATGTAGGAGTAATAGAAAATGAGGATTTTCTCAATGCGAGTGGAGAGAATGGAAGTGAAGAAGGTAGGCAATAAGAACATCAGTGTTTTAGGGGGTACTTAAAACACTTCTAGTGAAGTCCCAGAGTTGATGTCAAGTGAGTAATGGTATAGATGATTTCAGAAATTTAATTATTAAATTATACTCCAATCTTGAAGAAACTTGGCTATTTAGAAGTTCTGTTTTTCCTCTATAAGAATTGACCAGGCGATAATACTGAATTTTTCCATTTTCCACATAATTTTAAACAAGTGTCAAATTATTCAGTTAATCTAATTTAAGAAAGCCTAAATGGTGTACTATACCTACTTCAAGTTTCTAAGTCAGGAACCCATGTCATTACTAGTTTTATATAAAATGTCAAAAGTTACTTTAGAATCACTTAATTCAATAGTGATTTCCGACTTTACTTCAATTAAACTATCACCAGAAAAATGTGTAACTGCTACAAATTTTCAGAGAAAAATTACTATTCTACTCATAGGTGTATGGTATCAACTGAAATACTATTTTATGCCACATATACATGAACATGTATGCAGTAGTGTTTTCAACTGGCAGCATTTCACCTTAACATTAACGTTACTGACTTCAGCTCTATTCTTCAGGTAATGGTTAATCACCATTCCCGTGGTTCTGACCTATAAATCACTAGTAACCACAGCAGATCTTCAGCAATGTCTCAAACTTGTTTATGTATTTCAAATAAAATATGCCTCATTTTCTTTCCAAAAATACAAAACAAAACAATAACAGTACCAGACTACTATGTTTTAAGGTAGTAATTTATTAAAGTATCTATATATTTCAACTTAAAATGCAAAGTAGGAAAGGAAATAAACTCTCGATATTATAGTTCCCATGTTAAGTATATTCCATTTGATATAATAACTTTGGATTCCATTGTGTCAACAAAAAATGTTGAAGAAATTAAAAAAAATTAAAATAACAATAATAATTTCAATAAGTTAAAGAAAAATGAAATACCAGACTGTTGTGTCTGATTTGGATGTATGGCATTTGGGTGCAAAACAATAAAGAAAGTAATATCCACAAAAGTCAGGATAGTAGTTAATCTTTGAGATTAGCCAGTCTCAATGGGATTATACTTGGTTGAAGAAATGTGAATATCTTTGGGATGACTTGCAATATTCTCTTTCTTTGAGACAAAGTATCGCTCTGTCATCCCATCTAGAGTGCAGTGGGGTGATCTCAGCTCACTGTAACCCCTGCCTCCTGGTTTAAGTAATTTTCCTGCCTCAGTGTTTTGAGTAGCTGGGACTACAGGTGCACACCACCAGATAAGTTTTGTATTTTTAGTGGAGATGAGGTTTCACCATGTTGGCCAGGATGGTCTCGATCTCTTGACCCCCTGATCCACCCACCTCAGCCTCCCAAAGTGCTACTGTGTCTGGCCAACTTGCAATATTCTTATTTCCTGAGATGAGTGGTAGTTACGTCATCACTGCATAATACTTCACTGAGTTGTTTATTTGTTTTTTTGTGGCTTTCTGCACTTATGTAATATTTAGTAACAAAAAAGTGTTTCTAAAATGTGATTTTGTTCATAATAACATTTTGCTTTAAAGAATTGTGATTTAATAACTTATCGCAAACAAGAAGTCCAGAAGTAAGCAGTTTCAGGTGGAGGTAATTTGGTTTTAGTGATCTGTTTAGGGTCAACTTGTCTCCTACTCTCTAGGATTCTTTCTCATCTTTGCAAGATGGTGAAATCAACACCAAAACACACATATGTAGACCTGCCAGAAGCCTGAGGGAAGGATTGTGAGAGTAAAACAATCTTCTTTACATGACTTCCTTTCATTTTCTGAATGAGTTAGTGTAAGACAATTGCCACTTGCTCATTTAAAATATATAATAACTTAGTGGAACATCTGGGTTTAGAATTTTCATTGTGGGAAGACTGATTTAAAACATTTTATTTATTTGCTGGATATAGGGCTAGTCAGATTGTTTTAAATCTGTCTGTTTCTGTAATTTTATTTTTCAAAGAATTTAGTCATTTATTATAGATATTAAATTTGCTTGTAAAATGTTAATAATGATAGTCTTTTTTAATCCTTTTAATGTTGGTAGAATCTGAAATAATTACTCCTCTTTTGTCAATGATTTTGGTAATTTCTGTTTATTACACTTTTAAACATTAATAGAACTAGAAGTTTCTAATTTTGTTGATCTTTATTACAAAGTATCAATATTGGCTTTGTTAGCTTCCTCTAAAATTTGTTTTTCATTTCATTGATTTCTGCTATTCATTATTTCCTACATTCTACTTGCTTTGAAATTACTTTCATTTCTTACCTTCTTAAGATGAAATCTTAGTTCACTTAATTTTAGACTTAAAATTTTTTTTAACACAGCAAATCTAGTATTTTTCTCAAAATACTTTTCTCAAAATACTGTTTTATTTCTAAATTTTTCATTTGGTTCCTTTTTTAATATTTTCTGTTTCACTGCTGAGATTTACCATCCTTTATTTTATTTTACAGATCAAGTCTCACTCAGTCTGTGGCCCAGGCTGGAGTACAGTGGCACCATCTCAGCTTACTGCAATGTCCACCTCCCTGGTTCAAGTGATTATTCTGCCTTCAGCCTCTCCAGTAGCTGGGATTACAAGTGTGAACCACCATGCCCAGCTAATTCATTTATTACAAACATTTCCTTTACCTCATTGAACTGGTTATATTAGCTACTCAAACATTTTTTTCATGCTAATTAAATATCTGAGATATCTTGGAATTGTTCTATATTAATTGTCTCTTCTTTTGGAAAGTACACTTTTTACTGGTTCGTTTTATGCTGCACACTTCTGGATCATGTCTTGAATTTGTGATTTACATAAATTATGTTGGAGGCTCTGGATCTTTTTCTATTGCTCCAGAAAATGTTTTTGTTGTTTTTGCTGTTATTGTTGTTTTGGTATTCAGTTTACTTTGTTGGACTCAAACTACAGCTCTGTCTTTTCAGCAACAGGGCAAATTTCAGTTTAGTTTTTTTATTCTTAGCAGGACTGCTCTGAATATGAGCTGCATATGTGTGGTTTTAGATACGAGCCAGAAATTTGGGTACAGTTTACACTCAAAATGTGATTCTACCCTTCTCTATGCCTGGATATCTTTCTTGGATATCCCCCTCACTGTTCTAGAAACTATGGTTGCCTTGAAGTCTGTCCTCTGGTTCATCAGTCTAGGAATTCTGTGAGTTTTCTACTGAAATTTAAGCATGGGCAACTATGCCCATGAGACTTGCTTGCAGGCTAAAAGGCTAAAATTGGAGTTCACACAATGTTGCTTCTTTCTTCTCTGTGTCCATTTCTCTGCAGATTTTGCCCCTTCTATTTACACTTCGGAGTGACTTCAGGCGGTTCCTTTTGGTGTTTGTCTGGAGTTAATATTTGCTGTCTGTGAGAGGGCCAGTGGAGTCAGAATTTAATTGGCAACACTATAAATGGAACTTATACCTATTTGTAATCAAGTAAGAAGCTCTAGTGGACAACGGTTTATTTGCAGTTGTCTAGAATTTTGTCACATATCCTTCCTTTCATCAATTACGATTCATCCTTAGGATTGTAGGGAAGAGCATGACTTCCTTAAGCATATTCTTCCCCATAAATTATCAGGAATAAGTGACAAAGAAACTGCTGTTGGGATACCCTCAATATTCTCTAGGAATGATTTCCTCATGGATATAATCAATACTCTCTAGGAATGATTTCCTCATGGATGCAGAGATTTGTTTTTCTTTCCCTTCCTTGAATTAGGAAGAAATGATGTTATGAATTAGACAAACATAAACTACTACTAAATTAAGTTCTCCTATGAGGTTTTACTTAGAATAGAACCGATAACATCCCCAGGATTGGCAGAAAATCAAACAATTGATTTTTGATGCTCAACTTAAATACTTCGCAAGGTTTAACTGGGCATGAGGCATTATGAGGCATCTTTGCCTCATAGAGGAACTTACCACTTTCACTTTATAGATGTGATGAAGAATAAGGTTTCTATAGATGGTCACATAAAAAAATGAAAATGCTGTAGGAAGAACAATATCTTTTATGCCTGGGATTCTTTGAAAATAACAAGATACGTAAGATAAAAATTATGTCCTAGAAGTGTTTGCAATCCTTCAGGGAAGAAAACAAATTTCAAAGCAAGGCTGAATAATATGTTTTAGAGAAGCATATGCAATGTAACTTCATGTGCACAGAAGAAATAATTAATTCTGGCAGAGAGCCTTGAAGGATATTTTAAATCTACAATATCTGAGCAGGATTTCAAAAAAATGATTTATTGTGATAAGTGAATTAGGAAAGGATATTCCAGCCTGAGGAAGAATCATGAACTAAGCATTGATGTGCTGAGTGTTAAAATAACATCAATACTCCACGATGACAACAGTATCGCAAAAATCTTAATGAACTAAGACTGTACAATCATTTGGGGAACATATCATGAAAATCCTTGAACACAGGGCTAAGCATTTGGATATAAAAACATTGTTTCTAAAATTCTTTAAAAAGTCAGACAGATAACACACATATGTTTAATAAAAGGCAACTTACAAAAGGCACTATGGTTGTAGTTAAGAAAAGAGGAGGAGTAGTTTAAAGACTAAAGATGGTATTTTTGGTTTGGATAACCAAGGAGAGCTTTTTAGAAGGAAATAGTAGTTGAACTCGGCCTTGGAATTTTGAACAGAATGTTGAAAATTGTGACATGTAGAGCTGGGTGGCCATGGAAAATAAAATTGGAAGGAGGACACAAATTTCAAAGCCCACATGAATTAGACAGGCAGATAAAACAACCACACAGCTTAAAATGTGAGATTCTGAATATATGAGGTATTATTTAGAAAGCAAAGCTGCTGTATTTCATCTCAGTTTAGATGCCATTAATAATTTGTACCATTATTTCATGTAATAGTAAGTGGGGAGAAAGTTGTCAATTGGAATATTAATTATAGTTATTAATTGTAACTAAGATATTGAAATATGAAAAATTACATAAATAAGCAGTGAAATGTCTAAACAACTCTTATCATCTACATTTTGCCATGAAAATATTTAGTTTTTAAAAATGATCTTCAAACGAACAATTCATTTGAAATATACAAAGATATCAACTTACATAACATTTAATTGCTATTCCCCAAAATAATTTTTGCCAAAAACCCAGCTAGAGTTGAATACAACACGACTTTATCAAACAACAGGCAAGAACAAAATGTGGTTAACATTACTATGTTCTTAGAAAATAATAGAGGAATAAAATCTATCCATTCAACTCACTTGGGCGATGCTTATATGATCGCATTCAGGGTCTTTTGGTACCTTTGCCGAATTTCATCAATTCTATTCACTGGGCATTGCCAGAAAACTGACAGAAAGCCAGTTATATTTTTCTTTTTTCAATTACCCCATTGCCTTCTATTTACTCAGAAAGTAACAACCTTGGGAGACTAAGATTTTGTACTGCAAGTTCAAACTTCCAATTAAAAGCCACTCTCTCTATAGCTCTGACATGTTTCTCTCTATTTCTCCCATAAATTAGTGAACTTGCAGGCTTAACTTTTACATAATGGCTCCAAGGGTCTTACCACATGTCATTTAGTCTGACAGTTTGGGGAAAAAAACAGTTGACTTTTTTTTTAATCAAAATAAAAAGACAAAACCATCATTATATTTCTGGAAGCAATAGGGATCACACAGGTTGTAGTGCAGCCTCAGAGAGCTGAACAGCTTTTAGGTAGGTATTATTTTGCTTAATTTTTATATTAATCCACACAGTAATAATCTAGTAGATTAGATTTTACTTTTCTCTCTTGGAAAATGACATACATGTTTCTTTCCATATAGATACGAATTTTAAAAGTGCAGCTAATGAAGAATTAACAGCTGTCAAACTATAAATAGGTTTCATCCATTAATTAGTTTCTGTCTGGGGCATGCATACAGCCATGTCAATAAATATGAATATTGAAACTAAGAAGCTGTGTCTGGGAGGCTGTGCAATTTAGCACATGAAACTTCATTTAGAGAATTAGGAAGTCCTGAAAAACTCTTGATTCATCAGTTATATGGCTATTCAACACTGAATCCATTATAAAGAAATGTTAAATATCTATCATACATTTGATTCACATAGTACCAACTAAGCAATGTGTTTGCTTTCTCATTGAAATGTTTAAAGACTGCAAAATCCCCACGCCACAGTTACATCTCTAAGTTAAACTTTTAAAATAATCCTCATCAAAATATAATATGAGATTTTGCCTTTTAAAATTTCATTCCTCTTTTCCTTACAGATTATAAAATCTTTGTGTATATGTTCCAAGAATTTAGAATAAGATATGTGTATCTCACTTAGTTAACTTGTAAGGAAAGTGCCAAATACCAGATTTATGTTGTCTGATACCATTCCAGTTGAAGATATTTTTGTGAATTTTAAAAATAATGAAAAGATATATTATGCCTCTATGTATTTTGTATAAAATCGTTCCAATTTTTTTATTGTCAATCCATCTCTTCTTGAAAAAGTGAAATGTATTAACTTTAACTCCATGGATTTTCATTTTCCTAGTGTATGTCATGACATAAAAGTATTGATGAAGCATGAGGTAGCCAGATAACAAGTTAGAAAATATATTAATTCGGATGCATTTGTATGTATGGAATAAAAATCTCAACTCAAAATATCTTAAATAGTGGACAATATCTATTACTGAACAGAGAGATGTATACTAAAATAGGGCAGCTCCAAAGTTGGCAAATTTAGTGGTTCAATGACTTCATCAAGAGTCCAAGTGCTTTCTGTCCTTACACTCTTGCCATACTTCATGGATTGACTCTCTCTGCAGGGCAGCTCCCCTTGTGATTTCTGCTGCAGCTCCGTCAGTCATGTGAAAACCTGAGAAATTACAGGTAAAAAAGAGGGGTGTCTTTCTCCAGTGTTGGTTTTAGGGGAGGTGAGGGGAGGCAAGGCATCTTTCCAAGCAGCCCCCAGCATTCTTTTCTATGTCTTTAAAGAGCAGAATTGCTCATGTGCTCATTATTAAACTGAGCACAGACGACCAAGAAGAGATGGTCATGGCTGCTCAATGAAGCACATGATTATTGGAAAATGTTGTGATGCTGAGTAACAAGGATGCACTGTAAGTAAGAAGGGTGAGCTGAACAGGAGAGAGAAAAAGAAAACAGAGGACAAGCTCCCAAAGCCGCAAACGGACAAGTTTTCTTTTAAAAGGTGCATATATTTATCCAATATGTCTTGTGTAACCAGAATCAGTCAGCCTCTTGGAAGTTTGAACTTACAGCATAACCTAGCCATCATTCCAAACGTTTATCAATCTCATCATACTTCAGTTGATACTACCTTATTTTTTCCTATGTTGTTTTGGCTTATTATTTACATTCTTTAATACATACCTTACCTCACCAATGAGAGCATTCTCTTTCTTGCTCTTTCCCTTCCCTTTTTCTGTCCCCTTTTATTTACACTTTTTTATTGGCCACTTGCCTATTTTGATACCTCAAGATGCTAATAGATCTTAAAGCTCTTATGCCTTTCTCAAAGAACCAGAGTAAGCCTTTTCGATCTACTTTCCCTGTGTTTAGCACATGCTAATTTTGTTGTAGATTCTCAAGGAAATGCTTGCTGAAGACTGCATACATTGAAAAGGCCAGAGGGTGGCACCATGGAGAACCAAGCTTGATGAGGTTCACAGGACACAGCGCTGCGTGTTGCCGCTGATTGACTTCTCCGAAGGGTCCAAATTTTAATATTTGATGGTCTAGGAATTATCATGCACATGTATGTTAGTCTAAACTAGAAACAGATTCTTTACTACCAGGATTTACACTTCTGATGTTTTAGATATCCTGGTTTATAAAAGTCTTCAGAGAATACCTGCTTTTGTTACCATTTAATCTGTTTCCATCCTTGTCAAAATGTTTACCTTGACTATTAAGACAGGAGAGGGAAGTCATCTGTGTGATGTAGCTGAAAGGGTTAAATTTTCTGATCATATAATCTGAGAAGCCAAAACATTTGTTCTTGATTTGTGGAAGGCAAGGGGCTTCGCTTAGCCTGAAATATTCGTCAGTAAACAAAGAGAACAAATAATATTAATGCCAGGTATGAAAAGCAGAGCTTTGCCCATAAGGGAAAGGACATACTCGGCTAGTGATAGAGGAAACCGAGCAGCAGAGTACAATCCAGTACCAGGCATGTGGTTCAAGTCTGCTGCCAAGTCACACAACTTGAACTTAACCGGGTAGCACTGCCTTTGTTGGTAGGTACTGCCATCTTCGAACACCAAGGACAGTGACGTTTCTATTGCCCTGTCCCATCTCTCAGAGCTTGCTCATCCTCAGGCTTTTTATATCAATATATATATAGAGGATCCTTTTAAATACTAGTAGGATATAGAGGTTGGGAGTAAGATAGCTTAAGTTAACATTTCCATAGAAACAGAACTGAGAGGCAGGGGTTGGTGGCTCATGCCTGTAATCCCAGAACTTTTGGAGGCCAAGGCGGGCAGATCACGAGATCAGGAGTTTGAGACCAGCCTGGCCAATATGGTGAAGCTCCATCTCTACTAAAACCACAAAAACTAGCCGGGCCTGGTAGCGCATGCCTGTAGTCCCAGCTACTCGCGAGGCAGAGGTAGAAGAATCACTTGAACCCAGGAGGCAGAGGGTGCAGTGAGCCGAGATCATGCCACTGCACTCCAGCCTGGGTGATAGAATGAGACTCCATCTCAAAAATAATTAAATAAATAAAACAGCGACTAAATGGGATTAGCAGACTACATGTCTTAGTTCATTCAAGTTGTTATAACAAAATACCATAGACCAGGTGGCTTATAAAAAACAGATTCATTCTCACAATCTGAAGGCTAAGAAGTGCAAGATCAAGGCACTGGAAGATTCATTATCAAGTGAAGGCTCACTTCTTGGTTCACAGAAGGCATCTCCTTGCTGCATCCTCATATGATGGAAGAGACAAACAACCTCCCTGGAGCCTCAATTAATAAGGAAACTAATCCCATGCATAGGGGATCCATTTTCATTACCTAATCACCTTTCAAAAACCCACCTCTTAATACCATCACCATGGGGGTTAGAATTTCAGCCTATGAATTTTAGAGGGCACACACATTCAGACCATAGCACTATACCTTCAGTTTGGGAGCCTAAATCCT
The DNA here is from genome assembly GCF_001604975.1 of Cebus imitator. Lineage (NCBI taxonomy): Eukaryota > Metazoa > Chordata > Mammalia > Primates > Cebidae > Cebus > Cebus imitator. The sequence goes on from NW_016107453.1 coordinate 4,394,297, forward strand.
TCTAGTGGGATTCCTGAATTGTAAAATGAGCAAAGTTATTGACATTATGTTTCTGTAGCTTGATTCTCTTACCATCTCACTTTCCAATTCCGATATAATGACCAGTATAGAAAAGACATTCAGAAAATTTGCTTCTTTATCTTGGACATACAAGAAATGTAGGGTCAAAAAGTCTTAAGAGTCAGTATTTAAGAGCTATTATACATTTCCCTTAAATAAGAGGTAATGGTTTCTGAATAAATGTTTTTACAGAACATCTATTTTTTATCTTATGGTTTACTGATACAATAACTTTGTTCTAAAAGGGAGCAATAGGTTGATCATAGGTTAATTATAGAATTGACATTACCCAAAAGCTAAAATTCCAGAAGATATTACATACCAATTTATATATGGGAAGCCAAAAATATTGTTCAGATTTATGCCTTCTGGACTGTTAGTACAAGCCACAGATAAATATCTGTGTCATCTGAAACTGAGTTTCAAAACAATGTTACTATTATTTATTAAGTCATGGGTCAACCCAAGTCAAAACCATAGTAGAAAAAGTGTTCTTATTTATGTTGATGACTGCAAAAATCATTGAATATCTTTTAAGGTTTTCAAAATGTCTCCTAAAATAGACCATTTTAAGCAATTCATTTTTAATTGAGAATTTCATGCAACTCATGAGGGCAGTGTCCCCCATACTGTTCTTGTGGTAGTGAATAAGTCTCACTAGATTTGATAGTTTTATAAAACTCAGTTTCCTTGCACATGGACTCTTGTCTGCCACTATGTAAGACATGCCTTTGCTCTTCCTTTGCCTTCTGCCAAGATTGTGAGGCCTCTCCAGCCATGTTGAACTGTGAGTCCATTAAACCTCTTTATTTTATAAGATACCTAGTCCTACATATGTCTTTATAAGCAGCATAAGAACAAAGTAATACAGTAAATTGGTACCTACAGAGTGGGGTGCTGCTGCTAAAGATAGCCAAAAATGTGGAAGTAACTTTGGAACTGGATAACAGAGAGGTTGGAACATTTTGGAGGGCTCGGAAGAAGACAGGAAAATGTGGGAAAGTTTAGAACTCCACAGAGACTTGTTGAATGGCTTTGACCAAAATGCGGATAATGATATGGACAATGAAATCCAGGCTGATGTGGTCTTAGATGGAGATGAGGAGCTTGTTGGGAGTTGGATTAAAGATGACTCTTGCTCTGTTTTAGCAAAGAGACTGGCAGCATTTTCCCTTGCCCTAGAAATTAGTGGAACTTTTAACTTAAGAGAGATGATTTAGGGTATCAGGCAGAAGAAATTTCTAGGCAGCAAAGCATTCAAGATGTGACTTGGGCGCTGTTAAAAGCATTCAGTTTTAAAAAAGAAACAGAGCATGAAAGTTCCAAAAATTTGCAGCCCAATGATGCAATAGAAAAGAAAAACTCATTTTCTAAGGAGAAATTCAAACTGGCTGCAGAAATTTGCATAAGCCAAATGTTAATCACTAGACAATGGGGAAAATGTCTCCATGACATGTCAGGGACCTTTGCAGCAGCCCTCCCATCACAGGCATAGAAGCCTAGGAGGAAAAAATGATTTTGTGGGCCAGGCCCAGCACATCCCTGCTGTGTGCAGCCTAGGGTCTTGGTGCCCTTCATCCCAGCCACCCTAGCTATGGCTAGAAGGGGCCAAGGTACAGCTTGGGCCATGGCTTCAGAGGATGCAAGCCCCAACCTTGGTGGCTTCCATGTGGTGTTGAGCCTACCAGTACAGAAAAATCAAAAATTGAGGTTTGGGAATCTATGCCTTAGAATTCAGAGGATGTATACAAATGCCTGGATGTTCAAACCAAAGTTTGCTATAGGGGCAGAGCCCTCATGGAAAACCTCTGCTAGGGAAGTTTGGAAGGGAAATGTGGGGTTGAAGCCCTGACACAGAGTCCTTACTGGGGCACTGTTTAGTGGAGCTATGAGGAGGGGCCCACCATCCTCCATACCCAAGAATGGTAGGTCCACCAACAGCTTGCACCGTGCTCCTGGAAACGCTGCAGACTCTCAATGTCAGCTCATGAAAGCAGCTGGGAGTGAGTCTGTACCCTGCAAAGCCACACAGGTGGAGCTGCCCAAGACCCTGGGAACCTACCTCTTGCATCACTGTGACCTTAATGTGAGACATAGAATCAAAGGAGATCATTTTGGAGATTTAAGATTTGACTGCCCTGTTGGATTTTGGACTTGCATAGGGCCTGTAGCCCCTTTGTTTTAGCTGATTTCTCCCATTTTAAATTGGTGTATTTATCTAATGCCTGTACCCCCATTGAATCTGGGAAGTGTTGCTTTAGATTTTACAGGGCCGTAGGCCTGTAAATATCTCAGATGAGATATTTGAACTATGGACTTTCAAGTTAGTGCTGAAATTAGTTAAGACTTTTGGGGACGCCTGGGAAGGCATGGTTGGTTTCGAAATGTGAAGACATCAGATTGGGGAGGGGTCAAGGACAAAATGATATGGTTTTGCTATGTCCCCACCCAAATTTCACCTTGAATTGTAATAATCCCCATGTGTCAAGGGCAGGGCCAGTGGAGATAATGAATCATGAGGGTGGTTTTCCCCATACTGTTATGGTAGAAAATAAGTCTTATGAGATCTGATGGTTTTATAAAGGACAGTTCCCGTGCACACATGCTCTTGCCTGCCCTCATGTAAGATGTGCCTTTGCTCCTCCTTTGCCTCCTGCCATGACTGTGAGGCCTCCCAAGTCATGTGGAACTGTTAGTCCATTAAATCTCTTTGCTTTATAAATTACTCAGTCCTGGGTATGTCTTTATTAGCATCATGAAAACAAACTAATACAGTTGCCTAAGACCCAGTTCATTTTCAAAGAATAACTCAAAAAATATTTTCCTTGCTACTCTTCTATTGTATGCAGAATAACAGCCCCTGTGGAAGTCCATGTTCTAATTTCCAAAACCTGTCAATATATTACCTTACATGGCAAAAGGGACTTTACAGATATAATTAAATCAAGGACTTTCAGATAGGGAGATGATCTGGATTATCCAGTTGGATCCAATGTAGTTGCAAGGGTCTTTATTAAGAGGAAGAAAACAGATTTAGTGTCAGAAAAATTCGGCATAATGTCAAAGAGGAGAGAAGCAGAGTCAGAGAGAGAATATGCTATGTGAGCTACTTAGAAGATGGTGGAAGAGGATATGAGCCCAAGGATGCAGGTGGCTTTTAGAAAAGGAAAGCAAATATCATCCCTTCTATATCTTTTCTGTTTACACCTTGATTTTAGCCCCTAAGACCCAGTTTTGCATTTCAGACCACCAGAACTGTAAGATAATAAGCCTTTGTTGCTTTAAACCAGCAGATATGTGATGATGTGTTACATTAGCAATAGAAAACTGACCTATACCTCCCTGTCCATGTTCTAGAACTTCTAGGGAAATTTCTCAATTCTTTACATTTAGGTGTCTTCTCTGCCTGAGACCATCAACAATGGAAAAGGATTTTTCCATTGCTTTTTAGGCCAGAAAGAGAGGGAGGAGGAAGGAAGAAAAGAGCAAGAAAAAGAGGAAGCAAGCCAGGTGGAACAGTGAATGCTGTAATGCAAAGGTAACGTAAGTGTGGAACAGTTGAGAGTCGGAAAAGGGCTGGAGAAGCTTTAGTGCTGCTAGTCAGAAAGATGATTTTTGGTACAAATCCCGACTCCTGAGTTAAGGGTAATCAAGTCTTAAGTTGTACAGATAATATCCAACATTGGTTTAATAAAAGCACAGGGAAATAAAATACCCGTGTTCTTATCTTTCTGGGAAAAATGACGGTAGAAAGAACCATTCGGTCATTTCCAAGAAGTCACAGGCATTCTTCCTGTAAGGAGGCAGAAGCCATACTGTCATTTTCCAGAGGAGGGCTACCAGTGTTGAATGTCACTGAATTCCTACGTTGCACTCTTAATCTTTCAATACATTTTTGTTCTGGGAGGAATAATCCCACTGAGTCTCAAGGCAGGGAGTTAAGGTAGTTTTAGGAATTGCTGATAAAAATAAAGTAAGCAGTTCAAAAGATCAGTGAGAAACCCGTGGCTCAAGTCCTTGCTGTTTCACCAGCCTGAGTCCAGGACAATTAGTCCTGTATGCTCTCTGCTGGAGGGCAACCTTTACTCACCTTCTCTGCCATGCAGAGCCTAGACTTGCATAGAATTAGAATGGGTCCCAGCCTCCATACTTACTTCCATTTCTCAAGAAAATATCATTATCTGCCATCTTCTTGTGGAATGATTTCATGTCAGGCTGGATTTTGCTTTCTTTTAAGAAGTAATTATCTAGGAAAAAAGGTCATATCTCATTGCAGCTTTGAAATCCTGAGATCAAGTGACCCTCTTGCCTCAGTGTCTCAAGCAGCTGGGACTACAGGTGTGCATTACCATGCCCAGCTAATTTTTAAATTTTTTCGTAAAGACACGGTCTCTCTGTGTTGCCCAGGTTGGGTGCCCTTTTCTGATAAGCCAAAGCTCAGCTTTTGCTATAGCACAGCTTTTCATATAGAAATTTAAAAACCTGCACCCTGTGTAGGGACACAACTGAATAGAAACACATTTGAAGACCCTAGAAAAAGGAAGCTAGAGTAACAGAAGCTAAAACCTTTCTTCTTTATATGCATCTTAACATAGAAGCATATGGATATAAATGAAGGCATTATAGGAAATTTTGTTTGTAGAGCCAAAAACTAAACTAACTCTTTTTTTTTTTTTTTACATCTCTGTTGAATTGCCACCCTGTCCTGCAAAGAGGACCCTGACTTTACCATTGCACTTTTACCTTGCTCTTTTAGCCTGCAAGATATAACCACCAGAATTATTGTAGACATTCTTTACTCCTCTTAAGAGACACATTTTTGCACTTGTAGCTGAACTTCTCTCTCAGACCTGTCTGATTCTCAGGGCTGACTTTTTATATATTTTTTTAAGACTTTGGAAAGCTTTTGCTACATTTGGCTATATATATTTAAAGAAAATTAAACACATCCCATTTTAATTGCTTGGTCTCTAAATCTACCGCTGGCCTTCTGTATCAGTTAGCTATTGCTGTGTAACAATCCAATAAATTTCAGTGGATTAGAGAACCAAAAATATCCTTTATTGCTTATTAGTCTCCAGGTTAGCTGAGTAGTTCTGGTCACAGCTGGGCTCAGGCATATATCTGCAGTTAGCCGTGGGTGTGGCAAATGTGGCTCTGATGACCTTGTCTGGTCTTTTTCACACTCTACAGAATCAACTGGCTACAAACAAGTCTAGGATTGCCTCAGCTGGGATAATTGGGATCTCTTCATATGGTGTCTCACTCCCACAGGCTTGTCTGGATTTGTTGACAGGACAGTGACACAGTTCTGAGACAGCATGGAAACACATACCACCACTGACATCTGCCTTAGATTCAGCACAGGGTTAGGGTTACTTTTACTGTATTCTATTGGCCAAAATAAGTCCGAAGGTCGACTTAAAGCAGAGAAACAGATTTCATCTCGTAAAGGGAGGAACTGCAAAGGGAGAAAGTACACGGAATTTTTTGTTTTAATCAACGAACACCATTTCTTTGTGTGGAAGAGCTAGACCATGCCCTACTATTGCTTTAACAAAGAAATCCATCCTAAACTAGCTTTTGGTTTTGAATACTGGATTTGGTTCAATGGTTTTAACAAATCAAATGTCAATCTTTGAAAACATAGTCTACCACTTAGTTCTTTCTGTTTAGATCTTTCCACAAATATAGAACATCTGCCTCTAAATAGACAAAATAATAAACAATGAAAAGTGATATGTGGATTCTGATACTTCAGTTCATCAGAATATAACTTTGCTTCTGCAGGCCCTTTTAATTAAAATAGATTAAAAACCAAAGAAAAACTAAAAAAAAAAAGCTCGAATTCTTCTTCAAATAAGCAAAGAAGTATACTCCTTGCTTGATTTCAACGACAAACTTTCTACTGACATTACTTGTTTCCACAGCTTTTGCATCTGTAGTCTATTCTGCATGAGAGAGTTTTATTATCTCATGTACACATTTAATTAAACTGCTTTAATTAATCAGGCAAGAAAGTTTTGCCTAAAGAACCCCAGATGATTTTTCCCATTAGGGCCAAGAAAAGTTGATTAGCACCTAGAATATCCATTTTCTGGAACTCAACAATGTCTTCATGTTTTGGACTGAAACTACCATTGCTCTTTTTGAATAAGTGTGAATTTTCTTCTCAGAGACCTCAGGTGTGCACTTCTTGTTGGCTATTTGTGTGCCGTCTCCTAATAAAGACATCAGATTGGTCTGTTGGTCACCAGTTTTTCTCCCTAACCTCTATGGGCTTTCTGTAGCTTGAAGTGTAATTTTTCACATGAACAATTTCTAAAGGAGGAAACAATTCTACATAAGTTTTGTACATTCAGTTCTCCAGAAACTTGCCATTTATCTTTCAGGAGAAAACTAACTTCTTTCAATGTGGTCCCATATAGGTTGCAGAGCCAAAAAAATTGTATGTAAAATGAGCTAAAAGTCTCACTTAGGTTATATATATATATATGCATAGTTCATAAAGCTACTCTTTGTTCTCTCTGCTTTCCATATTTTCTTTAAATACTTTTAGTTACTAAAGTCATATTTTCTAATGTTGTTGCAAAAAAAGAAAACTGCTGGAAATAATTACAATGCATTCTTTTTTTTTTTTTTTTTTTTTTTTTTGATGGAGTCTCACCCTGTTGCCCAGGCTGGATTGCAGTAGCACGATCTCCACTCACTGCAACCTCTGCTGCTCTGGTTCAAATGATTCTCCTGCCTCAGCCTCCCAACTAGGTGGGAATATGGGTTCCTGCCACCACGCCCAGTTAATTTTTGTATTTTTAGTAGAGATGGGGTTTCACCATCATGGCCAGGCTGGTCTCAAACTCCTGACCTTGTGATTCACCTGCCTAGAACTTCCAAAACAATGCATTCTTATTAATAGCTTGTACAGGGTCACTGCCACCTCTCAGCCTTGTGTTAGTGTTGATTAATTATGAATACACTCAACAGAAAGATTCAGTTAACCAATGGGGATATTTTTGATAAAAGCTTTTACTCAGACAGCAAATTCCTTCTGAACCCTTTGCCATAAGCGGTAAAGGGACTCTTCTTTTAAGAGGCTATTGCCTTTACTGTGGAGGCTAAACAAGAAAAACACAGCTACAATATATGTTAGAGTTCTGAGCTCCTCCTGCTTCTCAGTCTCATTATCCAAAACTTTAATTTTTCAAGAGAGAAAGCACTGAAGTTATTCCAGCCAGAGGCATGTACATTCTTCAGTTTAACCTCTATCTTTAATCCCTGCTTGATTTTCTGTCCTGGAAAAGCAAGTCTGAACAATCCCTATTTCTCTTTGTTGGGCTGCTACCTAGCAATATTCATGTAGCATTGTTTCTATTTGCCCTCACTTACTGTCCTAGTATTAAGTATCTTTCTAATCATTATGGCTAAACATTTTGTGAATTTTTCATATATGCTGGGAAGGCTTTGCATTAGGGTGAGATATTGAGAAACCAGTCCCAAGCGGAGGGCGACCATTCTAACATATCTGCCTATTTCTGCCAAATGCTTCTTTTCATTGCTGGGAAAACTGTTTGTTACTATGGTTATCTTTATTATATTGGCAGGAAATGTAAAAGCTTAGCTGTCTGCAGTTCTGCCTGTGACGCTGGGACAGGTAGGAGAACAACTCTTCAGCATACGGCTTTTCTTCTAATTCCATTCATGCTCCCTAAGACCAGACCTTCCAGGGTGCTGCCGGGCAGGCCAGCTGCCTCCGTTGCCCTTCAGTCTCAGGAATTCTGGGCAGCCAACTTTCTATATTTTACTTTGCCAACGTTATTCCACCTGCTTTCTTTCAGGCCATTTTGTTTAACTGTCCCCCTCTGCTGATGCCTTCACCAATCCCCCAAATCACACTTCCTTTGCAATTGTGGATTTACTCATTTTTCTATTTTTCTGAAATTTTAAGTGAGTCTCAAAAGAGAAAGGATACGGTTGCCCAATTTAGCATATAAATACAGGACGCCCAGTCACATTTTAATTTCAGATACACAACAGTATTTTAAAAGTATAAGTATGTCCCACGAAGTATTTGGGATACACTGATATTGAAAAAAAATTGAAATAAACATCTTGTTTATCTGACATCCCTAAGAAGCGAACCTCATCCACTGGCACACTTAGGCTGCTATCTTTAAGTTGAACTTTCTTCTAGATTTATGATGCTTTTTTACATTTTTCTAGCAGTCCCAAACACCAAGAATATATGAGAGTAGGTTCAAGGTAATTTCAACTTTCTCATAGTCCTCATTGCATTGGTAGCTTTTCAGTTATATTCTTTATCACCTTGTTAGAGTAAAATATAACGTGGTTTTTCTAAGTGACCTTTCTTCAGCCTTCTTCTGAGACCGTAATAACCTCAAGGCTAAAATTCAAGAGCTCATAGAACTGTATTTATTAATGTTGATACAGAACCCGTTTTGAAGTTCAGGCTCAGTAGAAACAATCCTTTCAGAGTTGAGATAATTCTTCCAGAGGGATAAAACAGGGACATCATTTCTTTTTCACTTATCTTAATTACTCTGTATCATTTTCATTGTAGCTCTCATGATGACTTCTTCACTAAAGCAAGCAGAAAGGGAACACAGTTATATATGCGGTTGGCCTGGCTTTATTGTCATGAAATAGAAGAGATTTAGTTGAAAACTAGTCATGTTTAATTACCAACAAGAAAAAATAAAATACAATCAAATATTCCAAATAAAGCTTCATCATTTTGGGTGTCCCACATTATTTATCCAGCTTGCATGCCCAACTGTTTTAAACAATGAAAGGTTTCCTCTATCTTTGAATTAATTTTTTAAACCTTTTAATACAGAAGGACACCTTAAATTTACATTGCCTACTGTTTGACAGGTTCTGGTTGTTAATGAGTTTTGCTTTTGTTTGTTTTCTTGTTGCTGCTACTGTTTTTAATAATGTATGGTCATCATCATTTGCATATATTTGAGGTAGGAGGCCAGACTCAACTCTGGAGGTGGGACTTGCACTCTGGACCAAATTAAAGATTAGTTTACACAGGGCCAAAGCTAAAGCCGCTTTCCGTGGACACACCCACCAGGGTACCATGTCAGTTTACCATTGCCATGGCAACACTTGGAAGTTACTGTCCCTTTTCATGGCAACAACATGACAATACAGAAGTTAAGACCCTTTCCCTAGAAATTTCTGCATAAACCACCCCTTAATTTGCATGTAAATAAAAATGAGTGTAAACAGGACTGCTGAAGTGCCTCTGAGCTGCTTTTCTGGATTCACTGCCTATAGGGCAGTCATGGTCATAAGGAGCAGTACCTCTGCTGCTGCACATTTCTCCTTCAATAAAAATTGCTACTTAACCCATCTGTTTAACACCACCAGCTTACCCCTGAATTCTTTCCTGGGCAAAGCCAAGAACCCTCCCAGGCTAAACCCCAAGTTGGGGGCTTACCTGTCCTGAGTTACAATGACTTCACAATTTTTCTGGAGTTAAGTTGTTGCTACAGGTGCTATAGTGATGAGAATTGAGGTCTTGATTGGTCACTGGCTTGCTTGTTAAAGTGGAGCTGGAATTAGTTCTGGGTGATGATTTTGACTCTGTTTTCAGGTTCCTGGGATTCCTGCTTGTAGGAGCAGAGTGACTTCTGCTTAAGCATCTGTCTGTATCACATTCCTCACCATTCAGGAGAGGTCAGTATGGGATAGCTGCATTTTTGGTTCTTATAGGAAAATAGGATCTAAAACTTGTCATCAGTTTTTTTGCCAAAGCTGAAGCAAGAGAAACACTATAGATGGACAAATACCAGGCAGATGTGTCTATTCCTTTATGCTTTAAAACTCAACCTGTTGTGTAAGCGAAATCAGAAAGGAGCTCAGAACTCATCTGGGCCACTTTATGTTATCCACCTGAAATTGCTATCCCCATCTCCATGACACATTTTTCTCATGCAAGTAACTCCCAGAGAAACAGAGTTATGCAAATCACGTCTTTCTTTACCACCAGGCTGCTGTGGAGTATGCTGCATACTCCATTAGTGGTTGTCTTCTGTTCATAAGGACCCAGAAATTTTTCTCCAATCCTAATACCAAGAATAAACATGCTTTTCTTGGAAGTCTATTTTTTTCTATCTTCTGAATACTGTGAATTGTACAACATGATTATATCTCTTCAGTGATTGCTGGAAAGCTCAGAACAAAGTGTGTAGATTTTGACCTAAATTAGGTTAGACCTAAAATCACTTTTAGCATTAGGTACGGAACTCAAAGCACCATTTGTGTGTGTGTGTGTGTGTGTGTGTGTGTGTGTACTAATATCATCTCTGGATTTTTTTTCTTTATTTTATTCTAATCTCACCTATTTTAATGCCTTTTATTTTCTACGTATCAAGATTAAAGAAATATATGGAAACATTTTTAAAAGATGAGCAATCAATAAAGAAAAACTTAATTTTAAAATGTCAATAACAAAAAATTCAATTGTGCATCTCTCTTGCTTTACATGCATGTGTGCCTATGTATACACACATATACATATAAAATAAAATTTTTGCATGTATTTTTATAAAGTATTTTGTCAAACTTAAATATCAATCACTTTGTTTTCATATAGGATGACCTGGCATTCCATTTTATAAATGTGTTATAATTTATTTAAAGAGACTCTAACATTGTCAGGCGTTTGAGTCTTTTCCAGTTTTTTGCTGTTATAAACAACTGTGCCACACTCTCCTTATAACAACTCTTTGTGCACTTTATTTATGAATATAACTCAATAATTCTTAAGCATGGCTGTGCATCAAAATTATTATGTCAAATAATCTCTTTACATCCTTTGAGAACAAATTTAAATTTTACCTTTTCTAGAAAGAATTTCTAAGGAAGCATGTCATCTATCCTAGACAGAATTATTATACTTCCTAATATTTCCCCATAGATTTTTTTATATATTCTGGAGGGGTGTTAAACTATTTTAGTATTGTATTAAAAGTGGCACTTAACCAAAAATTTGCATCAGAATGCCATAGTTGTGAAATTAGAAAATACAGGCCAGGCGTGGTGGCTCATGCCTATAATCCCAGCACTTTGGGAGGCCGAGGCTGGTGGATCATGAGGTCAAGAGATCCCGACCATCCTGGTCAACATGGTGAAACCCTGTCTCTACTAAAAATACAAAAAAAATTAGCTGGGCATGGTGGCACACGCCTGTAGTCACAGCTACTCGGGAGGCTGAGGCGGGAGAATTGCTTGAACCCAGGACGCGGAGGTTGCGGTGAGCCGAGATCATGCCATTCATTGCACTCCAGCCTGGGTAACAAGAGCCAAACTCTATCTCAAAAAGAAAAAAAAAAAAAAAAAAAAAAGAAAAGGAAAAGAAAATACACACTGAGTTCTGTTTCCCCTAAGGATGCAAAGAACCTCAAGAGAATGGAACTCCTGATCTGAGAAGAAGAAAAAGTTGGATAACTTACAAAATAATACCTATTTTTAGATTACCAGATTGGTGAGGTCCATTCCACGGCAATAAAATAAGTGAAATTCCAAATTCCAAAGAGTGGCACCATTCCAAGGGAATATGGGTACATAACATGATTCACCTTTTCAAGAGCACAGGAGGAGGAGGGGACCACTATAGAAACCAGTAAGAAGCAATAAGCTAAAATTTTAAGAAATTCCTAAAGCCCAAGTGTGCGCTAGTGTTTTCCTTCGGTGTAGCTGGGAGCGGAAGGCACAAGGGGAGTGTGTATCTATTTGCAAGCTCTTATCAAGGGCTTCCACCTAGTGCTCAAGACTAGGACAAGGCAGAAGAGACCCGCCTTGGTAGCACAGGCATGCAGGAGGTGATCGGCTGCCACTGGAGGAGTCAGGAAACATCGCTTGCTCCTCTAGACCCTTTTCTCAAATGAAAAAACATGAAACACTCCTGATCCCATGGTTCAGGGAACGATCCACGTCTTCTGTGCAAGGAGGAGAAGTAAAAACTGCTAGAAGACAGAAAACCCTCATAGGACCATGATCCTACAAGGAACACAAAGCAGAATTCTGCTACCTTTAAGGAGGGGACAGAAAAGTTTCTCCTTCCCCAAACCTACCATAAATATAAGAAAGAATTTGGCTGCCATGAAGAGGCTGAACAAGAATGGTTTTTTAAAAAACCTACATCCAAGACCCGGGAGCACAAGGCAGACCGGGAGAATCAAGAATTACCCTGTTTCCACTGCAAGGCTGACTCCAGATCATAGTAACATGGTCTATCATCGAGGAAAGGGGCAAGAGCATGGAAAGAGACCCTGTGTTCTGGAAGCATGCAGAAACTTCTGAAAGCTCAGAGAGAATTGGAACCCTGAGGAAACCCCTCCAGCACACTGGGTTCTAATTTAAGTCGATGGTAACAGCAGCCCCACTGCAAGAGGACTGTGAAGTCTGTGATGCACTGAAGGCATGATGGCAACAAGAAATCGAAACCCCTCTCACTCTTGAACAGACAGACTCAAATTCCCTTCCCATCCATCCCCACCCCCGACACATGCATGCATGCATACATGCACATACATGCACAAGGACAAAACCCAGCTTGACTGAAAGACATACACTCATGCCTTTCCCTGGGCATAAATACTATTTGCCTCAGTCTTTACTGGTATTCTACATATGAAATTTGGTACTGGATAAAAGATTAGAATACACACACACAAACACAGATATAAAAAATCAGACTCAGAGATAGTGGAGCTGTCAGATGGTAATTTTAATAATTGATACATTGAGGGATCTGGTAGAAAAATAGACAAAATCCACAGGACCTGGAGAATTTCAGCACAGAGATAATAGTCACATGAATATACTAGAAACAAAATACATGGTATCCAAGACAAATCTCTTTGATGACTTATTCTGCCAGTTGGATAGCACTGCCAGTTGGGAGAATAAGTAAATTTGAAGTTGGGTCAATAGAAATTAACCAAACTGAAACACAAGGAGAAAAAGAAACAGAAAGAAAAAACAGATATATTAGAATATTAGATTTCAAAAATATTAAAGAAATAATGGCCAAAATTTTTCCAAACTTTAAAGACAACAAACCACAAATCCATGAATTGTAAAGTAAATTGATCAGGATGAATACTAAACAAATCAAACTTAAATACATCACTCCCAAGCTCCTGGAAACCAGAAATAAAGAGCCAATCTTGAAGTCATCAGAGTAAAAGAAACATTACATAATGAGGAACAGTGGTACTAATTAATTCAGATTTCTTTTTGGAAACAATGTGTGTTTGTTTCCTAGGTCTGCCTTAACAAATTCCTACACATTGTGCAATTTAAAACAAGAGAAATTTATTTTCTTACAGTTCTGGAGACTAAAAGTCTGAAATCAAGGTATCAGCAGGGCCATGCCCGCCTCCTTAGAAGGCCGTAGAGAAGAATCCGTCTTTGCTGCTCCTAGCTTCAAGTGGTTGCTACAATCCTTGGCTTATAGCTGCATCACTCCAGTTTCTGCCCCTGGCTTCACATGGCTTCTTCCCCCTGTGGGTGCTTGTGTTTCTCCAAATCTCCCTCCCCTTATAAAGACATTGGTAATTGGATTAACAATCACCCCGATCAGGTATGACCTAATTTTAACTGGTTTACATCTGCAAAGGTTAAGTGCTAGGTTTAGGACTTCCACATATCTTTTGGGGGGGGCACAATTCAACCCGCAACAGATGTCCAAGAGGATTTTAATTAAATGAGTTTTTGTAATTAACACTTAGATATTGGGGGAATTAATTTGTTCAATCCCTAAATTTTGTTTAACTGGTCACGTTAAGTATTACTATCTAATAGAATGTAGTTGGTTTCATGTAGAAAAAATATTTTTCTTGTTTCATACAAGATATATAAATATTCATTATACCAAATAAAATCAAATGAAAAGTAGGCTAGACATTTGTGAATAAATCAGTGAAAGAAGGAAAGACTATTGGGGAAAAAAAAACCCATTGTAATTTTGAATACTAATGTTTGAAGTCAGTCAAATTCAACCTTTAGAATACTTGTATTCTATTTTTGTCGTTTTCAGGATTTCATTGAATCATTTGGAACTTTAAATTTTCAAGTTGGAGATTATTCTAGTTATTTCTTTTTTTTGATACGCTGTTTGAAAAGCGTGTGTGTGTGTGTGTGTGTGTGTGTGTGCGCGCGCGCGCGTGCACGCATGCATGTGTCTCTTAGTTGTATGAGAGATGACTTTAAGGTTGAACTGTAGATATATAAAGCATGGTTTGGAGAATCGATTCTTGTTTCTGGGCTTATGAGTAGCTAGTGTGACATTTGAAAAATGACCTTAATGAAGAGTTTTTCTTTTCTATGCCCTATAGTTGTATGTGACACCACAGCCCAAGGTGACGGTGTCTTCACTTCAATGCCATCTTTTGTCCCAGAGGCAATTTTTGCTTTAGTTACCCCAACTGACATTGGAATAGACCCAGTAATGTTTTATTCATGAAAGTAGATCTTGTGAATATAGCTCCCAATACACCAGAGAGACGAAAATATCGCTACGATTGCACCTAAACTAATCTGTAGTTATGTAACAAATTGACACATAAATTAAATTTTCACTGCTAATGCCTGCTTAACTCTGTAATCATATTTCAGTTTGGAATTCTGCTGAAGTAATTAGGTTAGCTCAGATTTGCTCATCAAAGATCACTGAAAGAGAGAAAGTATATGGACTTCTGTTTTTAAGCCACATGTTTCACACTTAGGGATTTTAAGTGATATCCATAACTCTATGTCTATTCTTTTACATTTTATTGAATTTGAATCAGCTGCTGGATGCAGTTCTTTTTCCTTGGGAATGTATTTATCCCATTGTGGGCATGCTCCTGTCTCCAACTCTCCAGCACTTTTTCTTTGCTCTTTATTGAGAAATCATCCTTGTGCTGAAGTACTTTCTGTTTTCCATATGATTGATCTTCAGGTGGTGGCGGAGCCCTCACTGAAACAGTGATTTGAAAAAAATCACACCCTTTCATCTTTGGTTTCATCTTCTGGAAGAAAGAAGAACTGAGCGATTTGACCAACTATTGTGAACTGTTCAAATTTCCTCTGGGGAGAAAAACCAGTTGCTTTCAAAGCTCTGAGGAGTATCAAAAAATGCTCCTAGGCTAAATACGGTAAATAAAAGGCAATGTGGACTTTCAAAAGACTGTTCCAGGGGCATACGAGAAAGTTTTAGCCGGTGGGAGAATCACTGAAACAGAAACCTGGGGCGGGTTGGGTGGGGGGAACAGATGAAATCAGAAAGAGTATCTACAGATTTAGCCTAAGTATAGGGATACCTACACTCATGGTCCTGATGAAATGAAACACTGAAAGAAAATATGTGCAATCTCTTTTTAGAGTTTGTGACCTTGCAAGTTAAAAATGGGATTTACTGATTCATGCATTAGATTTATTAATATGGACTTGTTCTTGCATTTGCTCTTTAATCTGTCTTTATAGGTCATTATGTTTTACAACAGGCTCCTACCTTATCTTTTGGATTCTGGACTCACCACTTTAAATCTATTTTGTGAGCATGCTCACACACACACACACACACACACAGACACACACACACACACACACACAATTAAATACTGTCATGCTCGTTCACATTTTTGTCCATCTATTCTACCTTATTATTTACCCCAGATGAGTTCTATATACTTCCCTAGCCAGAATACATTTTTTTCATCTGCTTATGCCTTCATCCCCATTAATTTTATTCATATTCTTCCTTCTAGGCAAAAATATCTATTCCTTTCATTTTACCTTACTACTTAATGTCTATTCATTAAATCAACATACTTCTTGAATTCTTCCAGGACTAACCCAGAGCACTCTAACTACTGTCTTGTTTCACTCCATAGCAGTTAAAAATTACAGTATAAAGTTAGCCTTCAGACCATATTTTATACTGGTCATTAAAAATTCCTCAGAGGGAATTCTATAATACATGTTGGTTGACTGCACTGCATGCTCAACTTAATTAGAATAAGGAAAGAGCAATTCTTGTTTTCACTAAAATTAAAGTACATACATAGGAATATATATATATATATATATATATATATATATATGCACACATACATACATATATACATATGGTAATAGTCTTTATCATAAAATGTTTTCACTGTATTTGCAATAAATAATTATGAGCTTCTACACCACACAATGCAATCCTTCAGTTCAGGAATTTTTGCCTTCAATTTTGTATTTCCTCAGTCTTACACAGTGCCTGGCATTGATGAGTTACTCAATAGTGTTACTGAACTGGAGTGATTTGGATTTTATTATCATTTCTGTTCCTGTGTATGTGTTAGTGAAGGTTGATAATCATGTCAAATGACTGAAGGAAATGGAGCACATTAGGAGTGCACTTAATTTACAAAGCAGATAATCAATACCTACAGAATGGAGAGTAAAATATGCTGTATATTAATATACCTGCCATTGGTTTTCCAAGGACAATTGATTGATTTCACACATACCCTGGGGGTATGTGAGGCCTTTCTGTACCTACCCTTTGACAAATAAAGAACATCAGGTGTTAAGTTGCACAATAATAGTCACAAAACATCCATGCCAATACCTGAAAGAGTCAAAATAAAACTCATTTTTCCAGGTGTGTTACTTCTTTCCTATGTTTCTGTTTCTACTAGAAATATGATTGGTGATATTCTCTTAGTGGCTTTTAAAATTCTTACTATGATATTCAAGGCCTTTCAAGTATGGATTATTTTCTATCGTCCCAGGTTTAACTCGCTAGTGACACTAGACCAGTTTAGATTTAATTACATGCTTTACCAATAGGATTGCCAGAGTTAGCAAACAAAATGGGCAATTTTAAAACCCAGTTAAATTTGAATTTTAAATAAACCCAGGAAATCAAAAAATGATAACGCATTGACAATGATTGTCTTAGAACAAATAAAAGCTTTCCTTTCTTTATATTTTAATGGAAAATGTATATTTTGGATAATTTAGAAATAAGAGAATATTATTGTCCTCCAAGAATCAACAAGTAAAATCAACACAGAGCAGGAAAATTTGGTTGACTATGAAATATAAACAATAAATATGGAATGCAGGATCTGATAAAGAGTTTTCTATATTGTAATAATGCACTCTGTATTAACTCAGTAGAATGATTAACTGGAAAACTTTTCACGGGCTCACTGTGATATAGCAGCTTTCACTTTTATTTTTTGCTCATCAAGAATTAGTTTCACTTTTATCTACCAACCTATTTATTATACTAATACAATTTAGCAAAAGGTCGTACAATCCAATGAAACTTGAAAGTTGTTTCTATGAAAACTAAAATATATGTTTCAAAACTTCATAAAGGCAAGTTGTAAACAAACACTGTTGAATGTTGGATGTGGATTCAAAATAAAAACTGTAAAAGATTGAGAAAACAACAGCGCCAATATAAAATTTCTCAATCATTTTATAGGCAGATTGCTTTAAATGTGTATGAGTTTTTGATTCAGTTTAAACGAGACAATGCTAGAAGAAGTTGGGTGAATGAATGTGCCTTTCCAGGTTTGGAGTTTAAGAAATGCTTATGGTAAATACATATGTTTTTATGCTATCATTTTAATTCAATATTTTAAATCAGTGACAAACCACTGGTCCCTTTCACATCAAATAAGAGCTACAAAAGTTAACATATTTATTAATATATTAAATCTATTCAATAATATTAATGTTGCCTGAAGAAAAAATAAACAAGATGAACAGAAGATCCTCAATGTTCATGGCAGAAGAAATTTTAATTTAATATACTTTGATTATTTCCATCAGCAAGTTTATCCTTCTATGAAAATCAGCTCTTAAAGTTGTACATGCTGTCTTAAGTAAGAACTTTTGATTAATTCATCTGAATTCACTTTCCTTTGATTATGTTTGTGAAGCAGTTGTTTATTTTGATTTTTATTTGACTTGCTACCTAACCTTTTTATCAAGACAGACTGTGGCTAAGCAGATGTTGTAGATTTTGTCTTTGGCTCTGATAACTCTGAAATACATTAGCCCTTATCCTTTCAAAGAACGAAAATAGTTTCTCCAACTTCTGAGCCTATCTTAAATATTTGTTTCCCAACCAATTCAGCACCCTTTCTATAAATAATACAAACATAATTTCTGGCAAGTTTCTGTAGTCTGCATGACCTTTATAGTGACACTTATAGTAACTTTCGATGTATAAGCATTCATATACACATTTATTTCTCCTACTGTTTTATAAAGTGCTTGAAGGCAGGGATTTATGTCTTCTACTTTGTTTTATGCCTCATAAACCCAGAGAATTATCTGGCACATAGAAAGTTGTATGTTGAATGTATCTGGGTTAAACTGAACTAATAAACTTCTTGATGTCCAAAATCTAGTACCTCAGGCAGGAGGTGTTGCCCTATTCTTCAGCATAAACAGACAGTTACAGTTTGCTACTAAAGGGAAACTTCAGGAAAAGTACATCTATTTCTCTTTGGCATGCTGTAAGAATCTAGCCATCTGGTCCCACATCTCCCCCAACATGCTGTCATATTAAAATGAAATATGTTTCTCTTTGGATCCATGAACCAGCAAAGCAGCATCCTTAATTGTAAGACAAGGATGACTACTCTTCAGCCATCTTGACCCTGACGTTCCCTTTTACTCTACAGAACATTGTGCAAGATTTGAAGACAGAATTGAAAGCAAATGCAAGAAGTAGAATGACTAAACTCTGCCAATTAGGTATTTTAGTTTCTATTGGTGAAATAACTTGTTGGTAAGGATTTATTTATTTAAACTGGGCATAAAATCATAATTGTTCTTAAAAAAGGAGCACATATTAATATTAGAATATGGATATATTCAAAGAACTTTGCATAGCTACACCAGTAAACTCAGGTACAAAGCTGTCCTCTGTTCTCTACTCTTCTTTGCTGTCATCTGATGGTATGAAGCATGCCATGATGAAAAAATTACCCTAACCTTTACATGGCTTTCTTTTGGGAACTCTATTTCAGACAGTTTCCCTTCAGTTCAAGAGCTTAAATCTACCTTTATATCCTCTCTCAGATTTAATTTAATGTCTTCTTAACTCTTGTCTCTCTTTTCTCATTTTCCTTTTGCTTTACCTATTTTCTACCTCTAATTTCATCCTTGCTTTTAAATTCTAAAAGAATATCCTTTTGTAGATATAGTAAATCTTTTTGTTTCTTTTGGGCTCAACTATTAATTTATTTTAAGTATTCTCACCTACTGCTTTATTTTTCTCTATAGCCAAACTAGGTATCTCAGATTTATTTCTTCTTCTTTATAAAAATTTTATGCCTTTTCACTTGTTATCTTGTATTTCAGTTATAGGTAAAACTTGAATATACTCTCTTCTCCATATGATAGTTAATAGAAGTTAATGTTGATTTTATTATTTCCTGAGTCTAAAGTTCCCAACAAAGATAAGATTTGATTTGTGCATATGAACAACTTGGTCACTGATAGGGTAGCACATAGAATTTTAAGATCGTTTAATTCTATATTTCTGTCAGTGTTTTTCTAACTATAGTATGCATCTGATTTCTATGGAAAAATCTGTTATTATGCATATTTCTGAGTCCCAAAACAAAGGATCCTGATTCAATAGTTAAGTTTCAGGTGGAGCCTAGAAGCTGATGTTCTTTAATCAATATCTCGGGTCATTTTGATGAATATATGCTATGACAAAGACTAATCATGCCCCATGACAAAATTATTAGACTGAAAAGTCACATGCGTTCAATGAGTATTAATCACAGCATTCTATGAGATTATCTATTTTATATAATGTTTTCAGAGAACCCTGGAAATATGGGGTAAGAATATGAAAATGAGAAGTCCAAGTCAGAGCAATCAGGAAAGGGAAAGAAATAAAAGGCATCCAAATAAGAAAAAGTGCTCAACATCACTAATCATCAGGGAAATGCAAATTAAAACCACCACGAGATACTTTCGTACACCAGGCAGAATGGCTATGATAAAAAAGACAAAAAAACAACAGATGCTGGTGAGGTTTTAGTGAAAAGAGAATGTTTATACACTGTTTTTGGGGATATAAATTAGTTCAGCTACTCTGGAAAGCAGTTTGGAGATTTCTTATCTCACTTAAAACAGAGCTATCGTTCAGCCCAACAATCCCATTACTGGGATTATACCCCCCAAAAATAGATCATTATACCAAGAAGACACCACATGCACTTGCTGGTTCATTGCCATGCTATTTGCAAAACAAAAAACATGAAATCAACCTAGGTGCTCATCACTGGTAGATTGGATGAAGAGAGTATGGTACATATACACCATGGAACTCTATGTAGCCATAAAAAGAATGAAATAATGTCCTTTGCAGCAACATGGGTGGAGCTGGAGGCCAAAATCTTAAGCAAATTAACAAAGGAACAGAAAATCAAATACTGAATCTTCTCACTTATAAATGAGAACTAACATCGAGCACACATGGACATAAATGTGGGAACAATAAACACTGTAGTCTACGAGAGAGAGGTTGTTGAAAATTATGGGGTACTATGCTTACTACTTGGGTACAATATATGTATGTAACAAACTTGCACATATAACCTCTGTTTCTCAAAGAAAAGTTGAAATTTCAGAAAAGATTATGAAAAAGGCAAATTTATTCATATAACCATTTGAGGAACATTATGGGGTGTCTGTAATATTGTGGGCCTTGGGGACATTGTAATTTAAAAAAGGCAAAACCCCCTGCCCTCATGGAAGTTTAGTAAGGCAGTAGACTATGAACAAGGTAAATTGCTAAAATATATAACATATTAGCTAGATATAAATTTAAAAGAGATTTTAAAAAACAGGGAGAACAAAGCAAGTGGTAGGGATTGAAATTTTAGGTTGGGTAACTAAGGAACTGTTGCCTGGGAAAGCGACTTGAGCATTAACATTGAAAAAAGTAAGCTTATCTCCTACAATCCAGGAATCATATTCCAAATACACAGCAAAAAATACGACCTGGGTAAGCACAGAGCTGTCTGACCAATCAAGATAGAAGCTGTTTTCATCTCATCCTTTCTCTGACCTTCTCTCACCTCCTCTAAAACCAGGAACTCTCATTTTGTCAGGTTTCTTTAGTCACAAGAAAAAGATTCCAATGAAGTGAGCATCACGTAATTCACAGAATGAAAGAGAAGCCACATCTTCAGAGCATGGCTCAGAATTTGAGTCTCTTGTCAGAGCCCTGCCTCTAGTAGAAATAAATTGAATCATTATTTCCCAGTTTGTATGGCATTCATCTTCATATCCACAGTCTACAGAGAGACAGCCTGTCTGTGCTCTGGTCACATGGCCCTTCCCTGGCTGTACTGGTACACCTCAAGGAAGCACTAGGTGGGAGGAACAGTTTAAGCTTTTGTAGAGGCAGGACCTCCAGAAATAGAAACCCATCCAGAGTGTACACAATGCAGGCAGCTAATGTTCACTGCAGTCCTGATTCCTCCCCACTCTGCAGGCTCCACATCAGTATCTTCCAGCATCTGGTTTAATTTCCTTAGACCAACTTTTTTCTATTAGTATGTTTTATAAATTTTTCTTTCCTAATGAACTGGCAAATATCATGAGTTATACATCAAATACCAACTCTTAGAATGAATCCCACTCAGAGAAACTGACTTAGGTTGGGAAATACATTTTCCTTTTCAGGATTTCTTTAGCTGTTAAGCTGGGCTGGAAGCCTGTTGGCTGAAGGACAACTCCTGTGATTGACGGATAGGGAACAGAAGCCATTGGAAGAGGAGGAGCAAGAAAATCGGCACTAGTTGCCTACTTTAAGCTAAAAATTAGAAAATTAAATGAATAAGAACTTTCAAAATGTGTACGTGATCTTCTTTTATTGACTCGAAAACCTCATTTTTTAAAACTTTGTGCAGTTTGTTTTTCATAACAGTTTTCTGATGTCAGTGACCTCTTCTTTCTCTGCAGTCGACTTTGTGCAAAGCCTGATCCGGTTCCCACAGGAGCTTTTGCAGTAGCGGCATTTGCAGTAGTTGGTGACAGCATTTCTAAAAATTTCTGTCTGTGCTGGAAAATAAGACATAAGCATTGACATTTCCAATTTGAGAACAATTGTTCTTCATTAATTCTGTATTATAAATGCCACTTCTGTATTTGGTTTTCTTTGACTTTTTTTCTAATACATTCATTTCAATAATACTTTTCTCTACAGAACCATTTCATCTTGATTTTTGGTGGTTTATGCTGGTATCTTTCCACAGACCTTTTTTTATGATTGCATATTATTTAATTTATATGTAGAAAATATAAGTTGTGGGATTATACATTGTTCTGCTTCGGGGTCATGGGCATGTGTTTTAGGCTTAAAAATGTTCATTTTTAATGCATTTATTCATAGTATTAGAATATAAAGGTGGTGAGTCTAGGCTGAAATATAACTATTCTTGGGAAATGTGTATATATTTCAATTTGCTGATATTTGTAATCAAATAAGTAGTCTTTTTATTCAAACAAATGATTAGATAGAAATACTAAAATACAAAACATGCAGTTATAAATCAGTTAATTTTGCCTTCCTACCTGAACACTGAGTCTTTCTGTTTGAAGTTGATGCCCATAATCTCTGAGAGGGGATGGCAGGTGTTGGGAATTCTTGAAGTACTAATCTGTTGACTTTGGAGATTCCGGAGGAAATTTTCTCTCCCTAATCATCTTCGTTCTTATTCTCTCAGGTAGCTGAGACCTGTGAGATTCTGACTCTCATCTCTAGCAGTGTGGACTACACAATCACTCTCTAGTGATTTGTTAAAGGCCAAATAATCTGAGCCTCACTGAGAATGTGGTGAATCATAATATCTGGGTCTCAGTTTATACATTTAAAAGAAAGTTCAGGTGAATCTTCTGTTTACTAAAGTGTTGAAACTAACAATAGTGATCTTTCCCATAACTGATATTATTTAAATGCCAAATTCAGATATTTTCTTCCTGTCTCTAAAATGTCTCTAAAACCTATCATGAAAGCAATGTTAAAAATAACCAACACATTGAGTAGTTGATTCAACATCAAGTCATTCTTGTTATTCCCTTCTTGTCCTTGGGTCTCTCCAGACAGTATCCATTATGCCTTATGCTGCCTGGTAACCTGGTCTCTGGAAGGGTTGGAATCAGTCATTCAGTTCCCGGGACTGCATTCCTCCTTACAATCTAGATCCTAGATATCTTTCTATTTTTAATTCTTCACCCATGCTCAGGTTAACTTTGTTGGAACAAGATACTTCGAGATTTGGCCAGAATGCCATATATGATAGAAAGCACTCTTCAATCTCAGGCTGAACAACTTGCTCCTCCTCTGAGCTCCCACCTGTTCATGGCACCGAATCAACTTTGTTCATATTCTGTTGCATTGCCAGTTAACGCAACAGAGTAGGCTTTCTCACAATGAATGGCCCTAGTGTGGAGGTCTGGTATGCATTCTTGCTTTCTTGGAGCCTAGGGACTACTTGGCACCCAGTAAGCACATCACAAAGACATGTTTTGCACTAAAAGGAATTGAGGCAACTGGTTTCTGTGCCCGAGTCTAGTTATGAAGAAAGGTCTGATTCTTGTTGTGCTATTTTGCTATTTAATTCTAATCTGAGCACTTTGATCATAATTTAACATATTGAAGAATGAAAGAGTCTCGGGAATATATTGTTCTCTAACTAGATAATATTTATTTTAATATTTCAAAGAATTGAGAGCTCCTATTTTCTTTAGATGTAGTGAAAGTCCATGATTTAAAATAAACTAATTATTGTCGAAGTCTAATTTTCAATTTGAGTGAAAGAAAATGAGACTTAAAAAAAAATCTTATTCAAGCCTCTGGCATAACAACAGTAATTATTTTCTTTTCACTGATTAAGTTAGAGAGCACTGACATCTTTGGTCTGCAAATGAGTCTCAGGTGAGCACAATAGATTTGAAAACAGTAATGTGATAATGGCTTTCAAAGCAAACAGACATCTGAGTTTTCTTGAACTCTTATAAGTTCACTATTCTGGAAATTCTGCATTTGGCTCTAGCCTAAAAATGTTATATGTAAATAACGTAAGACAAGTTGAAGTTAATTTTGCATATTTTTCTTCTTTAAAACACATCTATGCTTACATGTGTCATCAAAATGAGGTCTTGGAAGATAGTCCTATAACTAAACGTTAGCAATGAAAAGAATGTAATTGCAAAACCATGCTAATTTCTTCTTTTTTAAAACTACCAAATGATTAACTATCTTACTAAGTATATTTTAATGATTAGACCTGCAAAAATTTAAATTTAAATGTCTAATTTAGTGGGGTCCTTATATAATTCTGGTTGGAGTAAAATTAGTACAAAGTTTCAGATAAAAATTTGGCAAAGTGTATAAAAAGACAAGTATACGCATTCTTATAAATTCTTATCTATTGATTTATCCTAAAATGTGTTCAATGATGGGAAAAGTTTTTGATAAATACATTTATTCCAGATTTTAATGATTGTTCCAACAAGAAAAAAAAATGAAAAGTTCAACAGTTGAGTAAGAGTCCCACTCAGTGAAGGGCTTGTGGTTAGTATTAGATTTCTTTTAATATCTTTTCTATCTTTTTGAAAATAGTTATGATGAACATTTATTTCCTTGGCAATCAAAAACAGGTAAAACAGCTTTACTATTTTATTTGAAAATATAATGTATTAACAGCTTACTGGAAGCAGCTTTTACTGAGTGGTTCTACTAAGCACTAAAAATGTCCATAACTCAACTTCTGAGGTGCTGTGTCTTGAGCAGTTGATTGATCTTTTAGAGTTAGCAATTGTAGGGGCAGCATGAACCAAATCAATAAAGATTTGCTGGACCTTATGCCTAATACCAAGCTCTAGGATGTATTCATAAGTCAGAAAAACCTACTTTCCCAAGAAATTGCAACTGTTAGCTACCTCCAAGTTGCCTTTTCATTGCACAATAAATCACACACATACATTTTAATTATATATGTTCACCAGCTCGAAGAATGATGGCTGTCAGTTTTGTCCATACTTGTTATGAAAGGCTATGTGTGAGACATAATAGAGAAATATATCTAATTATTACAACATTCTGTAAAAGGGATTATTTTTTTCCTGGCAATAACAAATGGGTCATGTACTATCTCTGTGTCTCTTTCTGTTTTTGTCTATGTTTATCTATCAAGCTACATATCGACTCATAAGAAAGGACTCTGATGGGAACTTGTAAAAGTCCTTAGAATCCAGCAACTAGATTCAAGCAGAATTTGAAATGCGATCCTGACGTCCATTTTCCCACTCCCTTCGAAGATAGCATCTTGTATAGATTAAGAACATTGTTTTCACTGAACCTATTGATTTGTCCTCTCCTCAGTACCCCTCAACTTGGGTCTGGGGAACTGTTTCACTCTTACTTACTAGTCCCTCTAGTTTGTTTAAACATTTTTCTCCAGAATGATATGCCCCTGAAAAACAGTCCAGTAAGGAGAAGTCCTGGAGTGGGACTCCTCTTTTCTTTGCACCAGGTTATGCAGAGAGATGCATCTTTCTTTATTTCCCTACTAAAGAGTTGAGTTAATTATAAAGGAGAATGCTAAAGTGTATTTAAGGTCAGGAATATCCTCTAGTGTCCCCTTCCCACCCTCTAGTTTTGGGTCTAGCATCCTTGGCTCTTCGGTTCAAACTCCTCTCACCAAAATGCCATCCGTTTCAAATTCATCTGTGCCAATCTCTAGCACCTCTCTCCCAAAATCGGTTGCCGTTGGGAAGCAGCTCTCAGCCCAGACAAGTGATAAAAACCGCAGGCCCTGGAACTCAAATATTTATTTTGTTTAGCTGAGTCCATTTTTTTTTTTAAGAAGAAACCAACATTTCACAGTAAGAGAAATTTTAGATAAAAATCCAGGATAGAAATCTTGACTTTTCTAGAAAACCCAGAATCTCAGACAGTAATTCACTAGAGTGGAGTAGGGGCTGGGTCATGTTGATAGAGCAGTTGCTTCGCTCATTTGTTTGTCCATTCCCTAGAGGCATTTGGATTTGAGATCTTTGCTTGGGATTCCTCCTCCCGTCCATCTTCATTAAAGTTAGATCTATCCAGTTTGTACTGCTCCCTCTGCCTTCAGACCTGGCTGTCAGGGTGAATTTTAGTTTGGAATTGGAAGGAAAAGCAGGAAGAAAGGAAAGCCAGTTTACCCCTAGTGAGTGACACTGCTAATACACACACACACACACACACACACACGGGCGCACACACACACACAGGCACACACACACATGCACGGACACACACACACAGGGGCACGGGCACACACACACCTGCACGCACACACGTGCGCACACACACACTCTCACACACACACACACACACACTCCTAAAGGCTAAAATTAACACTCGAAAGCCTAAATAACAAAAAATTTCAGCAAGCCCCATTATTTTTGTTTCTTTTCTTTTTTGTTTTGTTGCTTCCTGAAATAATGAAGCTGCTGTGTTTCCATTCCAGCCAAGCTTCCCGTAAGCTCTCTAGTCTGCCTCAGACTCCCTCTCAGCCTCAGGGCTGGAGCTACAAGAAGATAATTGTTCAGCTACTTCCATTCTTTTATAATACATGTAAAAATATTTTTAATACCACACAAAATAAAGATTATAAAGTAAGGATAAAAGAACAGATTCAGATATAAAAT
Organism: Cebus imitator; assembly: GCF_001604975.1. NCBI lineage: Eukaryota > Metazoa > Chordata > Mammalia > Primates > Cebidae > Cebus > Cebus imitator. Next base: position 4,421,111 of record NW_016107453.1, read on the forward strand.
CCCATTTCTTCTCATAATTGAATTGGTAGAAAACCTTATATCTATGTTTTCCTCTTGCCAGGTCACACAAATACTTTTATAAGTGCCCTATCCTGCTCTTTCCTGGGGTTCAGCTATCTGGGATGTTATTAGGTTGGTGGAAAAGTAATTGCAGTTTTTACCATTATTTTTAAACTTGATTTAATCACATTATGCTTAATGGCAAAACCTGCAATTACTTTAGCACCAACCTGGCAGCCCTTTTTGCAAGGTCCTGTTGCGTAACATGTGCTGTGGATGTGTTCTCACGCTGTATTTGTGCCATTGTTGACACTTCCCTTTCAGCATCAGGACTCTGCTATTGTTAAAGAGGTTTGTTTTCTCCAACAGCCTTGACAAAACAATAGCTTGTTGTGTTCATTTTTCATCTGGGAGAACTCCAGTTCTGTGTTTTGCAAATCTGAGAGTTCAACCGTGTGTGTCCAGCACTTGTTTTTCTCTCTGTGCCCTGCACTGGTGGAAAAGCATCCTCCACAGTCTCTAATGAAGAAGAACAATGTCCTGGAGGGTACAATGCAGACAGAAAAATATCATAGCGACTGTGGCTCCATTTAAGACCTTCAGTTAACCTCCTCATTAACCATCTCACGTTCACTATCAAGTGTGTTACAAGAGGAATCAGTCTTCCTAACTATGCTTTTAGAGTCATTTAAAAAAAAAATTCCTTGCTAGTGTAAGTATTACATTATCTTGATCTAAAATATTTTTTGAACCTGTTCAAAGAAGACTATGATTTCGAACTGAATGTTTTGTCCTTCTGGCTCCCCTTACAAACTGAGAGAGGATTTTCAGAAAATAATAGAAAACGGAGGGCTAGGAAATAGGGCTGAAGACCAGGTAGTCATAGGCAAAGACTTCAGAGGATCCAGTGATTAAGAGAGTCTGTAACAGTGGTAAATGCTTAATCTTCCTTAAGACATTGAGGTCACAGGTACCAGAATCTATAGAAATAGTGGTAGAGGGCAGCAAATAAGTTTCTTCACTGAAGAGGTGGCACGGAAGCTTATTGAGTTACAGAGAGTAAAAGGGGCACCGTTGTGTGGGAGCCTGAGAAGCAAGTGTTACAAGTTCTAGCAATGCAATGACCCAGAAGCTGGAAGCCTACAAAGAAGAAGCACGAAGAGACCTCAATGTCTTGGGTGCTAGCAAGAGAGTCAGAGATCAACTCTGAAACTGTGTGGTCGTAGCAAAGACTATAATCCTGTTAGGAAGAAATCTGGGCACCTGTTCAACCTAGAGTGCAAAACTATGGCAACCAGAAGACCTACATTTGGGAATACATTAAAGCCCTTTGGAAAAGCCACAGCTTGGGCAGTGTTTGATCCAGGCAGAGCTTTCCATGAGTCTGGTAGCAAAGGACATCACGGTGTGATACAGAAGACAAATGTAGTTTTGTGCTATATTTTCAAGCTGGTAGAGATCAGCAAAACATAGGCTACCACAATAAAATGCTAGCATAATTTAGCATAAATACAATGAAAAATGTCTCCGTCTTATGTTTTGTAGAAACGAAAGGTTTATATTGATATTAATCTCTTAATTTTATTAGTTTGGAGTCTCCCTCTAGCTGTTTCAGAATTTAATTTCTTTTCTCAGAGTTTTCCTCAATTGTATTTAGGAAAACCTTTTATGTTTTCTTTTTAGAAGCCAAAGACAATAAGGAACTTTCTGGAAATAATTGACTAAAGCCACCATACTAGTTCCTCTAGGAGTAAGCTGTTCATCCAGGTAGAATGACATTCCTATGATTCCACTGAGCACGGCATTTCTCTAGAGATAGGTACCTAGATGTTTCAGGCTGGCAAAGTTCTATGATAAGCTATGGTTAGATGGAGGGAATGACCCACTGCTTGACTCTGACTTAAATGTGCTTATTTAAACTCTAGAAAGCAGCAGTTCTAAGTCTGTGTGTTTCCATTTCCTTGTCCAACAAATCCTGTAGTTTCATTCAATATTATTTTTTCCTATATGAGATCAGAACAAGTCTCTAGGGTTAAAAGAAAAACAAAACAAAAATAAATCAGTTGTTCCACCTTGCAATCACCTTTCTAGTATACCTAAGCATAAAATGAGAATAACAATATCATCATCAACAAACACCTCTACTCTCCCTGACAAAAACATATATTAATTAAAGAAGACTAAAACAAAACAAAATATAAAAGAGAAACACTGACCTTCTCCATTATAGCATAGAAAAATCTTAGGGTGAAATTGGGGCTTCATTTTCTCAAATTCAAACAGCTTCTGCTTAGACTCAATGAAACTCACCTGGGTTACCTAAAGTAGCTCGCTTTAATGCTGATTTCTCTCACACTGTTTATACACTGAATTTATAAATTTAGTCGTCTTAGTCTGGTTTCCTTGCTTTTGATTTCTTTTTTCCTGCTTTTCTTATCTCACTGTAACATTCTCGTCTTGTTTGAAATCTCTTCTTTATCAATTTCATGTATTACTTTCTGTAACATATGCACTTGAGAACAACTTTAATACTTGAATTTACTGTGTGTGGAAAAATTCAAGATTTCTTACAGTGAAAAGGGAAAGGCTGGGAAAAACAGGCAAAACATAAAGAATTCTAGAGTGTTGATTTTTTCTCATAATAAAATTCATGTTAATAAAAATGTCTGGATTAAATGGCACTGCTTTTGTGAACTTGATCTCCAACCAGCTTATAAAATACATACAGGACTCAAAGTCTAGAGGGAAAGCCTGAGCTAGCCTAATCCTCATTTAAACACATGCTACCTGACAGTGCCATGGTGTGGAAACCTTGGGACAGACTTGCCCGTTTATCTTCCCATTTGAAAATGGTCAGTAGGCCAGGCATAGTGGTTTTCACCTGTAATTCCGGCATTTTGGGAAGCAGAGATTGGAAGATCGCTTGAGGCAAGGAGTTTGAGACTGGTGTGGTTAACATAGTGAGACCCCCATCTCTGCAAGATAACTTTTTAAAAATATTTGCTGAGTAAGGTGGCACATGTCTGTAGTGGGACTACGGAGGCTGAGGTGGGACAGTTGCTTGAGCCCAGGTGTTTGAGGCTGCAGTGAGCTATAATCATACCACTGTACTGAACTCCAGCTTGAGTGACAGAGCAAGACCTTGTCTCAAAAAAAAAAAAAGGAAAGTAAATGGCCATTACTGAAAGAAGAAGATTGAGTAATAATATAAAAAAGATTTGGTATTTAATGGCTAATAAATGACAAATGTTCACCAGAAATAATATTTATTTATTTTGTTGACATAGGTAATAATATAGTGATTATTTTTATTTATATAGTCCTTTTGCTACTTTTAGATTATAACATAATTTGCCACAAGAGAAATTACAATGTTAAATGTCATAAACATGTTAAATCTTGATCAGTATTGGTACATTAATTTCTAAATACAGTCAACATTCCTAAGATTGTTTTGAATAAGGCTGTGCAAAAATAACGTTGATAAAATGGCTGAAACTTCAATTAAGAGACTAGATGTACTATGTATGGCTGTAGAGAGAGAAGCTGCTTGCCTTAAGCTCTACGGAGGGCTCAACAAGCTTCCACACACACATGCGCACACACACCCATTACACCACAAAGAAAAATAATCTGCATCTGATATATGGTATAGTTGTATGACAGTCTTGGCAGAAATCTAGTCTTAATGCTCATAAGTAATATCATGCTAGCACTTCATTACCCATTATTGACTTTCACTCATATTTGCTGCAGAAAAAAACTATTCCAAAATCATTTGCAACTAAAAAAAGTATTCAATTTGCATGTTGGGAAAACTATAAAAAGTCACTGCATGAAATTAAGGCAACCTCTGAGTTTATGAGGCTGCTTATCACATTTAAAGTTGACAGTACGGTTCTTAGGAGGCAGCAGAATGATTACGGTAAAACGCTGTAGGTAGTAAGAGAACTCCAATGCCAAAGATCATTTTACCCAAGAAAATAGGTAGAGAGGGAGTAATGAAACTAAAGACTAGACTTCACACTTTGGGCTTATTCTTTCAGAGCAATTTCCTTTTTTTAAATATACAGAAAAATAAGTACTTAAAATAATTACTAGAATATTCTGTAAGTTATTCAGTTATGCTAGAATTTCTCCATAGATATTCTTACATAGCATGTGATGCTTCTGACCAGCCATTGTTTGTGCTTGTTCTGCCCATAGGCCCTAGGCTTCCATAAGACATTGCTGTTAGATCTTCTCTTACAATTTCTGAAGATACTATTAGAATGAATTGTTTCAGTCACTATTTTTCTTAAAATGGAACTACATTACTGAAATTTATTATTTTTTGGCCTGTATACGGCACAATCCCTTGACCGCTTGTTCGTAGAATACATCTAACTAGTCTTTGTTATTTAGGGAGTTTGATGATACTTCTGATGTAATTGCAGAGGTGAACAAAATGTTCTGTATTCTCAGTGTCATTCAAGCTTAAAATAGTTGGAGTTTTATGAAGCGCTCAGTTTTCTGACAAGAACCCACTGAAAAGTCTCCTTAATGCATCTTCATATTAGATAGCTGGAGACCTTGAACACCAGGGCTACGTATGACTCTTCTTAGAGAGACGATTTTAGTGTGGTGGGTACACTCCAAATTGAACCTATATTTTTGTAGAGGGATTGCCAATTCTTCAACAATATTCTGTCATATTTAGCTATATTGATGATTATTTTTGCCTAATGTAAAATCAAATGGACAAGTACGTAACTTCTTTCTGTTTCTTCTCTTTCTTCTGTTTCCTCAGTCTTTAATTCTTTCTGCTTTTGTTAGTTGGTAACTTTTTAACTACCCTGGTAAGATTAAACCTGGGGCTAAGAATTATTTTTACTTCAATAGTTGGGGTAAATAAATGCATAAATAAACATAGACACATTTATTTTTAATACAGATGTTGAAAAATTGAAAGGATATAGACTGAGAAGGAGGAAAAAGAAACCAAAACTCAAATCTGTGGTCAACCCAAAATTGAGAAGACCAAATCTTCTGAAAAGACCAAAATCTTCTGATTTTGCTCCTGAAAAAGAACTAGTTAAGAGGTTGTTGAGATTTTATACTTCCAGGACACATATCTGGGATAGATTTTTACTTGCACAGCAGTAGAAACAATAGGTGCAAATATATATGAAAAATTAAAATTATGTACCTAATAAAGAGGCTGGATAGTGTTAAAGTTAAAAATATGAGTTTTAGAGTTAAACTACTGTATTTGATACCAAGTTCCAACATTCTTTTAATTTTGTAGATCAGCCACTCAAGTTCTCTGTGTCTGTTTTCTCATCTGTAAGTAATAATATTAAACTGTAAGTAATAATAGTACTTATTACATTGAATAATATGAGGACCAAACAAAATAATAGATTAATCTCAAAATAATAGCTTATAAAACTCTTAGAAACATGTATGACACATAAAAATTGCTCACCACATGTTATTATTTCCAAAGTTGTAGAGTGACTCAAGGAGTAGAAATCCCTGTATCTTTACATGGTTTTCCCTCTATTTGTGTTTGTGTCTTGATCTCCACTTCTTAAAGGACATTCATCATATTGGATTAAAATTCACCTGAATAACTTCTTTTTAACCTACCTCCCTCTTTAAACATCCTGTCCCCAAATGCAGCCACATTCTCAGGTTCTGAAGGTTAGGACTTCAACATAAGAATGTGGGGGTTAAAGGGGAACAATTCAGCCCACAGCAGTCTCCATGAATGATGAGATGCTAAAGATGAGTACCTTAGGATTGGAACAGAATTAGCCAAAACAGTACATTCAAGGTGAGGCTCAGGGAGCCCCATGAGAATGTCAGTTTGATTAATGGCAGGAGGACAGCCTCTAAAGGATAGCTCAGCAGAGCTGTGGGGGCATATTCAGCAAATTATGTATAGCTCTAAATTGTAGGGATGTTCAGGAGACTCACCAAGAATAATTTTCAGAGATCTGCAATCCAGCATCTAGATTGGCCATGGGCATTAACCCATTCTGCAGGCATTAATGAAGGATATGGGGATGCCAAGGCCTGAAATAAGTTTTAAAGTGTGGAAAATTTCTGAAATTTTTAAGGCAATATACTTCAAAATAAATGGTAAAATTCACAAACTTTGTTAAAGCTAAAGTGGAATATAGAGTCTAACTTAAGAATTTGCATCATCACAAAGGTATCTGGATAAAAGCTTGACTAGTTAAATTTAACACTAGTATAGTTTGAAGATATTGCAGGTTCAGTTCTAGACTAGACCACTGCAATAAGCCAAATATCACAACAAAACAAGTCACTTGAACTTTTTGATTGTCCCATGCTTTTGAGAGTCTAATAAGTATGTAATAACATTATGTCTAAAAACTGTACATGTATTAATGAACAATAATTTGTAACTAAAATATTCTAAGAATAATCTGAGCCTTCAGTGAGTCATAATCATTTTTATGGTGGAGGGTCTTGCTTCAATGATGATGACTGATGACTGCTAAGGGTGGTGTTTGCTGAAAGTTGGGGTGACTGGCAATTTTTAAACATAACAGCAATAAGATTTGTAGCTGTGACTCAATCTTCCTTTCATGAAAGATTTCTCCATAGCATGTGATGGCTGTTTGATAGAATTTTACCAACAGTAGAACGTCTTTTAAAATTAGAATCAATCCTCTCAAGTCTGCCACTGTCTTTTCAACTAAGTTGATGTAATATTCTAAATCCTTTGTTGTCATTTCAGCAATATTCACAGCATCTTTGCTAGAAGTAGATTGCATTTCCAGAAATCACTTTCTTTGCTCGTCCATAAGAAAACTCCTCATCTGTCAAAATTTTATACTGAGATTATAGCAATTGAGTCACATTTTCAGCCTCCACTTCTAATTCTAGTTTTTTTTGTGCTTTTCACCACATCTGCAGTTACTTTGTCTACTGAAGTCTTGAACTCTTCCAAGTCATCCATGATAGCTGGAATTAATTCCTTTCAAAATCCTGCTATTGCTGCTATTTTGAACTCCATGAATCAACTCTCTTTACATTTTGTAAAATAAAATGCTAATTTGATAGCATTTTGTAGGTGATAGTAAGCTTCTTGTGAATTTTAACATTAATATTCCCTATGCTATTCTGTAAAATGTGCTGTTTCTTACTTAAGAAAAGATCTGAACTGTAGTGTTTTCTGAATTTGCATTGTGATGTATTATAGCTTTTGTTTTATTAATATTCCAAGTAATAAAACCTCTTTAGTCTAATTAACCTTTTGTTCCTTCTGAAATTTCTACAATTATATTATCATTATTTTGTACAATTATTCCCTAAATCATTAGTTTCTTTCTCTTCCTTCTTAAATATAGCCATTATTGTTATGATTTAGAAATATTTTCCTCAAAATCTTTCCTCAAAATACTTGGATTTTCCTATTTATATATAGCAAAGCTTTATTAAATCAATTTTAATGACTTTTTCTGGAATTTCATAATTTAAACATGACAGCTACAGGTCCATGACGCTACTTTTCATATATGAGCTGAGATTTTTGTCTTAATTTAGACTGAGAAGTGCAACTTCCATAAACACTATTGATGTTTATGTGGAAATATTTTATTTAAACTGTGAATCAATGTCACAAACCACAAAAGATAAATGACAGAGACATTTGTTGCAAGACAACATCAGTGAATCATATAGCCAGTGATGTGGTTCATTTCATGAAAGAATGAAAATAAGACAAAGTAAGAACACTTATTATTTTTGCATGGATAACATCTTGCACTTTTATTCTAACAGATAATGCTCTGCCCATATTTTCTCATAGTCAAAATACTGTCTGTATGAGTGCCTCCTTCTGGATTAAAGCAGTAGTTTTTGCTCTAGACATCTTTTATTTAATTAATTAATTATTTATTTATTTGGAGATGGTGTCTCGTTCTGTCACCAGGCTGGAGTGCAGTGGCACAATCTTGGCTCACTGCAACCTCCGCCCCCTGGGTTCAAGCAAATCACCTGCCTCAACTTCCTGATAGCTGGGACTATAGGCACGCACCACCACACCCAGCTAATTTTTCTGTTTTTAGTAGAGACGGGGGTTTCACCATGTTGGCCAGGATGGTCTTGATCTCTTGACCTCGTGATCCACCTGCTTTGGCCTCCCAAAGTGCTCGGATTACAGGTGTGAGCCAACCCACCTGGCTGCTTCTAGAAATGTTTGAAACACTAGAGTGACAGGTCTAAAAAGCCAATGCTATACTGACTGGAAGGTATTTGCAAGTGGGATAGTTGTCCATGTGTGCAGAAATGGTTTTATGAACCTTAGTTAGGCTTAGTGGACTCTGAAGAGTCTTCTGGGCTTAAGTTTCTGTTATTTGTCTAATACTCTCTTTGACATTTGGAAGAATTCTAACAATAAAAGTTATTAGATTCAAGCCTTATGTCTTCCCTTTCCATGGACATTCTGCTTTGATGGCTAGGTCAAAGAGATAGCTTCTTCTTTTTTTTTTTTCTTTTGGTAATCTTTATTAATATATGATCATCCTCAAGGGTCTCACTTGCTAGCCTTTTAAACAAATTTCTAAGGCAATTTTACAGTTCATTTAAAAGGTAATACCACACACTCCTACAACCTTAGCCACTTTACAAAACAAAGGCAAAATTTCTTCCAAATGTTACTATAATTTAAGTGTTTCTGTATTAATTCCTCTTACAGTCTCCAGTGTGTCTCAGATTGCCATGTACATCTAGATTGTGACATGCAAAATGGATTCTGCTTAGGAAATGGGTTAATTGGCATGCAGATTTCTGCAGAGATCCATAATCCCACAAACAAGAGGGGAAATGAACATTATAGGGCTGACTCTGACAACATGTACTTGGCAGGGGAAGAGGAAGCGGGGTTGGCAAATTCACAACGGTGGATATGGGGAAAAGAAAGAGGACAAGAGACTGAGGTACCCAGATCATCATCCTGCCAACAGCATTCAAGTAATTACTAGCTTCCATGTACGACAAGACACATTTTCAAAGTGGAAAGTTATCAGAGAGTTGGATTCAGATCATCAGTTACCATTAGACTACAGTGTCAGTGTAATTCAATTTAGTCTTCAACCTATTAAAAAAATTTTAAGACTGTATTTCAAGGTAATAATTCATTTCAAATTTAACAAATTACATATGCACTAACTTGTACATGTATGTTCTCTGTGTCATCTTAAAGCATTTTAAACATTTTTGATAATTAAAATAGAGCAGCCATGTTGAAATTAATGTTTACATAAAATGTCAGTGACTTTAATGTACTGCTGGCCAAGAAAAGGTAGCTCAAAGCTTTAACTTTGAGCTTGATACAAGACTTTCAGGGCATGTTTGAGAAACTTGTTCTACTATAAAAGTAATTACCATTATTTTTCCTTTTTTTTTTTTGAAACGGAGTCTCGCTCTGTCACTAGGCTGGAGTGCAGTGGTATGATCTTGGCTCACTGCAACCTCCGATGAGATAACTTCTTATGGCTGTTGATGAATAGTGTAGTAGAAAAATGATTTCTGATCCCAATCAAAATTTTGCAAAATGCAAACTGATAAATGTATGATCACTCCAGGAGGATTCAAAATGGCCACAATCACAGGCGCATTCTCTGCAGGACCTGCCTCTTTTATAATCTGAAGCTATGCAGTCATGTACTTGGAAGCATTCTCACCAGTCCCTTTTGAGGCAGGGAACTTAGACTGAATATTTAATAGGAGTATCTATAGAGTGGTAGTGAAGAATGTGGACACGAAGATAAATAATGGGAACTCATAAAATCTGGGCAATACATACATTTTTATATTGTACAGTAGTGCATACATATTTACATCTGCTATGCTGTGTTGCTTTTTCACACTTTACTCTTTTCCCCTTGTGCCTATGTAGTAGTGAGAGAGTTAATATTCGGTATGCACAGCTACACAATTATAAATGCTAAGCAAGGTTTCTAGATTTATATGCTCTGCGCACAGAACAGCATAACAAATTAAAGATTATAAATCAATTTAGCTATCCAAAGTTGGAAACTTTTAAAAATGTGTTTATTTTTAATAGTTTTTTTTTCCTAAACATTTGAATACTTTGCCTTTGATGTATGTTTTGTGGTTGTGGTTGTTTCCCCAGGAAATGTGTGGAGGTATTCACAGGAAGTCAACATTTATTTGGGATCCAATTAATTTATTTTACTTTTTTTCCCTTAGGGCACTGCCTGGGAATTCAATATAAATGTTTTTTAATGCACAAACATTGCTTATCAACCTGTCAATCAAAGAATCTTTGAAGAGAAGAATAATGTTAATTTAATTATCATTCTTACATATTAAAATTTTGTATAATTTTACTTTCCAGCAACACAAAGAGCAGAAATTAAGAACCCGTAAGTCAAAATATGAAACTTGAAATCTTAATGTAATTATCTATGATGCAAACTTATAGAAGAATTTCTAATTGTCAAAAGATGCAGAAACCTATTTTTAAAAATAGATTCCTGCTTATTGCCACAATGCTTACAAGAAAAAATATATATTCAAAAGTTGTATTGCTAATATATATTCTAATTGCCACAGTCCTTAGTAGAAAAAATGTATATTGAAATATAATTTTTGAAGGTCCAGGAATAAATAGCCTTTTAAACACAGTTTGGCTAGTCTATGTAAATCTCTAAATAAGGTAGACCACTTTAAATGCTTCTCATTTTCAGAAATAAATTCTCAACCCCAGCCATACAGATAAATTTTCTAATTAGAATTTGTGGTTTGTGAATATGAAGTAAACCATTTCATGTGTCAAGATGGCCGATTTTAGTCTCACACAATAAAGACAGATAATTTGTCCTGTATTTAGGTAACATAATTTTGCTATAGATATTAAACTCTTTTTTTAATATTTAATTTGTGTGTTTACCTAGTAGGCATATATATTTATGGGGTACAGGAGATGTTTTGATACAGGTGTGCAATGTGAAATATGTGCATCATGGAGAAGGAGGTATCCATCCCGTCAAGCATTTACCATTTCAGTTACAGAAAATTCAATTACACTCTAAGTTATTTTAAAATGTACAATTAAGTTAATATTAACTATAGTAACCCTATTGTGTTATCAAATAAAAGGTCTTATTCATTCCTCCTAATTTTTTGTACTCAGTCCCTTCCTCCCCTCCAGCCCCACTCTATGCTTCCCAGCCTCTGGTGACCATTCTTCTACTCTCTATGTCCAATATTAAACTTCTTTAAAATTGAAGTTTTCAAATTATTAGCTCTTAAAAAATCAGTTTGTTGGGACACAGGCTTAAAATTCAGGTGTGGACTGGAATATTCTAGAATAAAATATAGACTACATTGCACAAAGTAGTATTAGTAAGTGTGTTTTTTGAAACTTTTAGTTGCACTGTATATGTATGCAGGTTCTACTTTCAATATAATATGTAGAGGTACAATATATACATATAAGTATACATTTTTAACTGTGAACTTGAATAAAAGTGAAAAAAGTTTGAACGCAATTTTTCTCAAGTTCTATCTTTTTAGTATCAATATCCAACTATAATAGTTGCATACTATTATTAGTTGTACCGATTTAAGTGAACTATTATTTACTAAGTAATAACTCTGCACCAAGTAACATGTGATGCCCACATTTTTATCTATTATTAGTTTTTAGGGTGATGGTTAAAATTTTCCTTCTTACAAATTAAGAAAATAAAACATAAAACACAACTGATTAGAGCTTGGAAGGTTGCAACAAACACACTGACATCAGATTTTTTTATACTTGAGTTTTTCAGGTCTTGAAAAGATATTATTTCAAATACTGAGGTCTGTGATTGAGTTCTGGAAATTTTGAGTTAAACTTAGTGTTTTTACGGCAGTAATTATTTGGGTATTTAATATGCTAATTGGTATGTTGAATAATCAAATGAAAAGAAATGAATACACTATGAATTTCTGAAACTTATTTCACCTTAGAAGCATTTAAAAATATTATTTCTTCAGAATATTTTTATTGGAACACACTGAGAAATGCTTAATTTAATCATGTCAACAGATGTAAATTAAAAGAGGCAAGGCCTTATAAGGCAAATTTATATAAGGTGATAATATGTGAAGTGTTTCCTTGAAATCAGACTAAACTCTAATTTTTCTGTTAGCAGGACTTTAAAAATACAAGTTTTTTATATTTTTCAAGCTCAAGATTCAATTTAAATGACATACTCTGGCCCATTTTCCTAGGGTAAACACTTCAGTAAATTTAGAAATAGTAAATGTATAATGTTTATTTCCTCTTTAAAAAACTTACAATGTAAATTAATCATTCCTATTTCTATTTTAAAAATAGTTTGCAGTGGACAATTACCAGGCATTGCCTACAACCTATGTTTCTTCAAGTCACTTCCTGTTGAAGCCACTCCCTCAGTAAAAAAATACATGAACCACTACTGTTTATTTTGTTCCATCTCCTTTCACAGATTTTAGGAATGGGGGCGCATCTCAAATCTATTGAAGCTGATGTGTGAGCTGAATGAAGTAGTCCTTTTACCTACGGCTTTACTTTCAGCATAACTTATTTTCCTCCCGCTGGTGGTTTAAAACTACACTAGAAATGACGATTAAAAAAATTAGAAGAAAACACAAATAAAAAAACAAATAAAATACACTAGAAGGCATCATCACAAGAGGCTTGTGATATTTATTTATTTATTTATTTATTTATTTATTTAATTAATTGAGACGGAGTTTCGCTCTTGTTACCCAGGCTGGAGTGCAATGGCGCGATCTCGGCTCACCGCAACCTCCGCCTCCTGGGTTCAGGCAATTCTGCTGCCTCAGCCTCCTGAGTAGCTGGGATTACAGGCACGTGCCACCATGTCCAGCTGATTTTTTGCATTTTTAGTAGAGACGGGGTTTCACCATGTTGACCAAGATGGTCTCGATCTCTTGACCTCGTGATCCACCTGCCTCGGCCTCCCAAAGTGCTGGGATTACAGGTGTGAGCCACCGCGTCCGGCCTTATTTTTTTTATTTTTAAGAAATGTCCTGTGTGTGCCAGAAATGGAGGACCACAGAAGGCTGTCTTACTTCTGCTGTAGACAAGCGAGGGTTGACGCACTGACCAGACTACTGAGATTCATATTCTTTGCTCCTTTCAGTATTTTAACTATTGTGTGTTGGGTCCTTTCTTATCTGCTCAAGGTTCCAATGCACTTCCCACAAAGCTTCCATGTAAGCCACAGTTATCTTCAGTCCCATTTTTGTGTAGAGTTGCCAAAGCTGTCTCTACCTGCCGGTATGTTTAGTCGAGTGGCCTTCTGTCATCCAGGGTTCCTTCCTAATAAATATCTCTGCCTAAAGAAGAGGCAGGACCCCAGGGGGACATAAGGAGATGAAGGTCTCTGAGAGTGAACTACTGTTCTTGTTCCCATGGTAAGAGAACTCTTTTCTTCAGTTCAGAGATCATGAGGCTTCACTATCCCTTCCTTGAAGTGATTTCACTCCTTTGTGGCCCACCCTGCTGACTGCCCCCTGGGAGACCTGAATGGCTCATCCTACAGATGTTCCTTGATATGCCTGCTTCTGTAATCTGCACAGAGATGAGTCTGCAGCACGGAAATACTAGAAAAATAGTGCCTGTTCTTAATGCAATATTGCTTCTATTCTTCTACCACTACAGCAACACTGGTAAGCACTTTACGTAATTATTACATTTAAGCTTAACCACATACTTTTAAAATTGGTAGTGCCTTTTCCTTTTTTTAATGAGCCAAATGAGTGACAGAAGGGTTAAATCATTTTCTTAGAGTAACTCCAGCAAAATTTGAACCTGGAGCAATGAGATTCTCGGGCAAGGTTAGCCTTGGTATAGACTGAAGCTCATTTGGTCACTATGAATTGATACTTAGGATAGGGTTCAAACCACATAGCTAACCTTATCTGCCTCTTCATTTTACAAGAACAGAGTTTTAATGTCTACCTACCAAGGCTGCAGTATTTGTCTCTATATATTACAAAACAAAAATTAAATAGAACCGTTTTCTGCAATGGCAGGTTGTAGACCTGCTCAGAGAACAGAATGCCGTCTTGGGGCTGGGGAGCAGGGCAAGATTGGCTAGCGCAGGTCTAATTGACTAATAATTCATGTTGGGAGTATGAACAAAGGTGCAGAAAGCTAAACACAGATCTGAGAGAGAAGGGATTATGGGAGAGGTTTGGCATTTTGGGGAGGGATTTAATTCTTACATGAGTCACTGAGTAAAACACAGGAAGGGAGAGGCTAATTAAAGAGGAAGGGAAATGAATCAGTTTGGTGTTGCTGAGAAAAGGATTAGAAGATAAATGTGAAAAATCAAAAGAGGAAGCAGTAGATTGAATTAGATAATCTGATAAGGCTTTGGATTTGTTTTTTTCTAAAATTCTGAATTCACTTTAATTTACCAATATTTCAAATTAATCAAAATAACTATTCTACTATTGTCAATGACAGAAAGGCAACACGTTTACCCTGTATATATTTTCTGGACACTTATTGAACCAGGTGCTAGATCAAACTATGTAGGAAAATAAAAAAAATCACCTCAGGTTGCTTAAAGTAAGGAAAAGAGAGAACCCATATACAAGCAGATACTAACCATATAACTCTGAGGCAATAAACAATTTATTTGTCATTGATCCTAAATGAACTACTATATAAAAACGTATACTCTGACAGGTACTGGCTTGAGAATAACAAACCACATTCTCTGAAAAGGCAATCTACAAACAACTTGGTTTGGTTAAACTAATTGAAGAAAACTAAAGGTTTAGGTGGAATTTGCTCGTAATCTTCAAATGAATGTTATGTTTGAGGACAGTGAATATCATTATTTAACTATAATAACACATATTGGCTAGAAACTTTATTAAATAGAAAGGTATACCATGAAAACACTCATGAAAAAGCTGAAGGGGTTCTATTAACATCCAGCAAAGTGAACTTAAAGTATTACCAGAAGTAAGAGCCATTTTGTAATGAAAAAAATGGTCGGTTCATCAAGAAGACACAGCTTTCCTCAATGTGTTGGTATCTTTTAACAGAGTATCAAAATAAATGAAGCAACAATTAACAGAAAAACTTTCAAAATAAACAAATCCACAAATAAAGTTAGAGATTTTAGCACTCCTCTCTCAGTCTCTCAGTCATTGATAGGACAATACACTAAAAATGAGTATGAATGTAGATTCAGATAATGTTATCTACCAACTCAATCTGCTTGAATAAACTTTCTCTTATGTGACAATAAGTGCAACAAATCCAAAGCCTGCAATCTTTTGAAGAGCGCATGTGCACATTCACCAACACATATCACATGGTGGGTATAAGGCAGCATGGCAAAGTTCTGCATCACCGGTTCTCGCTCATTGTGAATTCACCTTGTGAATGTCTCAGGTTGCAAGTGTCCTCCTCTGCCAAGCCGTCCACATGTGGAACAATGAGAAGGAGAATGGCGTGCAGGGCTAAAGCATTGCACCTTTGCTACCACACTCTCAGTTGCTTTTCTCCATCGAATCAGGAATTTTATGTACATAACTTATTTGCCAGGTAGTGATTTTCCACCATGATTCCTTTCTTCCTGAATGTCTACTCTTTCCTTTATGACCAAATTTAAGTTTCAGGTTACTTCCATAATGTCTACAATCCACTCTTCTTTCTATTTGGAACATTGTAAGCTACATTATTATTGTTTAACTCTTTCCTACATTTATGCCTTATCTCCTCCACTGAATTAAAATTTTTGTGAAAGCAGATGTCACACTTTGCATTTCTTTGGAAATATTGCTAACTAATTGCTCAAACTGCTTGTAAAATGAACATGGCCAGTCAAGGTTGAATGCTACCTTTGTACTTTTATAGTTTCAACTTACTTGTGGAGACATATTTGTAAGGTGTCTTACATAAGACTTACATATTTTACAAAGACACATGTGCTACTAAAAGATGAATTGAGCTAATATTTAGATAAATTTTGTTGTGAAAGTAAACATGCAATGGACATGGCAGGCGCAGTGGCTCACACCTGTAATCCCAGCACTTTGGGAGGCTGAGACAGGCAGATCCTTGAAGGTCAGGAGTTCAAAACCAGCCTGGCCAACATGGTGAAATCCTATCTCTACTGAAAATACAAAAATTAACCAGGCATGGTGGTGGGTGCATGCCAGCAACTCGGGAGGCTGAGGCAGGAGAATCATTTGAGCCCAGGAGGCAGAGGTTGCAGTGAGCAGAGATAGCACCATTGCTCTCTAGCCTGAGCAACAGAGCAAGACTCTGTGTCAAAAACAAACAAACAAACAAACAAACAACAAAAATAAAAAAAATGCAATTGACAAAAGTCAAATGGGAACTGTAATCAGAGAGATAAGAATTTTAAAACACTCCCAAGGGAAACAATACTTTGAAATTGAGATGGGAGAGTTTCCTTGATGCATTCGCAGGACTTGGGACAGGAGCGTGACTTGCTTACTCTGTCACCACTACACTCGAACCCCTTGTAGGAAGGGGAGCACACAGGTGAGCAGATGCTGGGTCCGGGATGAGCACTTTTGGGCTCTGGCCCCATGACAGTGTCTAGGAGTGTGTTACAATTAACACTCTTTTAGCAGCTGCCATCCGTGGACAGCTAAGTGTTACCCAGCTCAGTTGAGATTCAGGGTAACAGCCTTTAATATCCTGCCCTCTTGGTACCCAGGTTCTTGTCCCCTGTCCAGGAAGAATCAGGTAAAATGGACTTGAAGGATAGTGAATGCTGAGATTTTATTAAGTGGTGGAAGTGGGTCTCAGTGGAAGGGAAGCTTCCACTGGAAAGACTCTCAGTAGAAGATAAGTGGATGGTGTGGGAAGAAGGTGATCTTTCCCTGAAGCCTGGCCATCTCAGCTGAGCTTCTTTTTGAAGTGTCATCTGAAGTTAAGCCACATCTATCTGTAGTCTCTGATGCTCAGTTGCTTCTTCTCCTCTTGACATTCAGCTGCTTGTCTCTTTGCCAGCTGAGGTTTGGGGTTTATATGGGCAGAGGGTTGGGGAGGGGCAAAGTGGGCCAACAAAGTAACATTTGGGGCAGAAAGCAAGGGTAATTGTTCTCATTTAGAACCTCGGGTCCAGACTTGAGGGTGGAGCCTTTGCCAGGGAAGCCACCCTCTTCTACTCAGAATCTCCCTGCCTCCTGTTTGTATCAAAATGCTGTTTCAAATTTAGTTTTAAAATTGGCATTATCATATCTTAAATTAAAAATTTACTGATATGGGTCATCATCACATGATTTTTAGGATTATGTTTCTAGGTGGCTTCTACTCAGTGCCTGCAGGAAAAAAACAAAAACAAAAATAAAAAAAACACTTAACTAGGATTCTGGGTTTTGAGTTTTAATATCATCAGTGAATAAGAAATTGTGAGCATTATGTCATCAAATTGGTCTGAGATTTTTTTTTCTTTTTCACCTATAAAATGAGACACATTTATATCACCTAATGTACCTTGTAAGTCTAAAGTTCTATCTTAGTTTATATAAAAGCTTCACACATAAAATGTCATAGACCAATAGCAATGGTTTCACTTGGGAGCTTCTTGGAAAGAAGGAATTTCATATGAGACCTTAGCTGAGACCGCATCTGTATATTAAAATTAGAAAAGCAATGTTGTGGAGTGGATAGATTAAACTGCATCACAAAAACATAAATTGGATGAATATTTTCTTTAAAATAAGAGAGTTAGTGATTGACATCACCTATTATTATTATGTTGTTTTTTGCTCAGAAAACTATATATTAGCAGTCCATTATTTACTGAGTATATAATTCTTATCTTGAATTTTCGTTTCTCCTCCTATACATGGGAGGCATGGCATTTCAGTCCTTTAGTTTTCTATCTGTATTTGCCTGTTTCAGACCTAGAGATTCTGGGGGAAATTTACTCTTGATGGGCAAAAACAGTACATGGACATGATTATCTTTTATGGTTTCATACCAGCTAGACTGTAGTCTATCTCTTCTGCACATTCTAAGTGAATAATAGACTAAATTATACTGACATTTCTTTCTGAAATGAACAAAATATTTGGTTTAATTAGTTTTTCCTGTTGCATTGCTTGACATTAGTTATAATTAATGTGTTAAACTGGATGTAACTGTTCAGAGCTTCTCAATAGACAACCATCTTGGAGCTCCTCATTTTTCTTTTCCTCTAGGACAGATGGCTTTGTTAGTTACTTAATGTCATTGGTGATTTTCAGTATGTTATGTCAGTTCTCATCCTTATGGCATTGCTGATTTCTTTATGTCTTGCCAATTTCTAAAGGATGTGACTATATGATATTTAAAAAGTAAAATATTCAATCAAGTATTCTCTAATTTCACTGTTAAAGTTGATGATTTTAAATGAACTATTATTTCACTGAATGAAACAGTAAACTGACTGATAGAATGATTTGATATTATATTAACACAGGCTTGTTAATTTCACCTTTACCATTCTCACAAACTCAACTGAGAAAAGTACACTTTAGCCTGCCTCTGTCAAAAATCTTCATCAATCTCAAGTTATTGATGTTTTCGTTGCTCTTCACTTTATATCACTTTGTTCTGGTATATCCAAGTGAGTTTATTTTAACACATTTCTTTCTACTGCTAAGATCTTTCTTTTTCAACAAGTCCTTACTTCCATCAGTTCAAGTGCAAGTGAATCTATAACAAGGCACATTAACGTGTCATAGAAAGTTGTAAACATCTTAGTTTAGAAAGCAGAAATACTGATTTAGAGTTACTGTTCAGTATTCCTTCTCATAAAAACCAAAGGGCTAAAGAAGTTCAGTAAGCTACTGTCTTCAAATAATCCATATATATTGCATATTTCTGGATTCGACATGCTTATTTTTCTCCCGGAAAGTAAGTTCTAGTGTTCCCATTCTATCATGTACAGAAGGCCAAAGGCTTATTTCTTTGTTATTTCAATAGCTTTTGGGGTACAAGTAGTTTTTAGCCACATGGATAAATTCTATAGTGGTGGGTATTAGTCTGTTTTCACATTGGTGTAAAGATACTATCTGAGACTGGGTAATTTATAAACAAAAGAGCCTTAATTGACTCACAGTTCCACATGACAGGCGAGGCCTCTGGAAACTTGCAATCATGGCAGAAGTGAAGGGGAAACAAGAACCTTTTTCACAAGGTGGCAGGAGAGACAGAGATAGAAATGGTAAGAGCCACATATCAGACAACCAGATCTCGTGGGATTTCATTCACTATCACAGGAACAGAAAGAGGGAAATTTGCTCCCATGATCCACTCACCCTCCATCAAGCCCCTCCCTTAACACATGGGAATTACAATTCAAGGTGACATTGGGGTGGAGACCCAGAGACAAACCATATAATTCCACCCCTGCAGCCCTTCCCAAATTGCATACCTTTTCACAATTCAAAACCAATCACACATTCTTAACAGTCTCCCAAAGTCTTAACTCATTCCAGCATTAACTCAAAAGCCCAAGTCCAAAGTCTCATCTGAGACAAGGCAAGTCCCTTCTGCCTATGAGCCTGTAAAATCAAAAGCAAGTTAGTTACTTCCAAGATACGATGGGGGTATAGGCATTGGGTAAATATTCCCATTAAAAATTGGAAAAATTGGCCAAAACAAAGGGATCACAGGTCCCATGCAAGTCCAAAACCCAATTGGGCATTCAGTAAATCTTAAAGCTCCCAAGTCTCCTTTGACTCCATGTCTCACATCCAGGGCATAGTGATGCAAAGGTGAGTTCTCATGGCCTTGGGCAGCTCTGCCCTGTGGTTCTCCAGGGTACAACCCCTGTGGCTGCTTTCACAGGCTAACATTGAGTCCCTGTGGCTTTTCCAGGCATATGGTGCAAGCTATTGGTGGATCTATGTCTCCGGGGTCTGGAGGACGGGTCCTTTTTCTCACAGTCTCCAAGGCAGTGCCCCAGTGGAGACTCTGTGTGAGGGTTCCAACTCCACATTTCCCTTCCACACTGCCCTAACAGAGGCTCTCCATAAGGGTTCTGCCTCTTCAGGAGACTTCTATCTGGACATCCAGGCATTTCTTGGACATCTTCCTTTTTCAGGAGGTTTGGGACTCTCCACCTAAACTTCATTTTCTCTGAGATCTAGCCACAGGTTTGCGAAGCTTCATTCTTGTATTCTGTGTACATGTACACCCAACACCATGTGGAAGCCACAAAGGCTTGGGGCTTGCACCCCCTGAAGCAATGGCAAGAGCTGTACATTGTTCCCTTTCAGCCATGGCTGGAGTTGGAGCACCTGGGTTGCAGGGCACCAACTCCTAAAGCTGTACAGAGCAGTAGAGCCCTGAGCCAGGACCATGAAATCATTTTTCCCTCCTGGGTCCCTGGGTCTGCGATGGGAGGGACTGTCACAAAAACCTCTGACCTGAAATGAATACATTTTCTCCATTGCCTTGGCTATTAACATTTGGTTCCTCTTTATTTATGCAAATTTCTGTAGCCCTTTTGAATTTCTCTATGGAAAATGGGATTTTCTTTTCTACCACAATATCAGGCTGCAAACTTTTCAAACCTTTATGCTCTGCTTTCCTTTTAAATATAAGTTCCAATTTTAAGTCACCTCTTTGTGAATGCATATTACCGAATGCTTTCAGAATAAGCCAGGTCACCTCTTGAATGATTTGCTACTTAGAAGTTTTTTTTTCCTGCCAGATACCCTAAATCGTGTCTCTTAAATTCAAAGTTCCACAGATTTTTAGGGGCAAAATGCTGCCAGTCTCTTTGCTAAAGCATAGCATGAGTGACTCTTACTCTGGTTCCCAATAAGTTCCTCATCTCCATCTGAGACCACCTCAGTCTGGACTTCATTGTCCATGTCACTATCAGCATTTTGGTTAAAGCCATTTATCAAGTCTCTAAGAAGTTCTGAACTTTCCCACATCATCTTATCTTTTTCTGAGCCCTCCAAACTGGTCCAGCCTCTACCTCTTACCCAGTTCCAAAGCCCTTTTCACATTTTCAGCTTATCTTTATAGCAGTATCCAACTCTTGATGCCAATTTTCTGTATTAGTTCTTACCCTGCTATAAATGTACTACCCAGGACTCAGTAATTTATAAAGAAAAGAGGTTTAATTAACTCACAGTTTTATATGGCTGGTGTTTAGGCCTCAGGAAACTTATAATCATAGTGGAAGGCAAATGGAAAGCAAGGTATGTCTTACATGACGGCAGGAGAGAAAGAGCATACAGGGGAAACTGCCACTTTCAAAACTATCAGATCTTGTGAGAACTCACTCACTATTGGGAGAACAGCAAGGGGGAAATCTGCACGCATAATCCAATTACTTCCTACCAGGTCCCTGCCTCAACACATAGGGATTAAAATTCGAGATGCAATTTGAGTGGGGACAGAGGGGTAAACCATAAAATGGTATATTCTGAAATTCTAGTGCACCTGTCAGCTGAGTCATGTACATGGTACCCAATATGTAGTCTTTTATTCCTCTCCTTGTTGAGCCCCCAAAGTCTAGTATAGCCCTCTGTTTGTCTTTGAGTCCTCACAGCTTAGCTCCCATGTGTAAAAGAGAACTTAACAGCGTTTGGTTTTCCGTTCCTGAGTTACTTCACTTAGAATGATGGCCTCCAGCTGCATCCAAGATACTGCAAAATAGGTTATTTGTTTCTTTTTGTGGCTAAGTAGTATTTCATGGTGTATATATACCACATTTTCTTTTTTACCTTTTTTTTATAAGGAGGTACCCTTATAATTTTACTAGGGACTTAGAATCCCTTGTCTTAGTATTTTACAACTTTATGCACAATCTTGAATAAACATTATCTTATATACCTCAGTTATCAAGCATTGTTGTGAGTAAAAAAGTGCAATAAATAAATCATCAATAAACAACCAACAATATCAATTCTCATAATTAAAAAAATTGGCAGCATTTTCACTTTTTCTCAGCATTGCTGTGACAATTAGCTGACTTGATATTTGAAAAGGACTAAAATAGGCTTTGTTTTCTTTCATGAACAATATCAAAACATTGCAGGCTTAAAATAACAAATGCTATAGATCTCCTGCTGGTTCATGTAGGTGGGGGATGGTTTTGCTGACCCAGGGAGATGGATTCTCTGCCCTTTAATAGTGCTTCTGTCACAACAAGCCTTCATGGTTCTCTACCACAAGTAATAAAAGCATAACACTGTGAGCTAGAGGGAGAACTGAAAATTTTAGCAATCACTAGAAATAGGTTCTACAATATTCTTACCTTTCTCATCTTTTCCAAATCTAAAATCCATTTTCCATTCTTTGCACTCTCAGTAGATAATGTTGCTCCCTACCTTATTTTGCAAACGGATGCTAAACAACTTATTATCCAGTTTCTTTCCACTCCACATTTCCCTGTACATTCATTCATTTGTTTTTCTTGTTTGGCATTCCTATAATTTTAAAGAGTTTAGAACCAAGGGCATGCATGGTTGATGCTGGAAAATAGAGAATGACTGCTGTAAAATAGAACTAGTTCACGAATCACAAAAGAATGAAAACTGATATATGGTAATATGATGAAATATCTAACAAACCTGTTTAGAAGAGATGTAAAATCTGTAGTCCAGGGTAGAAGTAAGTGTCAGGGACATTACAGTAATTGAAGGTGGGGATATGGAGAGAATAACAACTATAATTTCACCTTCACAACAGTAATCAGTGGCCCTAAAACTCTGTTTACAGTTGTCTTTGATTCACAGATTGTGTCTACCGATACCTATTCCAGCCCTTTACAGCATTGGAAAGATAGAAAACCCAATTAACAATATTTTTTTTCTGGGATTTCTAGCTTGAATTTGATATCTGATTTTGATTTTACCTTTCAGATGCACTCTCATGATACCTGGATTAGGAACTGAATCATGGAGACAGGCTTGGTGGAATGTACCCATTTTGTTGGCCAAGACCATGGAAGATGCCTCATGATCGACAGCATTGCATTCATCAGCTCACTGTAGCAGCAGCAGCAGTTTTACCAACTGGCTGACATAGTGTGGTTTAACATAGGAGGAGGAGCAGCAGCTACCTGATTGCCAGCTTTCTAAAGGGGAGATCACTAACTTCAACAGAAAGTGAATAATCGATGGTTACGGATTGTTTCTAGGAATTCAGTCTAATGCAGTCTCTAGCCTTTCCAACAACTTTGTGAACTCCTAAGTCCTTGTACCAAATGTGTGTTGGGTTAAATCAGCTAACTTAGTTTCTATTGTTAAAAATTTAACACAGACAAACATCTTGATTGATAGAAGAATTGGTTAAATGAAATAGAATTTCAGGAAAATGGGAATTTGGGAATGTCTACCTTAACTCTTTGGATCTGAAGGCAGTGAGAAGCCAATTAGCATTAGAAGTTAAGGTAGGTATGAGATGTCAAATAAAGGCAAGTCTTTTACGGACAAAGTAACTACTGAAACAGACCATTATTGAAGTCTCAAGGAATAGAAGGGATGTAGGCTTGGATAGACAGCTTAACATTAGAAAGTGAAAAGTCAGCATTTAAAATTTTCAGCCTAAGGTGTTATCAGAGAAGTTAAAGTTTTCTAAGATCGACTTAAGCTTTAAAGCTGATTTGGCAAAATGTCAACTTCAGAGTCTGATCCTGTTTATTACTCAATTATAAGACAAATTTAATTCATTATGTTAGGTAATTTATCACAGAAGAAGGAGACATTAGAATTAAAATAGTGATTTGGGAATATTTTGATGACATATGAAATCTTCCCAAGCCTGCCAGTAGAAACAGATCCTCTTGCCTTCTGTGAAGGGACTGGGCCTGCATTACTTAAATACCTAGTTATGCATCATGTGGAATGGCATCTTGCACTGGGAAGCCATTTCTCTCCATGTTTTACCCCTACCAGCTGTTATTGCTTCCAGACCTTTAACCAGGTAATCAGGCTCCAGGGAGCAATTAAAATTTGAGCCTAGAGAGAAAAGTCCTTGGCAACAGGAAAATTGCAAATTCTTTCTTTCCTAGTAACTAAACTAAAGGAAAAAAAAATATGACAGAAAGCTGGAATGTATATAAGATCAGAAGAGACTGTGTTTTCTAAGATGTTTGTACACTGATGGGAATGACTCAATGAAGAAGGCAAAAATAATAATGTATGGAAAACAGAGGGACATTTCTTGAACCCCTTCATTAAGTGGGCAAGAAGGGATGAAATCTAGAATCTAAATACAAGGAATCTGAAATAAATAAATAGTTCAACACAACTACAAATGAAGGAAGAGTAAGAGCCACATGCAGTTGGCAATTGTGAGCTGGAGAGTTTGTGATCCTTTTCTGGTATCTTTTTTTTCCCCCCAGTGGAACAAGGCTTTCAGTAGAGAGTGAAGATGGAAAGGGAAATAGTGAAAATTTGAAGGCAAAAAAGATATGAAAGAGTCATCTAGGAGAGTGAGAGATGAGAAAAATGGATAAGAGAAATGTAAGAGACTTTCTGGCAGCAGCAAGGGTCATGAAAAAGTTAGATGACTCAAAGTACTAATGTGTCCCTCTCCACTTTGTGCAGGGGCCCAGGTGCAGGTGCCGAGTGGGGGGAGCATTGGATTTAATTAAGATGGAACTTTTCCAATTGATCACAATGAAGCAAGGGATCAGCAAGTTACCTGAGAGTGTGTGTCATAAAGTGATTATAAAGATGGGTTAGGGATAAACTAGAAAGTGAAACAATGAAAGGAATGAAATTAGTAAGGACAGGGTGAGCCCAGATGCTTATTTTGGCCCAGCAAGGATTCTTTTCAAGTGGAACATCACAAGGAATGGACTGAAATAATAGAAGAAGGTGATTGGAGTATGGGTTTCTTGAAATTGTAGATGTAGTAGAATGCAGGATCATTGGTTAGGAGGAGATTTAAGCAATGGAGGAACTATGGTATTATATGTATCGTCTATGTAAATGTCAAAATCACAGGAGATTATGACAGCAGTGGAGTTCAAAGAGTGACAGTGAACAAGAAGATACAAATTTTCAAAACATGAGGATGAGTGTCTGAGGGGTTTGTAGATGATTCTAACAAAGTGAGTGAGCAGGTGGTAGAATCTGAAAACATGAGTTTTAACGTGAGGACTTTAGGAGGGATGAAAGGATAGTGTCCGGTTGGCAGTCAAGGGTATGGAGAATCTCTACAGAACATGCAAAGTAGTGTTTTGAGGGATATAGGAAAGAAAACAACTTTCATTCCACAGAACCACATTGAAGCCTATGTCTTTCAGGTAGAACCAGGTGTTAGAGCAGAAGGCAGAGGGAAAATTCAATGAAAATAAAGAGGCTAGGCAGATATAAGAACTTGGAGATTTGAGGAGGGATAGAAATATGTGTAAACAGGGCTTAGTCAAAACAAGGACATGAGTATTGGGGAGAAGAGATAAACTGGAAATTGTAGGCTTCGGACACATATATTAGACAGGGGTAAAGGAAAACAAGTGGCTTCAAGGTCAAATGTGTTTGTGAGACTAGGAGCGATGGAAGAAGGAGGTGAGGGTTCTTACCATGGAAGAGTTTTGGATTCCATCTTGATTCCTGCAGATGAAAGTGTCAAGGCTGAGATTATAGTGGTTTTACTTAAAGACCATCTTTTTATTCTTGTTTAGTTTATATTCATTCATACAATCAATTTAATTAATGAATGAATTTATTATGTTTTTAAAGAGACAGGCTCTTACTCTGTCACCCAGGTTGGAGTGCAGTTGTGCAATCATAGCTCACTGTAGCCTTGAACTCCTGGACACAAAGGATCCTCCTGTCTCAACCTTCTCAGTAGCTGGAACTACAGGCGTATGCCTTCATGTGTGGCTAATTTTTAAAATTTCTTGTAGCAATGGGGTCTCTTTATGTTTCCTAGGATGGTCTCCAATTCCTGGCCTCAAGTAATCCTCTCTCCCTGGCCTCCAAAAGTTCTCAGATTACATGCATGAACCACCATTCCTGGCCCAATTTTATTTTATTTTTCCTCTTCCTTCTACTATAATATATAAGTTATACTGGTGCTGAAAAGATTCATAATTTAGTTCATAGGTTAGGCAAGACCAAGCTGGGGTCGTGTCCTAAATATGGAGAAATAAATGTCATGAAGATATAGATGTAATGAGTCTCTGGATCATCCATTCATTGTGATGATAGGGCAAGCACGTAGTTGCATTGTATTGGGTGAGAGCACATTGTTGTTGGCTGGAGTAAAAAGTTCTCATGGGTAAGTCTTAAAGAAGTTAAGTTGGAAATGTAAGCTGAGGCCAGATAACTAAGAGCTTCTTGTTATTTGACAAGTAGTTTGGACTTTATTTTGATTCTCAAGAGGAATTTGGAACAATTTTTAAGGTACAAGATGACACAGTTATTTTATTTTTGAAAGAAAGATTAGTAGTCTGACAATTGTGGATTAAGGATTTAAAGAGAGATGTCTAGAAGCAATGAAACTAATTGAAGTGAGAATGCAGTGGTGCATGTGATAGGTTTGAAAGACCTATCTAAGAGACTGTCAGCGGAACAAGAGTCAGACACAGCTTTGAAACATATTTACAATGAAGGCTTGACAGGGATTATTAACTGATGGAATTAGAGATTATGGAAGAGGAATCAGAAAAGTCCTCAGTAGATGATGGTGGCTTTCAACAAGTTAGGAGAAACATTAAGAGAAGCAAAATGAAGGATAAAAACAATTATTTCAGTCATGCATAGATTTAACTGATAGTACATGAAGGTTGAATTGATAGTGCATGAAGATCTATAGATGGATACAACTTGTAGTCAGAAATATGAGTCTGAATTTCAGAAAAATAGTCTGGGTGATGAAAGACACTTGGAATTATTAGTTTATGGATGCATTTGAAATAATTGGTATAGACAAAATGCCTGGAGAAAGTAAGTAGAATGCAAAAAGAGAACAAAAAATATTTTTTTTTATTAATGCAATATATTTTTTCTCATTTATTTATTTTATTGCATTTTAGGTTTTGGGGTACATGTGAAGAACATGCAAAATTGTTGCATAGGTACACACGTGGCAGTGTGATTTGCTGCCTTCCTCCCCATCACCTACATCTGGCATCTCTCCCCTTGCTATCTCTCCCCAGCTCCCCACCCCCCACTGTCCCTCCCCTATTTCCCCCCAACTGACCCCTAGTGTGTAGTGCTCCCCTCCCTGTGTCCATGTGTTCTCATTGTTCAACACCCACCTATTAAGTAGCTGTAGGAGGGAAAGAAGCTACTTGAATGAGACCAAGGAAGAATGATGAGAAAGTAAAAAAAAAAAAAAAAGAGAGAGAGAGAGAGAGAACCAGGAGGCTTTTAGAGGTGAATTATTATTTGTGAGCATCAAAGGCTACCTGGAAATCATGCTAAATAAAGACTAATTGGTAATCCAAAAAAATTGGATTCCCAATTCTTTTGATTTGGTAATCCTACTATCAATAATTTCATAGGCATGGTGAGGTGAACAGTGTAAATCAATTTGCAGTAGGTAGTCAAGTGCCTGGGAAGGTAAGACAAGGAACAATCACAAACTTAGGACTATTTTGGGTATAAAGGAAAGAAACATGTAATGAGAAAAGAGTCAAGAGATTTTTTTTTTCATGATGAAATTAGAGTTGACTATGTTTATATAGTAACAAAAAAGAGAGGAGGAAATTAAAAATCCATAATGCAAGGGAAATAATTAATTAGTGGATGAGGTCTGAACAAAGTGTAAAGAAAATAAGATCTGGGTGTATATCGAGAGATTAGCCATGTATAAGAGAAGTGAATCTCTTTATTTGTGAAAGAATTGAAGAGGTAGGAAGTTGATAACTCTAACAAGAGAAAAATTCAGGGCTGAGAGAAGGAAGTATGACCAGTCTGACAGTCTGAGGATCAAGGGAAAGGCCCAGAAACTGAGTAAGGATAAAACATAAGGGGAGTGAAGACAGCAAGTGACAGAGCTTTTTTACATGCAAATCCCAGATTTCCTCTCCACCTACATTCTTACATCATTCTGGCAACTTCAATGTAATTGTAATTGACCCGTCAGCACCCATCCTTGTAAAATCTTGACTTCTTTATCCCCAGTAACTTTTATACCCTCACAACCTGAGCAGTCTTAAGCTATGTCTCATTGGTCTTTAAACCAAACTAGCTCAGTGTGTGACATGAAGAACCTCTCAATACACAGACATAAATAATACAATTTATTAATAAATTAATTAATTTTAGTATCCCATTCTCTGACCTTCGCATAGCCTAATCAAGCAATGAAAGAATAGGCATATGTGTAGTTTAGAGAATGGAATACTGAAGTTTAGCAATGCAAAATGTAGGTGCTTGTAAGAGTTAACCATGCGCATGTGAGAGTCAGTAGAGAGCAAGTGTAACTTTTGGAGCAAGGGAGGTCAAAATAAAGGTCAGCAGATAGAACTGCTGTGTTAGAGGTGCTACTCATCAAGTGCTGAAGACTTCTAGCATGATAATGACATGGAAGCAACAGTGAGCTAGGTGTCTAAGACTTTGAAAAATAAATAAGAAACCTTGTGAGTAGATGCAAGTGATAAAGCATATGATAAATATCATAAGTCTCAAAAAAAAAAAAGTGGGTTTTCTTGCCTGAAAATTTAAGTTTTGAAAGTAGCCATGGGGCACCTGGAGGAGGCTGACCATGGAGTTTAGGAGAATGACCAGCCACCACAGAATAAGGTGTCTGATTCCTGACAAATGGTTCTGGAGGGAGCCTGATCTCTGACAAAGCAAGTAGTGGAATGGGGATCATACCAGGAAGGGATTCCAGTGTTTGAGTCGGAGGCATCTGAACCACAGCAACTCCATCTTGAACAGGGGCTGCATAAAATAAGGCTAAGATCCATTGGGCTGTATTCCCAGACGGCTAGGCATTCTAAGTCACAGGATGAGATAGGAGGCCAGCACAAGATACAGGTGATGAAGACCTTCCTGATAAAATAGGTTGCAGTAAAGAAGCCAGCCAAAACCCACCAAAGCCAAGGTGGCAACAAGAGTGACCTCTGGCCGTCCTCACTGCTACACTCCCACCAGTACCATGAGAGTTTGCAGATGCCATGGCAACGTCAGGAAGTTACCCTATATGGTTTAAAAAGGGGAGGCATGAATAATCCGACCCCACCCCTTGTTTAGCGTACCATCAAGACATAACCATAAAAATGGGCAACCAGCAGCCCTCTGGCTGCTCTGTCTGTGGAGTAGCCATTCTTTTATTCTTCTACTTTCTCATTAAACTTGCTTTCACTTTACTCTATGGGCTCACCTCAAATTCTTGCTTGCATGAGATCCAAGAACTCTCTCTTGGAGTCTGGATGGGGTCCCCTTTCTGGTAACATTTGAATTCCAGCAAGCATAGTGAAGTGTGTTAAAAGAATAATCCACAGTGGGAAGCATCACAGGTCTAAATGGAGATGAGGGTATCAGAGAAATAAAAATAATAATGACTAAAGGAAATTCCCTTTCAGGTGGTGGCTAAAGATGGCGGGGTGAGAGCTATGGCCCGCTTAGCTGGCCTGAAGTTCTGAATGTTCCTCTTGTAAACCAAAACTAAAATTCTAAGTCCTTCCAACCATCTGAATGGACTTCCTTCTCAGCAAGGGTTCTTTAAAAATTTAAACTGAGAGTTAGTTTTAGGTCATGTTGGGAAGTGGGCATCTCCTTATATCTCTCTGGTATAAACGTGAACACAGACTTTAAGTCTGATAAGAAACATTTTACAACATATTTTCTCGGAAGCCCTACTACCTGAAGGCTGCCTTTGCAAATAAGAACATGGGTCTCCACAATCCTTCATCTTAAGGCAGGCATGCCTTTCTTCTGATGCCAGGTCTTTAAACAAACTCAACCAATTGTCAGCCAGAAAATGTTTAAATTTACTGATAACCTGGAAGCCCCCCAACTCCATCCCAATTTGAGTTGTCCTATTTTTCTGGACTAAACCAATGTATCTCTTAAATGTGTTTGATTGACGTTTCATGCCTCCCTAAAATGTGTAAAAAACCAAGCTGTACTCCGACCATCATGGGCACATGTTCTCAGGACCTCTTGAGGGCTGTGTCATGGGCCTTGGTCACTCGCATGTGGCTCAGAATAAATCTCTTCAAATATTTTACAGAGCTGGATTCTTTTTGTCAACACTCTGATGTATTAATAGAATTGCTTCTGCTGCTCTAGGCAGATTCCACAGCGAGCATCAGCAGTAGCTGGATCAGGATGGTTCTGGTGACTGGAGTTTAGTCACCAACTAAGGCTGTGACTTAGATTCTAAGTAAAATCACATCGGGAAGTTATGTTGCTTCTTGAAAATCCCTCCTTTGGGTTTTTTGTAAAAAAGTGGAAGAGGAAGAAAAGGCCAAGACAGCGTAAACAAAGATTTCATCAAATACTGTTAAATTATATGAATGAATTCTCTTATACATTATTTTTACAGAGCAGGTTCCAGAATTTGAAAACATTATTCTACTTAGAGCAATGGTTGTGCCAGTTTTTGCTAATACCTTTCTAAGTTAATTTGTATTTTTGGTTAAGGTTTATACCAGCTAGTTGGACGTATGAGATATTTCAATAGTATAATAACCATACATGACTTTATTTCTCAGTAAGTAAACACTAAAATTTTTAATTTTCAATATTTTATATTATAATTATTTAATATATTTATATAATATTTTAAAATTTCATTTATTGAAAATGTCAAAGAGTGGCTTATGAATGAATAAAAAATAATATTACTCTAATTTCATTGATTAATGATGTTTGCCATTATTTTTAACCTATGTAAATTCAAGTAATACTGAAAATCAAAAATAATTAGGTAAAATGTTAGGAAGGTAATAAAAATATATGAAAAGTAGTTAATTCAAGTGGAAAACTTTCATCATGTTTAAAATGATCACTTCCAGTGTTTTAACCAAAAGTTAGGTTTTTGGTTTATATTATGAATGTATGAGTTTAGGAACATATGTAACATAACTTTAGATAGTTTGAAGCAGTCTCACACTCAATCCCAACAAATTAAAACAGATGATACATTCTCCTTAATATGAACGGCAGTGCGCATAAGAGAAAACCTTTGGCAAAGGCAGTTGGAGTCACCCAAGGGTATTCTGAAACACCTGCATGGGACAGCTGCTGCTCTCTGGCTTTGGGCCTTCTACAAAAAGTCAATTATCTGTTAAGTCATCTGCGTTCATTTCCCAGGTTAATCAGGAAACCATGATTGCCCAAGGGATGGCTTGCATCATACACACCAGGAAGTTTGAACTGTGGCCAACCATGCAATTAAGATGTTCCAGTATAGCTATTATTCTTGGTTCAGGCAAATTCCACTGGCCCAAGTATTTACTAGGATGAATATACCAGATCTAAGAGTTAAAGAAGGAGAAAAGAAACACGAAACGTGGCTGGCAGTTAAAGACAGGTTTTCTTTAGTTAAAACCTGAGAGGCGCTCCTGGTTGATTTTGGTCAGGAGCGCTTTCTCTTACAAACTAAGAGTATAATTGGTTTTAGGGTGAGGGGGCTTATCAGAAGCTTGGAATGCTCCTGTTTGAGGGAGAAGTTTTATGGCGGGGTTGGAATGTCTCTGAGAGGAGGGGAGTTTATCTTGGGACATTTTTCCAGCCAGAGGCAAGTTATCTTGAGATTGGTATCTTCCAGGCCAGATGGGGGTTATATCGGAGCTGGCACGTCTCCAGTCAGGGAGGAGTTTGGAATGTTTCTGGTTGGAGATGTTATTTATGGTTTATGGTCATGCTGACCTCAGTCATTAGGGCCTTTGACTTTAGGTGGTTTTTTATTAAGGTGAACTTTAGAATGACGTGTTTGTCCAAGATGGCAATGCTCCTTCTCTGTCACCAAATAGTTCACATTTTTACCACAGTTAATATTTCTATAGTTCTTGTATTAATTTATACTGTTTTCATCAATGTTTTATGTTTTAGTTCATGATTTTTCTTACTGCTATGAATGCAGAAGATGAGGTGAAGATAAAGGAAAGTTCCTGTTTGTGCTTCACAACTATTATTTTTGTGAAATTTGAGCACTAAGGGAAAAAATGTATGTGTGCTTATTACAGTTGTTCCATATTTATCTAGGCTAATTCCCATCAGATTTAGGCTATAAAAAGATTTGCTTACATTGTCACTTCAGTAATTCAATAGTGTTTTACTGAGAAAATCTCCAATTTCTATCCTGAAAATCTGCGTGAAATACAATAAAATCACAATAAAGTTAAAAAACATTTAAAAATAGACCATGGCAATAAAGAGTATCTCTAACGCAATATTCATCAGCCTGATTAAGCAAGCTCTTCCCGGAAGGTCCAGCCTCAGAAGAGGCTCCTGGTCAAGGCTCATGGAGGCATTCTTCAGAGCCCCTTCACAGATTTTCTGTGGTGTTGAATGTGATTGGAATTGTTTATCAATTGAGAAGCTATGTTTTTTTTTTTTTTTTTTTTTGAGCCAGAATCTCGGTCTGTCACCCAGGATGGAGTGTAGTGGCATGATCTTAGCTCACTGCAACCACCACCTTCCGAGTTCAAGCAATTCTCCTGCCTCAGTCTCCCAAGTAGCTAGAATTACAGGCGCCTGCAATCACGTCCAGCTAATATTTTGTATTTTTAGTAGAGACAGCATTTCACCATGATGGCCAGACTGGTCTCAAACTCCTAACCTCAGGTGATCTGCCTGCCTTGGCCCCCGCAAAGTGTTGGGATTACAGGCGTGAGCCACTGTGCCCTGCTGGAGGCACTGTTGAGATTAGGGTTGTGTTTCTTAATTACCAAACCTTTCAGTCAGATTGATTTTGTTATGCTGGTTTAAAACTACACAGATAACTAAAATTCAAAGAATTATATCCCTCAAAGCAAGTGAAATTTTAAAATGTGTTTATATGTATAAAGGGAAAATAAATATGCAGGTATTTTTAATTGTAGGTAACACCAATGCGTTTGGCTATAACTTTCATAACTACATACAATGAAATAGTAAGTGGAAACAATCATGAAAGAGAAAAGGACAAGAGATTACTGTGGACTGAAATTGCTTGTGGGCACCATGTGTGCTTTATAACTTTTGATTTTCTGCTTCCTGTGCTTTGACTCTTGGAAGGATACATGGATCAAGGCAAGCCACCAATTTTTTTTCCTGTTTCCTTGGGAATCGTCACTGGTTCAGAGATGATATGCAACTTAACCAAGACAGGCCAATGCTTTCAGATGTTTTGAGCTTCTAAGGATGTGGACCTTCCATCTGGAGCTAAAGGGTTAGCTATATAAAAATTTGGGACCATATTGAAAAGACTTGTGTGCATCTAGGAGCAAGAAGAGCTGTGCCAGAATCAGAGTAGCACGAAGAGTCTGGAAGCCTTGAGGCCCAGCCCAACCTTTAAGGCCCTCATTCATTGCAGCTCTTCCTTTAGTTCTGTCAGCTTCTCCAAAGGCTTCCCAGCCATGGAAGCTAAGGAAGTAGAGCTAGAACACACAAAAAAAGCAGATGTGGCAGATTTCTTACACATATTCATATATTTGAGTAATATCATCAATGAAACAATGAGTGTTATCTGAAACAAAGATTCTCCTGAGGTGTTCACTGCTATTCCATGTAATCAATTAAATTAAAATATTGATAATTGATTCAGTACAATCACAGAATCGTGAGGTTGGTGAGACAGTCCTTTGACCACTGAAATGTAATTGCAGGCCCTCATGGAATATGTCCAGTAAGGAGTCAGTAAGCATCTGCTTACCCTGTTTTGGTGGCGTGGAACTCACAGTTTCACAAGGTAGGATATTTGAGTGTTTTCTGATACATCATACTTTTGTTTTTCTTATATTGAGCTGAAACATGTGGCTTTGTAATTTGATGCTAACACTATTCCTGGAGTAGAATGAATGAGGAGTCTTTTTCTTCTGGCAGGCAAAAACGTTGAAATTCTCATATTGTCTTCACATAATCACCTGTCCAAGATACACTTTTCCAGTTGTTCCAAAGATTTCTTAAACACACAGACTCCAGAACTGGATTTAAGGCATCTCCTTTGGGAAAAATCCACCACAGACAATTGAATTACTCATTTCCAATTCCTAGCTCCAGAGATGCTGAAAAACTTACACCTGTGTGTATGTAAAAACTTAAGTGAACAGAAAAAAAAATTTTTTTTTTTTTTTTTAGACAGGGTCTCGCTTTGTCACCCAGAATGGAGTGCAGTGTTGTGATCATGGCTCACTGCAGCCTCAAACTCCCAGGCTCAAGGGATCCTCCTGCTTCAGCCCATAAGGAGCTGAGACCCCAGATGTGCACCACCATGCCTGGCGAATTTTAACATTTTTTTTGGTGTAGAGATAGGATCTTACTATGTTGCTCAAGCTGGTCTTGAACTCCTGGGTTCAAGTGATCCTCCCACCTTAGCCTCCCAAGGTGCTGAGATTACAGGCATGAGCCACTGTACCTGACCAATAGTTATGTTTTCTGATATATAATTAATATAGACTCATTGGAGAAAGTTTAGAAATCAAAAGAAGTATCTAAAAAGGACTTGAAATGGACAGTGGTAGTCAAATAAATATGATTTAGCCACCTTACAACTTATAACACCTTTATAACTTTAACATTGTAAAAGGAAATGCCCAAAAGTTATAGTGCAGACTTCTGCTCTAATGAAGAATTATAGCTCAGCACAATCCTGCACCATCTCCAAAATCTCTTTATCACAGCTGCAGAGATATGACCAGAAGTTCTACTGTTTCACCATCAAATTATTTATTTCTTATTTTTCTTTTTATCATTTAATTGCTTCTTTACTTACTTCTTTTGGCCTTTATAAACATTTTACTATGTGTAGAAGTCTAGATTACTTTCATGGATACTGAGTTTCAGACATGCAATATACCGAATAAATCAGATTGGATACTTGTGTTAGTTATCTGTAGCACATTATCCCAAAACTTACCCAACTTAAAGCAACAAGCATTTATTGTCCAATTCAGTTTCTGTGGGTAAGGAATCTGGGAGCAGCTTGGCTGAGTGGTTCTGGCCCAGGTCTCTCAGGAGGTGTAGTCATGCTGTGTCAGCTAGGGCTGCAGTCTCATTGCAAGCTTCCACTCTTCTAGAGAAAGCCTTTCCAAGCTCCCTCACATGGCTGTTGTTAGACCTCAGTTCCTCAATGACTGTGGACCCAGGAAGGCTTTCTTTCTGACCACTGGGGCATCTGCTTGCAGAATGGCAGTTTGTTTCTCCCAAAGTGGCCAAGATGGAAGGCATGAGTTTTTATAATCTACCTATGAAGTGACATGCTATCATCACTTCTGTCACTATTGGTCACACAGACCAAGTATGGAACCATGTGGAAGAGGACTTCTCCAGAGTGTAAAGACAAGGATGCAGAGATCACTGGGGGCCATCTTGAATGTTGGCTACTCCAATACTGAACAAAACAATCATGTTCTATTTTGCATTTTTTTTGGTTAGTATTTGTTTTCATTTGTAGAGAGGATTTGCTACACTGCCCAGGCTGGTCTCAAACTCCTGACATACAGAGATCCTTCCACCTCAGCCTCCCAAAGTGCTGAGGTTACAGGTGTGAACCATCAAACCCAGACACAATGATGCTTTTAATTATCCTAGAAGACCAAAAGCTCATTTAAATTTACTTTCCAGATATGAGAGTTAGTTATTAATATGTACCCCTTCTGTGATTTAAGCAATAAACGTGTCTTCCTCCACATAAAACTGTTTTCAAAAACATATTTTGAAAACTGATAAATACCATTAGTTAACACTAATATTAATTTCAAAAACAAAATACATTAAAATATCACTATATTTCACTAAAAGATATGTGTTTCTACTTATTATATACTTGTGTAACCATTCTTATGGTGATAATGGTCTGAAAATAACATTTTATTTCTAGAATTTGACAATATTAAAAAGTTACCAGTGCAAAGGCTAAATCTGCAAAAATACATTTTTTGAGCCTAGATTTTATTATGTTAGTCTGTAACAAAAATTAATTTATTTTGTTGATCTTCTTCAATATGAGGCTGATATTTACTGAGTGCCTGACAAGCACTTGCTCTGTTAGGCAACTCACGATGGGTACATTTTCTTTCATCTCCACCATGCACAATAGAAGCCAGGCCAGCGATCACAGGATACAGTGTTAGGACACACTGCTGCGTCATCCAAATGGCAGAAAGGACTCAAGCTTGCTGTGCTAACCCACAGGTAGGACTTTTGTTCCCTGTCCCAGTTCATTATTATTGACAGTTCCTAGCTCTGACTTGAACAATTTTATGTAGAAAAAATCTTATTATTCATCATTTTCTTAATTCCATTTAAAATAATTTTGTAACTTTATTGTACTAGGTTGTGATTTTGCTGGTTTCATTTATATTTAATAAAATGCTACTTAGTTACCTATAATAGGATAATGGTATTACATAGCATCTCCACAGCCTAGTAGGAGAGAAAGAAGCAAATAGCAGCATATGGTCAGTACTATTTGTTAATTCAGCTGATATATTTTGAGGCCCTACTATTTGCCAAATACTATGCTGCGTTTTAAAATCAGAGAACTGAAAATGGTAAATATTTGTGGAATGAATGTATGAATGGATGAGTTGGTGACAAATTAGGGAGGCTACATTTTTATCCTTTAAATAAATGTTTATTAATCGCTATGTGCCAAGAAATGTTCCAGGCACTGGAAATAGAGTGTTGAAAGATACACATTTCCATTTGTATGCTTGCATTCCAGAGATCAGCAGAGATCCTTAACGAACAACCTATATGCATCTATATTATGGGTGGTGCAAAGAGGGATTTAAATAGTGTATTAGGATACAGAATAATCAGAGAAGAGCATTGTAGAAGGGGTAATCCAAAAAGGCATTTCTGATCAGGTGACAACCAAGGTTAGACCTAAAGGGTGAGTATGAGTCTGCCATGAGTAGAGCTAGAAAAAGGCATTCCAGGCTGGGTGCAGTGGCTCATGCCTGTAATCCCAGTGCTTTGGAAGCCTGAAGCAGGCAGACCACGAGGTCAGAAGTTTGAGACCAGCCTGGCCCACATGGTGAAACCCTATCTCTACTAAAAATACAAAAATTAGCCAGGCATGGTGGTGGGTGTCTACTCAGGAGGTTGAGGCAGGAGAATTGCTTGAAACCAGAAGGTAGAAGTTGCAGTGAGCCAAGATCACACCACTGCACTCCAGCCTGGGCAACAAGAGCAAAACTGCATCAAAAAAAGAAAGGAAGGAAAGAAAGAAAGAAGGAAAGAAAGAAAGAAAGAAAGAAAGAAAGAAAGAAAGAAAGAAAGAAAGAAAGAAAGAAAGAAAGAAAGAAAGAAAGAGAAGGAAGGAAGGAAGGAAGGAAGGAAGGAAGGATGGAAGGAAGGAAAGAAAGAAAGAGAGAGAAAGAGAAAAAGAAAGAAAGAAAAGAAGAGAAAGAAAGAAAGAGAAAAAGAAAGAAAGAAAGAAAAAGAAAAGAAAAGAAAGAAAGAAAGAAAGAGAGAGAGAAAGAAAGAGGCATTACAGGCACAGAAACACCATGATAAAGATGATGTATTCAAAAACCGGAAGAGAAGCCAGCCAGTAGAGTTACTTGCAATGGACAAAAAAAGAACTAGGAGAGATGAGACCAGAGAAATAGGTGGAGAATAGATGAGTGAGATAGTACACATGAGAATGTTAACACAATAAGATTTTCATTTTTAAAAAGAAAAAAGAAAAGAATCTCATCTGTTTATGTAATGGGTAGGAGGGTCCAGAATAAAGCCTGTGAGAACAGAACTATTATAAAGTCATGTATATCATTCAGGAACATCATGGAACAAAATTCCTAACTCATGTTTGATAGTCCAGGGAGTATTGAGGAGGATGTGTTTGTGTTGACACTGAGGGATGAGCCTTTGCAGAGAAGAGTGGGAATGGCAGAGGGAGCAACCCGTACAAAAAGCTGAAAATAGAAGTATTGAGGCAAATTTCAAGAACTGAGAGTAAGTCATCATGGCTTTAAGTTCAAGGTGTATTTCAGAACACGAAGAAATGATTTTAAAAATCTAGATGAGCGTGAGCTCATAAAGAGATCTGGATGCTGAGCCATGGAACTCAAACTTTAAAAAAGATGGAAATTCAGTATAGGGACATAATCAGAGTTCGGTCTTGGAAAATGATTGTGGTTAAAATGAGCATGGTGAATTGCAAGGGATCAAAACTGCAGAGGAAAGAAAGGAAAATATCAGAAGGCTATCTCATTCATCCAGTTAAAAAAGAAGATGAAGATCTGGCCACAAAGAATAGGAGATGGGTTCCAGAGTTACTCAGGAGGAACCGACAGGCGGGTAAGCTCCTTAGAATGTGAGCTTCACAGGCAGAAAGATTATTGGCTGTTTTATTCACTGCTTTAACTTCATAGCTAGAAAAGGGCATGGCACTTAAAAGAAGCTTAGTGGAGTTGGGGAGGGATAACATGAGGAGAAATGCCAGATATAGGTGATGGATAGGAAGGCAGCAAACCACACTGCCATGTGTGTACCTATACAACAATCTTACATGTTTTTCACATGTACCCCAAAACCTAAAATGCAATTAAATAAAAAAAGAAGCTTAGTGAAATATTTGTGGAATGAATGTATGAATGGAGGAGTTGGTGACAAATTAGGGAGACTACATTTTTATTCTTTAAATAAATGCATATTATTCACCATGTGCCAAGAAGTGTTCCAGGCACTGGAAATAGAGTGTTGAAGGATAAACATGTTCATCTGTCTCTATCTATCTATCATCTATCTATCTATGTCTATCCTATCTTCTATCATTCATTCATCCACCCATCCATCCATCCATCCATCCATGCATCTGTCTATTTAACCATTCTTGCTTCTGTTCCCTTTCTACTTATCATTTTATTTATCTATCTTGTGGTAAAACAATCATTATTTAAAACGCAATCTGTTTCTTACAGACACTGAAGGGAGAGGATAGAAGGAATCTTTGAAAATGCAAACAGAACCCTAGAATTGCAAAATAGTGTCTTGGTTTATTTGCATCCAAAATCTATAAGAAATTAGAAGCTATCCTGGATATTGAAAACCCCAAAGATCACGTGAGCAGCAGAGTGAAGGAGAATATAAAAAAATGGAGGCAAAAAAGAAAAGTGCCTTGTGAGAAATTTCTGCTGTTCAGGTATCTAAAGAGCTTGTACAATCAGAAATAGCTAGTATTCCATTTTTAAGATTAGTTTTTGTTTGCATTTTTTTTGTTGTTGTTGTTACCTAAGCCCTCTTTGAAAATCTCCAGATAGAAGCTGCTACATGTAGATCTTTGTGAAGAGATTGGGATTGTAATCCACATGTAAATTAGCAGACTATAAACACAAGAGAATTAACTACAAGAAGTAAAATCTAAGATCCAGAGTTACAGTGATTAAAAAAAAAAAATCCAAATTTGCAAACATCTTGTGGAGAATGATGGAATTTCCAAACAAAGAGACACAGAAACACACCTATGTTAGGATTTTTTTCTAACTTAATTCTCACCAGACAAATTGATTTCAGCTAATATTTATATCACATATTTTAGTTTTCCCTCTAGCTAAATGATTAGATCTTCTGGAATGTGAGACACTGCATGCATTCATAATATATGTATAATGAGTATCAGTGATGAGCTTAAGAGATTGATATGATGAAGAGAAGGAGGTTCTTTGTCCAGTAGGTTCTAGTGGCTCTTAATAAAAACACAGACTCATACTGACTTCCAAAATGCAGATACAACCACAACTCTGAAGCAGACAAAGCTACAGAAAACCAGCAAAAATTCAAGGATCCAGTACTGTCCAAACAAAATCCAGGGATAATTGCTTTCAAGTTTCTTTCCCAGAGTCTTGCACATTTGTAACTCCCCTAAATTAAACTCCTGTTGTAAACCATAATAACTCCAGTAGAACTGATGCAATAGCAGTCTTTATGGGGAGACACCTGCAAACATCCATTTAAAGTTGCTCTTCTAGCTGCCATAAGTAGTTATTGAAGGCATTTGGAAGTGTAGATTTGCACTTGAAATGGTGTTGAAAATACAGTAGCAAATCCACCAAAAGCAAGAAGAAACAATAATAAGGCTGGTTCAAAAGAGCTCGCTGAAATTCAGAGTAGATCGTTAAACTAATTGAGTGGGTACTAGACTAATGCCTATGACAACACCTACAAAGCCTATTTCTTTTGTTTACAGATAATTACAAAGTGAGGGAGAAAACAGGCTTATCCATCCTATTGCCTTTGGCAAGTCTTCCTCAAACTATAAGATATGCATAAGATTATTCTAGAGTGTGTATAAGATCCAAGATGCTGGGCCCCATCCCTGATGATCTAACTGAATACATCTAGGATGGGGCACAGGGATGTGCATTTTAACAAGTATTCCAGGTTGTTTCTGATATAGTCATTATAGGGAAACAATGGCAGTCAATGAGATTTAAGACATGCATACAGTAAATGTATTCCATTTCTCCCCAAAACACTCCCCTATTAGCTTACAGATGCTTGAAATTTCTTGAAAGTTAGGCAGATCCTATCAACCTTAATTAGAGATGAAGGACCATCCAGTAATTTACAGATCTAATGAGATATAAATGTCTTAAGGGTTGTGGAGAATGTGTGTTCTCTAAAAGTAAGGAGGCTATCTTTGTTAATAACTGGCACTAAAATCCCTGAAACCTTAATGACTAGAATACGGTAAGAAAAGGGTTTTCTTTTCTCTACACCGTTGCCAGCACTTGTTAACTTTCATCTTTTTGTTCATGGCCATTCTAACAGGTGTGAAGTGTGTCTCATTCTGTTTTAAATTTGCATTTTTCTGATGATTAGTGATGTTGAGTATCTTTTCATGTCGGCGTTGGCCATTTTTATGTCTTCTTTGGAAAATGTTTATTCAGTTCCTTTGTCATATTTTCAGTTTGTTTTCTTGGCTATTAAGTTGTATGAGTTCTTTACATGTTGGGCATATTCATTGCTCATCAAATAAATAGTTTGCAAGTATTTTCTCCCATTCTGTTGGTTGCCTTTTCCTTGTGTTGATTGTTTTGTTTGCTGTGCAGCATTTTGGTTTGACATAGTTCTAACAGTTTTGTTTTAAAATGTCTCACATCTAATCCAGTTCCTTGAAGTCTGTGCTCATCAAGTGCTTGTTAATATATTGATGGCTTTGAAGAGTTTACTAATCAATGATGAAGACCTGATACCCTTTCAAAGATTTAAATGTTAGAGATAAGAAAATGTAATATGGGCATAAAATAATAAAGTTGATTGAAATGCTACAGAAAGCTTTCCAACAACTGAAATAATATGACTGTTGTGCAAATTCCTCGATAGATCACAAAACAAAAAACTCTACACCCTAGTTTTCAAAGTCCTTCATGTTCTGAACACTAAAGTTTTCCAGACATATCTCAGATTGCCCCTGTTTGTATGCCTGAGTTCTAAATGTCAAGGGACACATCTAGAGGATTTCCATATTTAAAGCTCTACTTGTGCCATCTTTACAAACTTTCTTTCACTTATTTGTACCACTGGGAATCCCATTTTTCCTCAAGCCAGTCCCAGTGTCCCTCCAGATGCATTCCCTGCTTACACTCCTAATCCAGGTAGCTCTCTTCCCCTGCACATCTAGTGCACTCGGATCTCCTGAGGGCAGTTAAGAGAATTTGCATTGTATTGCTTTGTTTCTTTCATGTATTTTGTTCACGTTTTTTTTTGCGGTGACTTCTCTGTGGTGTGGGAAGTCTTATAGTTCTCATTATACACAAGGAAGAAATATTTATTATATAAGTGATTGACATCACAAAAATGAATAATTTCAATTTTGATCTAAATTATGTATGGATTCAAAAAGCTTATGTTACTTAATATTCTTGGTGATGGTGTCCTCGTTCATAAACCAATGACGGCAACATCTGCTGTGCAGGATTGGTACAAAGATGAACAGAGGCCACTCATGCAAGGCACTGGCAGACTTAAAATCTCAAAAACAGGTCAGGTGTGGTGGCTCACACCTGGAATCCCAGCACTTTGGGAGGCTGAGGTGGGTGAATCGCCTGAGGTCAGGAGTTCAAGACCAGTCTGGTCAATATGGTGAAACCGGTCTCTACAAAAAATATTTTAAAAATTAGCTGGACGTGGTGGTGTGCACCTGTGATCCCAGCTACTCAGGAGACTGAGGCCGGAGAATTGTTTGAACCAGGGTGGCAGAGTTTGCAGGTAGCTGAGATTGCGCCAGTACACTCCAGCATGGATGAGGGAGCAAGANAAAAAAGAATCAAAAACATCCTTGTAGATGCAAAGAAGTACAGAGAGTAGAAAACAAAAAAATATATATTGATATTGATATATAAAAAGTAATATTAAGGGATTACTGAAATAAAGTCAATCCAAAAAAGTTTTAAACAACATTTATAATATTTGCTAAGAATGTTATGAGGCAGTAATTTGGTTTTGGGTCAGTTAGGATAGCTTCTCTCTGTTCCAAACAGTTTGTCAGGGCTCATTCATATGTCAGGGACCTCACATGGGATTGCTAGAATGATTGACATAGTGTATTAGTCCATTTTTATGCTGCTGTAAGGACATGTCTGAGAGACTGGGTAATTTATAAAGCAAAAGTTTTGATGGACTCAGTTCCACACGGCTGGGGAGGCCTCACAATCATGGCAGAGAGTGAAGGAGGAGCAGAGATACATGTTACATGGTGGCA
This sequence comes from Cebus imitator, assembly GCF_001604975.1. Lineage (NCBI taxonomy): Eukaryota > Metazoa > Chordata > Mammalia > Primates > Cebidae > Cebus > Cebus imitator. Next base: position 4,463,925 of record NW_016107453.1, read on the forward strand.
GGCAAGAGAGCACGTGCAGGGGAACTGCCCTTTGTAAAATCATAAAATTTCATAAGAACTCACTCACTATCACAAGAACAGCATGGATTAACCACCCCCATAATTCAATTACCTCCCACTGGGTCCCTCTTATGACACGTGAGGCTTGTGGGAGCTGTATTTCAAGATGAGATTTGGGTGAGGACAAAACCAAACCACATCAGATGGCTTAAAAGAATGGATCTCTCTTTATCTGACCTCTTATTTTCTACCAGCATAGTCTGGATTAATAACAGTAGGAGCATTACAAGTTAGAAAGTTTCCTTCGCACTCTGTTGGTTACAGCAAGTCATTAGGCCAGCTCTGAGTCTAGGTCTGCAGCAGTAGACTCCACCTCTTGATGGAAGAAACTGCAAATGATTAGCAGCTATTTGTATTCTATCAAAATAGAGGAGACAGGGTGAGGGAGGGTGGCTTCGAGAAGGCAGAGTTTAGAAAAGCAATGAAGCCACCAAAAGTATGCTTCAGATTTCAAGTAAACATATATGTGATTGATGGAATATAAGACAACTTGAACCCAGTTGTGTATGTTCAAAGTAGTTATGTGTCATTGTAAAGAGGGAGTTGAGGGAAAAAAGTAAGGGGGAGATAAGAGATGATTGAAATTATGTCAAAAAGCCTGTGAGCTCTAATAAAGGAAGTGAAATGATGATAGCCACTGTTAGAGGTGAGAATCCATGCTTCTCTATATAAAACATGGAAGAGAGGGATACACAAGATGAGAAGACGGGAAAGAGGTCTATCTCAGTAAGCTAGACAATTAGCCATTGGGTTAAAGTTTGTGAGTGTAAATAGGAAAGGAATAAATGTTCAGTAATGTTTTAGAACACAATGAGCAAGAATAGAGAAGATAAGGACCATAGCAGGAGGCATCTAAAGGGATGTTAGGTGAACACATGATTTATCATCCAAAGTTGGATTTTTGAGAGAAAAAGAAAATTATTTATTTTATATATATATATATATATATATATATATATATATATATAAATTATTACTCCAGGAAAACAGGAGTTAAGCCAGTATCTACATACAGTCATCTGGGTCTTAGAAGACTAAATGAATTGTGACACTTATGAAGGTAAAGAAAATTGGTAAAATTTTAAGCTTAGGAAAACATAATGAATATTATTTTTGCTAAAGTTTAAGGCCAAAAGGGCACACAAATGAAATGTTCTATGGATAGAAAAAGCAAGAGAAATGTAAAGAGCTTAAAACCTGGACTGCTGGGAGATAATAATAGTAATTATATTTTACATTTACATAATGTCTTATGATTAAAACACTTTCACAGGCATTGTCTCATTTTATCCTTTCAGCAGCCCTTCCAGGTAAAGAGAGTGGTTACTATCCTCCTTATATGGGGAGGAAGGGGGCTACATAGAAGAGAGCATGCGCTTTCAAGATGCCTTGTTATGGCTGGCAGGTGCAGTGACCTTGCTGTGTATCCCTGGAAAGGTTATATAACCTCTTTGAGTATCAGTTTTCTTTAACCCGTAGAAGAAGAGTAATAATGAGAATTAAAATATATATATATATATATATAGTTTATATGAAATTTAACTTGGTATATATACACACAATATATATGTCTAATTCCAAGCATGCAGTATATGTTGGAAATGTTTAACCCTTTCCACACTCTGTAGATGAGAAAACTGAAGTTCAGTTTGTTGAAAGAGCCACCAAATGAACTCAAATCTCCCAATCCAGAGCCGTTTCTGCTAAGCCATTTGCTGATTGCTGGCAGTTGAAATAACAGGAATGAGTGAGTTCTCAAAGGAAGTAAGTGTATATGTGATCTAGGGAAGGAATAAAAAAAATATGCCTCCCAACACCCTAAAGAAAAGAATTCTTAAGAATAATTTAACGAAAAAATTAAGAAAGGCTTGAAAAAGAGTAGCAAGTTTATTGAAACAAATGTTGGCAATCTTAATGAATCCAACCTTTTTAGAGCAGTAAACATAGAGGATATTTCAGGAGGTGCAGAATGAAATACAAATGGCAGCTCAAAGGTAATGGGTCTGAGTTCAAGTTGAGGATGATGGACTAGACAAGAGGAGTAACTGTTGATGCAACAGAAGTTGAGTGAAAAGTTGAAGGGCAGGTCTTTCCTGAGACCGGCTGATTTCAGTCTGGATAATGACCAATGACTGTAGTGAGGCCGACATGGAAGTCAGAAGGAGTTAGCCAGACAGGCTTACCACTCTTGTCCTCAGTTTCCTCATGATCCTTTTCAGTCTCACAGTTCTACAATTCTGACCAAGTTGTCAGTTCTAAGGAGGAGGGAATGGAAAAGGGTCTTTATACATGGCAGTGTGTCTCCAATCCTTCTGACAATACTCGTTGCCTATTAAATATCAGTTCTTTAAGAATTATTTTCCTCGTAGTGAACCTGAAGGTCCTTTGTTCCCCCTCTGTACTCACTGAAATTCTCTCTTTCAGTCTCTGCAATCTCTCCTCTCTCCCTTTTTTTGTTTGTTTCTCCTGTTTTCTGGTTGTACTCTCTACTGGTTATGAGCTGTCTTTTATACTTTTAATTCTCCCTTATTATATGCCATCTACTTATTTTCTGAGTATCTGTTTGACAAATTTGTCCTAACAAACCCATACCCACAATTAATCTAGTTATTCAGAGTGTAAGGGGATATTTATTCCCTGAGAAAAGCATTCTTTGTCCCTCAAGCAGCCCAAACATGATAAAATGTCTGATACATCTTTGTGGCAGTATGAGTTTTAGTCATTTTGCTATAGTCATGCCCACTTCATAATTTACTTTTTACCAAATATTTTACTAGTCACTTTTACTAGCAAATTCTAAGCTTTACTAACTAACTGTAATCTGAGTTCAGACCTAAAGTTATTTTTTGTATCAGATTTTATCCTCAACAGCCTCTTAATGGGCAAAATTTATCCGTTAGCTATTTTCTTGGAAATAATCCTACTAAAAGAATACTAAAAACACAAAACTCCTTAGACCCAGTGAGGAATGGAACTTCTGATTTTCCCTAGATTAAGGTGGCTCACATTATGGTTTGCTTATTACTTTCTTTCTTCATTGATTCATCAATAATTCATTTTCTCAGCAAATTGTTGCCATCTCCTACCTGTAGTGTTTTGGCATGCATTACTGAACATTTTTTAAACACTGAACTTAATTTTTTTTTGAAGCCTACATGTTAAATAAACTTCATCTTACTCTCTGAGGGTGCCAAATTTTCCCAGGTTTGAATCTAAATTCTGTGGGCTCATGTCAAACCACATCATTGATCTGTTATTTAAAATCGTTAGTTGTTCAGCTTGGATTCAGCTGAGAAGCCCCCATTTCAGTATGATTTTCAGTTGTACCTTTTAAATAAGATGAGGACAACCAAAATTATTCTAGATATTAAAATTAGTGGACTTTAATAGAGGAAATTGCTCACACAGGTTACAGGGAGATTGTGAAACCAAAGAGAGGATTATAGAGCCTCCCGTATGCTAACAACAGCAGAAAGCTGTGACTTCCCAGATGATGAAGGAAAAGGCAGTATTGCTGGACCCAGGAGATGGGGTTCACCTGGCAAAGGGCAGAACCTGGGCTTCATTTGGGCCCTTCTGATACAGCTGGAGGCACCCCTGCCCTCCAATCTCTCACCTAGCAGGTGGCAGCTGAGCACAGGAGCTTGGGAAAAACAGCCTCAGTAGCCTATGTAGTGTATTTGACTCCCGGAGCAAATATATCACTCGTCTGCAAGAGAAATAATTTTCAGTAATAAGCTTTAAGTTAACACATTTTTATTATCTATACTTTAATAAACATTTTTATAGACATTACTCTGAAGAAATTCCAGGGGGTTCATACAGGTTAGAATCACTCAAGCTAGCCAGTGTAAAATTTATGCCTCCCATTTCAGTAGCACAGAAATTGCAAAGACAAGGAAACAGAACAGAACTCTGTTTGATCATGACTGGAAGGTTTTATTTGTATTTTAAAATTAAATAAAAATTTAATTTTATTTATTAAAAATTAAAATTTGTATTTTATTTGTATTTTAAAAATTAAATCAGTAAAACAGAATGGCTGCAGAAAACCTATTTGAAAATCATCCTTGCAGAATTGGAATCCAGGAGAAACTCTTTAACTTTGGCAACAAACCTGTGAAGCCAAGTCCACGTGTGTCAGGGCACACAGTAGTATAGATAGCATCTCTGTCTATTCATTTGTAGTACAGATGACATCTCTTTATCATCTATCTGTCTAATCCTCTATCATCTATCAATCATTATCATCTCTCATCGACCAATCTATCATCTCTCTATATAATATCCATATATCATATATCTGCCCTCTGTCTATCAATTATCTATCTATCTATCTATCTATCTATCTATCTATCTATCTGTCTCCCTATCTATGTACCTACTATCCAACTATTTATCTACTTATCTGCCTATCCGTCTATCTTAGTTTGCTAGGGCTGCCTTGCCACACGTCTCACCATGATGGAGGTTAGAATTCTGAGATCAAGGTGTCCACAGGATTTAGTTCCTTCTGAAGGTTGGGAGGGAAGAAGCTGTTCCAGACCTCTTTCCCTGGCCTACAGATGGTGATCTTCTCCCTATGTGTCTCCACATCACCTTTTCTCTGTACCTGTCTATGTCCAACTTTCCTCATGTTTTTATAAGAACACCAGTCATATTCAATATCCTACCTTAATAATTTTATTTTAACCTCATTACCTCTATACCTAATTACCCTATATCCAAATACAGTTGCATTTTCATATATATGAAGTTTAGAACTTTAACATATAAATGGGGGGAAGGCACACTTTGGCCCATAACACTGCCTACCTCTCTGAAAAGTAATGACAATGATGGTTAGGAACCTACATCAAGAAATTACAATTTTTTTGTTTTGATCAAGTGCTTTATCACTAACATTAATTAGAATGGTCAGCATGTGAAGACAATAAAGAGCAGACCCAATATTTAGTAGGTTTTATTTTTGCTTTTCAATTATTTCCAGAGAGAGCCTCCTCCTATTGCGTATACCTGGGGAGGACCACTCTTACCGTAAGCTCTTGGCACACACTGCCCAACCATAAGCATCAACCTCCATAGGATACACATTAGACAGAGGAGTGGCAAGGAGTGGATCTGAAGGCACGCAGGCATGGATGGGCCAGCCACTTGTCCATGTGTATGATTGCTGTGTCTCACTTAGTCCCAGGCACTAGACCTTTTTGAGTCTGGCATGCTCTCTGCCCATCTCAGGAGGGTAGGAAATGTTCTCCTGCTCCCATGGTGTTCCAGCTGTGGGGAACTTGGCAAGATTATCTTTTAGGCTGTCAGACTAAATACATCACAGAGATGTCCTTTATCCTCCAGCACTGTGAGATCACAGGGAATACTTCATCGACATCCTCAGCTCCACCTGAGTCAGGACACAGATGATTTCTGCCCTTGGATTCTCGAATCTGTCTGAGAGAGTTTATTATTCCCCTATGCCCCAGTCCCTAGGAACTGAACTAGGGAGTGGCCACCAGGCCACTTCCTGGAACAAACTGATATCTAGACCCTCTAAACTCTGCTCCTTATGATTTCACCTTCATCCAAGGACATCATTTTATACTCTTAATCTTAAAGATAACCATGTTATTCTTGGCCCATGATTTCCTAAGAATCTATGCTTTTCATACTTAAAAACCAATAACTGTCTTTACATTTCTGAATTCCATAGTTTCATCTCTTCTCTGGGGGAAAAGGGGATGTACAGTAGTTAAAACCTCAAACCATTGTGCTGTATGTATACTGTTTTTTGATCATTCCTCAAATTATTATCAAATCACAACTTAGCCCTGTGGTTGAATTCTTGATTTCTGCATCTTAGCTGTGTGACTTGGTTGAGTCAGATAGCTTTGCATGTCTCAGTTCTTTTACTTGGCATCTTTTGGTGATGATATCTACACTGCAGCACATGGTGGTTACAAATATCAAAACAGTCGAACAAAACACTTTTAAATACAGCAAGATTTTTTACAAATGAAAAAATTTGTGCATTTAATTAAATATGTAAACTACAAAAGTATTACTCTCTTAAAACATCTTCAACCATGTGTGATTAAATAATATTTTGTGGTGTTAGTTTTTTTCTATCCTTATATTTTCCATCTTTCCCTGGTGCCCATTCCAGAAGGTGGTCAGCAAAGCATTTCACTCAGTATGTAGAAAAATGGAAGGCAAAAGCAGACTGGAAGAGTTTTAGTCTATGCATTTTGTTTCTGAAAACCTCTATGAAATTGTACAATGTTTTTAACAGTGGAGAAGGAGAAGAAGAGTTACAGAGGTGACATTAAAACATTTTATTGGGAAGTAGGCATCTACCACTGCTCATGGATAGCTGGTAACCAGGTCAGCAGGTCAAGTTCCTGGCTATGACTCTGGAAAATGATACCGCAGAACATCTTAACACCAGCTATATTGGTATTTTTCAAAGTTTCCCAAGCAACTCTAATATACAACTAGAGTTGAAATGAACTGATTCAAGTAGCCCAGAAAAAAAGTCTCAAAAAAAAAATGGCTAAGTATGACAGATTAGACAGAGCTAAGAAGCCTAAAAATAATCTGTGAGCAGATAAAATAGACATCTTCTCAGATACCTACGGGGACTGATGATCATGGCCTGACCCTGGAAAAAACCATGGAGCACTGCTTAGCCCTGCAGAAGATGCCAAGAACTGTGTAATATGTGGAGAAGTACTCAAGAAGTTGAACTTCAGTTAAATTTTAGAAAATAAAGATAAATTTCTTGCACACCTGGTTTTGTAGTAAAAATTTGTGCATTCTTAATGTATCTTTAAATTCGCTGAAAATTAGTAAAATTTATTTTTGGTGTAATTGGAAAACTGCTACAGCAGAGTGGAGCAGGGAAAAATAATCTTTCCAAACCTACACATTGATTAATGAAAGGGCAAGCAACAAAAAACGTAGTTCCTGAAATGTTGCCACATATTCAATAGCTAATATTATCTTATAATTGCACCAAGTGTTATACCTTTTTACTCTTTGATCCTCTGGCTAGCAGAATAACATACATACCCATTTAGGCTGATTAATCCATTCTTGTAAAGCTAATTACTTCTAGGTGAGCCAATAGGTAAGAAAAATGATTCTATGACAACTTTTAGGTATATATCTTGCTTGTCTTGATGGCTTACTTATTTGACTATAAAAGACAAATGACTCTTTTCCAACATACCCAATATTAGGTCTTTTTGAATTGAATCTGATTTTTAAAAATCTGAAGAAAAATTCATCTTAATCACTGTTTTTCTTATTTTTATTGCTAATCTTTGAAGATTTTACACTTGTGTGATCTTATCATTTAATATTACCAGTGTTTTAAATACAGTTTTATATTACCAGGGGCTTGACCTACTGACGTCTTGCTGGTGGTTGGCAGAATGGAGAGAAGTTTGGATATTAACATCCAGTCTTGAGTTATCACTGATTTAATGCTTCAGAGTTACTAGGTGATGTTTTGAGGACAGAAATTCATTCTAATTGACCCCACAGCTACATAGATCAACATCGTTGTAATATGAAACTATTTTATTTTAGTATAATAAGGATGAACATGCAATAAATATTTGGTGAATAAATTTAAGCTTCTCGTTGCAATTATATACACAAAATCAAATACAAGTTTATTACAAAATAAGCACAATATTTGAAGAGTTAAAACTGAACTTATAAACATTGATTGACTCATAAGATCTGACAGTTTCAGAAGCAACCCACAGGGGTGACCTTGCCTCATAAACACTCCCCACTCACTCTCACCCCACCCAACCCACCACACTCTTAACCCTGATATTGGTATGTACACATGGGAAAAGAAAAATTGAGAAAATAATGCATGTAACTCAAGCAAAACAAAATACCTTCACCATACCTATTTGTTTACTAGATAATGCAAAAGAGATATTTATCTTAGCCTGATTACTTGCCTGAATCATAACCTTGATTCTTCGAATTGCTTAGCATGTTTATACCTGTGCAGTGACTAAGGAATAAAACAAAGAATAGAAACCATTCCTTCAACACCCAAACTGCAATTCTCTAATTGGGACCGTATAACCTCTAGATAAGAATTGAGTGTTAATAGTCTTCTATTGATGTGCCTTATCAAGATAGATGCTTCTATTTGCTTGAGGTGCAGATAATAGGCTATGAAAAAATATTATTTTTCATTTATAAATTATTTTCCTTTAAACAAAAATTCAAGGTGAGTTTAACGGTATACATTAGAGACCTTAAAATCTGTCTTCTTAATTGTCCTAAGAGAAATCAGAGGTCCCTTTTCACTAAAGTGTCTGATTTTTAGTGTGCGAGTTTTCTAAAGGAACAAAGCCTTTTATTAGATGGACATTTTCATATTTTGACAAATCCAACTAGAAATTATTATTTGATGTTTAGAATTTTCCATGACAATCATTTTAAAACGATCATTACTTAGTTGTTAGTCTGTAGTATAAGAAACAATGTAGATGAAAAATAATAGGCTATTAGAATAGATACATGTTTTATTGTTATGGATTATCAGTTTCAACTTTAGATTCTTATCAGATGATATATGATGGTCAAAAAGGCGTAGCCCTTCACTGTACACTTGCTAATGATGATGGGAACATTTGGCTTTGGAATATGAAAATTGGAACACGGATTGAGTCCAACAATAGTAAATACGTTTAATACACCTTAAGTCAGAATTTCCAAGTAAGTCATTTTCATTCCTACCACCAGTAACAAATGGAAACTTTCATATCAATTTAAATGTAGTCATAAAGCAGGTTCTCCTGCCTGCACATACTTACAATTTCTAACAGGATTTCTAAAACACATTGACCATAGTCCACATTTGGAGCTGAAAGCAGGCATTAGACATAACTGGTGGAGGTCTTACTAAGCATTGCCACGTTTCTTCGCTTATTTGTGTCTGGCACACAGTATCCAGGCACCGGATATCTGTGCCTTTGCTTCTTTCTGTTGCAGCAGCAAAATCCACAAAGCAGACCCCCTCCAATGAAGAGGACAGCAGCGCTTGTCCAGCCAAGGAAAAGTGCTGCTCCCAGCTCTCGTTTCTGACCTATGTGGATGGCTGGGTTGTAGAAATCTCTGATGATTATATTGGCTGTCCAGCTCACTGGAATCAGAACGAAGATGCCCGTCAGAATGAAGAGGACTCCTGAAGTTCCCAGAAGGTATGCCTTAGCCCTCTTATTAGAGCCCATGCACTGGACCTGCTTCATGCCACAGATGCCAATAAGTAGGGCTATCAAGGAGAGAGCAACAGCCAAACACATGAGTGCCCGGGCTGTTTCCAGGGCAGGTGGAAGAGCCAACAAGGAACTATAGAACTTGCATTGCAACCTCACCCTGGCTTGTCGGATGCAGTTTAACCAGAGGCCTTCCCAGAGCCTCTCAAAGACAATAATGTTGCTGCCAACAAAAGCTGACACTCTCCACTGAGGCAGAAGGGTTGTGGCGAGAGTCCCCACCATGCCGAGGAACCCGAGAACCAGCCCAGCAATTTGCAGGGGATAAAATACCATTGTCTTTCCTTTGAAGACTGGTCCAATTCGGAGTGGTAGAAGATGCTCACAATGCAGAACGTGGAAGGCTCTTGAGTCTAGAGAAGGCTTTGATGATGTTCTCCTTGGTTGGTGCCCATAATGTTTTAGTCCAAATCAGTGGCTGTGACTGAACTTGGCCTAACTAGAAGTTCCTGTTGTAAATGCATGTTGCCTTTCTTCACACACATTCATTTCTGTATGGATTATTTACTAGTCATATATAATTGTTTCCCAGCCAATAAGAAGGTAGCTAGAGGTGTGTCAAGAAATACTGCATTCAACTTTAGGATTTATCATATTATTGTCTTAGTAATGCTGTAATTAAGTGTCAAAGCTTCCATTGTGGATTGCTAATTACAGAGCTGAAAATTCCTATGTAAAAATCACTCTGATATAAAAGTATAAATATATGTGTTAAGGCACAGCTGAAGACAATGTCAAAACCTTGTCAGTTTATTGGAGAGTAATTTAAAAACATTTTGGACTTTATTACTTTTTTCTAGCGTAAGCCACTTTTTCTTAACATGATAAACAATTCTGGCTTTAATAAAGATGTCTCAATAGGAAGAAATGTTTAGGTGTTAGTTTCAAGACCCACTAGAACTATTGATACTTAGGAGGAGCCCTAAGCAAGAAATTCACATTTCATAGTTTATTCTTAAGATCCAGAAAGGAAGAAAATAGAGAAGCGCTCCTTATAATTAATTTGAATGAACTGTTAATTATTACATTAACTATTAAGTAACACCTCTCTCTCTGTTAAAATGTTTAGTAAGTAAACTTTCATTCAATACTTCTTCAATGGAAGCTTGAAATATATCACATTTATTAAAGCCAAACATGTACCTTTCATTTTTATAGAGCAATATAAAAGTGGCCCTTGAAATTGGCTATGCAATTGCTTAAAATTCAGACATTAGAGAACTTTTCAGTGCTAGAAGTTATCTTCAAGGCCATCAAATTTAAGACTCTTACTTGCCAGATGAACAAGAGGCGTATGAAGTGTCTGGCTAAGACAAGCCATGTGGTAACTGATCCAGGAACAAGCCCAGGTCTCTAACTCACAGTGCTTACCTCCTCTGTCTAGTGTGATTCAAGAACAGGAAGGAGAGATGATTTTTCGAATCTTTTCATGTGAGTGAGACTAAACCTAGTGAACATTTAACACTATCCTTTCTACAGTTTTTTCAAATGGTTTTCAAAGGAAGCAAAATTCAATTGAGATTATTTCAAAATTTGAGTCAAGTTGTAATTTTTGACTGCCACTTTCCTGCACTCCCCAGAGGTGGTAGGAAGCTTCATATGGGAGAAGTGGACCTTTTTTCTTTTTCTTTTATATCCCACTGTCAAGGGATCTATTGTAAGTATGAAAAACACTCCAAAGCAAGCACACCAACCACACTCCAGGTGGGGAGACATTACAGTTTGCAAAATATCCTCCATCTCAGTCAATTACAGGCCAAAGATTTAATGGGTGGTCCAATGACATCCATATTTGAAGAGTCTACTCACTGAATTAATGAATGTGAAAATCACTGAGTTTTCAAAATGATTGGTCTGAGAACTCCCCCTCTAAGGAATGTGAATCATTGAGCAAACAGATGACTTCTGTGTTGCTAACAGTTGCCCAACACCAGATTGGATGGAGGGTTTGCTTGGCCCTTTATTCATGGTTACTGAAACATAGACTTAACCATTCCCTCCCTGACAGGATTTTCCAGCATCACTCTGACTTGTTACTTCTGGGTCCTCTTCCTCATTCTAGTTCCTCTTCCTCATTCTGTCTCATTTTTATTCCTGTGTTCACTTTGTCCTGGAAGTTTCCAACTTTTCTTCTCAATTAATTGCTTTCTCATTAGCTAGAGCATATTATCTGTATTATAAGTAAACATAAGTGAAACATATGTTTGTTTAAGATATGGAAATATCTCCTAAATATAAAAATAATCTGAGGCTGGGTATGGTAGCTCACATCTGTAATCCCAATACTTTGGGAGGCTGAGGCAGGCGGATTTCTTGAACTCAGGAGTTTGAGGCCAGCCTAGGCAAATAGAGACACACTGTTTCTACAAAAAATAAAAATAAAAATTAGCTGGATGTGGTGGCACACATGTGCAGTCCCAGCTCCTCGGGAGGCTGAGGTGGGAGGATTGCTGAGCCTAGAAAGTCAAAACTGCAGTGAGCTGTGATTGCTTTATTGCACTTTAATCTGCGCAACAGAGTGAGACCTTATTCCCACTCCCCTCTCAAGAAATGAATAACCTGAAAAACATAAATAACGAAGGAGCTCTTGATCTTTGCCTCTCACAGACAAAGCCAATTGTTAAAAACATGTTAACCTTCTCTCCTTTGTATTAGGGGAAGATACTGCATTTCTCTCCAACCTTTCTATGAATGTCATCCCCTTCTACCTCTTCAGTGGGCCTTGCTCTATTGATCATCCCCTCCCTTCATTGTACTGACACCTTCTCCCCCTCTCTGAGTTGTCCCTTAGAAAATAAACATACTTGGTTTTCTTCTATTTTGAAACTCCATCTTGGTACAGGTACACCATGGAATATTATGCAGCCTTTTAAAATAATAAAACCCTGTCTTTTATGATAACATGAATGCAGCTGGAGGCCATTATCCTAAGCGAATTAATACAGGAACAGAAAACAAAATCTCGCATGTTCTCACTTACAGGTGAGAGCTAGACATCAGATATACGTGAAGATAAAGATGCTAACAACAGACTGGGGACTACTAGAGAGAGAAGGAAAGAGGGAGATAAGGATTGAAAAGCCAGCGATTTGGTACTATGCTCACTATCTGGGGAACGAGCTTATTCACACCCCAAATGTCAGCATCAGTAAAAAACTTGCACATGTGCAACCTCCACATTCAGGGTTCAAATGAGTCTCCTGCCTCAGCCTCCCTAGTAGCTGGGATGGCAGGTGTGTGCCATCTGTAAAATAAAAGTTGAAATTATAAAAACATAATAATAGAAATAAATAAAAATAATAAAATACAATAAAATGAAAGTTCTTGCCAGACCTGTATTCCTTTTCATGTTATCTCTACACATCTTCTGGCGCTCTCTCACATTTCCCACTGCTACACACATTGAAATCTGCCTTGAGTCATCATGCTACCCACAAAAACTTTCCTAGAAATATTATAGACTTCTCGGACATCCTAACGACTATCTTTACAAAAACACTTTCATATTTCTGCTTATTGTTTCAGTAAAGTTTGCAACAAACCACTATCTTCTTTTTTTCTTTCTTTTTTTTTTTTTTTTTGAGACGGAGTTTCGCTCTTGTTACCCAGGCTGGAGTGCAATGGCGCAACCTCGGCTCACCGCAACCTCCGCCTCCTGGGTTCAAGCAATTCTCCTGCCTCAGCCTCCTGAGTAGCTGGGATTACAGGCACGCGCCACCATGCCCAGCTAATTTTTTTTGTATTTTTAGTAGAGACAGGGTTTCACCATGTTGACCAGGATGGTCTCGATCCCTTGACCTCGTGATCCACCCGCCTCAGCCTCCAAGGTGTTGGGATTACAGGCGTGAGCCACCGCGCCCGGCCAAACGACTATCTTCTAATGGGAGACAGTGAAGGGCATGTGATCTGGAGAGAGAGTTGTTTCAGTTTTGGCTTGATGCCTTAGCCATCCATCTTCGGCATGTTTCTGAACCCCCCAAAAGTGCTTGTTCTACGATATCAGGATAAGAATAACATCAAATTTACAGGGCTACCTTGAAGATTCAATGGAATATGTGCAAAGAACCTGGTCCTGAGCAAACACCCAGGAAAGATTTTCTGTCAATATTTGTCTCCTTTGTTTGTGTTGCATTGTCATCCTTACTAATTCTCCACCTGCGCATTCTCACTCTTCTTTCTCTAAGTGCCCTTTGCCATGTTTGTTTTGTTTGTTTTCTTCCAGACTTCTGATATACCTCGATACTCTTCTCACTCAGTACACTCTCCCTAAGACACCTCACCTATGTCTGCACAGCATTGTCTACCTCCTGTCAGACTACAAGTTCTGAATTTGTTGTCTTTGGCCCAAGCCTGTTTCTCTTTGTTACCCTCAGCTCATTTTTCTCTCTTATTCTTTAATAAACATGTGCCTATAGTAGACACTGCAATGTTTTACGCAGATATCTTACTCCAGCTCCTTAGAGTGCTGTGGGCAGAAAACCCTCAGCTCTCAGCCTTATTCTGGTATTAACTAGAACTAGGCATGTCACTCAAACTATTCCCCATTCATAGATGCAACCCATATCTAGTGACTCATCAATATGGTCCTGACTGCTAGCCCTCTTAACCCCATAGGGTTAGTACAGGGGATATTCTAGCTCAAGAGCTCACTATGTGGTCAGCTGAGACCTTCATTAGCTCTGCATCCCAACTAAACTTCTCTGTATGGCCAATCCTCTTTCTTCCCTTCTTTTCTTAAGGTGTTGATCTCATAATAAACATAATGCACACTAATCTCTGCCTCAGAGTCTCATGCCCAGGGAACCCAACCACTGATTAACACCTTATTCAAATGGATTAAATATGTTTCCTGTTTTATGCTATGTCTTAGTTCAGCCCCTTGACATTCCTTACCTGTACCATTTCAAGAATGTCTTGCCTAGCCTCCTTGCCTCTGCCCTTCCTTACTGCTTTCTGATTCAGACATTCTGTTGAAGAGCCATAAAACCTTGCTGAATCAAACTCTCTACATGCCACCACCTTACTTAAAATTTTTCATTATTTATCGCCTATAAAATAAGATCCAAATTCCTTAGCATGACGCAAGAGACAAATTTTTGAATGACCCCTGTCCAATTTTAAAGTTAGCCTCTGACTGATCCATTCCATGTCTTCATGGAGCTTACATTTTAGTGAGCATGATAAATACAAAACATGCAATTGCCAAAATACATATTATTAAAAAATAAGGTATAGCTATGCTTAAAAAATATATAGGGTATAAACAGAAATGATTTTAACTTTAAGGTTTCTCTGAAAGAAGGGCATTCTGATGAAATAAGATTTAAAGTGCAACCTGAAGCTTGCGTAGGAATTAGCCAGATATTCAGCAAATAGTAAGAGAAAGAGAATTCTGGGCACAAGAGACCATCTGGGTGAAAGCACTGCAGGCAAAGAGAGCTTGGATCTAATGCAAATGAAAGACTGAGCCAGAGGAGGGTGAGAGAATTGAGGTGAGGTTACAAATGTAGACAAGGTCCAGATATGCAAAGCCACATGAATATGTAATAATCTCTTAAGAGCAATGCAAATCCAGTTAAAGATTTTCAGCATGGGACTTGCGTAATCAAGACTAAAGTCTGCTTAAAAACAAAACAAAACAAAACAAAACAAAACAAAACAAAACAAAAACGAAAAAACACCAACCACTAAAACAATATGGCTATTTTGGAGAAATTAATTATAAAGAACAAAACTGAATACGAAGAAACCAGTTAGAAGGTTATTGCAATATTCCAAGTGAGAGATGATAGAAGCTGGGTTAGAGTAGGGGCAATGTAGGGGTGGATCGATTTACATTATGTAAAGGAATTACAATTGGTGAAGGTGAGTAATGGACTGGAGGTAGGGAAGGTTTCAGAGACGACTGTAGTATTGTTGACATGAGCATCATTGTACTCAGAGATGCATTTACCATGACATGAGACACTGAAGGACGAGTGACATTTCAGAAAAAGATTAAGGGTTCAGCTTTTAGGTGTGAAGTCTGAGCTGCCTGTGAGCCATACAAGAAAATAATCTATAGGAATTAGATGTTTTGGAGCACTCAGGGACAATCTGGGCTGTATACATATGCAAGAATCCATAATCTCCATCCTGTCCACAAATTATCTCTGATTAGATCATAATCGGTGAGAGGAATCTGCTAATAAGGGCTGCTGACTAATTGTATTCTTATGTCCTCCTGAGACTTGTACTGAGGTCTTAGGGAATCAATTTAGGTTGAGGAGTTTTTTACTTTCTTCTGTAAAAATGTGTTAGTTTTACTTGCAGCATGAGCTTGAAATGAATAGGAGTAGTGGTATAATGCCCGAGTGAAAAAATTAGGATACAAAGCATCCTCCTTTTGCCTTGTCTCACCTTTCAGGAGTTCCAAACTGGAAAATGTTCAAACATTTTTACAATTTGCTGTTTGTCTATTTTGTTCTTTTGTTTGTTTGTTTTCTGGAGATGGAGCCTCATTCTGTTGTCCAGGCTGGAGTGCAGTGGCAGAATCTTGGCTCACTGCAACCTCCACCTCCCGGGTTCAAGCAATTCTTCTGTCTCAGCCTCCTGAGTAGCTGAAATTACAGGTGCTGCCACAATGCCCAGCTAATTTTTGTATTTTTAGTTGAGATGAGGTTTTGCTGTATTGGCCAGGCTGGTCTTGACCTCCTGATCTCAGGTGATCTGCCCACCTCAGCCTCCCAAAGTACTGGGATTACAGGCATGAGCCACTGCGCCTGGCCCATTTTGAAAGAGAATTTCCTGTCTCCCAGAGTAGCCAGTTCAAATTTTAACAAGTACAAATGAGTCAAAAAACTTTAACCGGATGCCCATTAGGCTGAGTTGAAGTTGCACTTAAGTATATTTATGCACACACACACACACACACACACACACATACACACTCCTACTCTGTTATTGCTCATTCTATTATTGACTTTCATTTATCTGCTCCCTCTACCTAAAGTACTTTCTCAATTCCATATTCATGTCAACACATGCACATTGTCCATTTAATATTTATTCATTCTCCTTCAGATTTTGGTCCAAACTTAGTTATAAGAGAAAATTTCCCTGAATTCTCAGATCATATCAACTTCAATAAAATCCCCATTCCTGCCATTGTTTTAGTCTTTCATAGTACTATGCATTTTTCTCCACAGCATTTTTTCACAAGTTCTATATATATATATACATTTTGTTCACATTTATTTAAGTCATTTCCCATCTGGAGTACAGATTCTATAAGAATAGTGACTTGTGTACATTGTCCTATCCTATCCTATCCTATCCTATCCTATCCTATCCTATTCTATTCTTATGAGGGTCACCACCTGCAAGGGTTGTCCTGCAGACCCTGACCCAGTGATGGATGAATAAAGTACATTGACACAAAGATATTATGCTTTGCCAGTGCAGCTGAGGGTCCATGACTGCTTACAGACTCCCTGGAGAGTGTTGTAAACAGTTGCAACCACCAACCCCCGCCATCCAGAGAGACTTGTGTTTATTTGGCAAAGTTTAATTGACAAAGGCTTGAGTCATACCACTGGAGTGAAGAAATTGAAGCTCAGGTTCTGTTGCCCAAGGCAAACATCATTAGTGGGTAATATCCCTGGTCAACCTTCCCCAAAAGGGCCATTCCAGTCAAAGGTTATTTTTAAGACCACATGAGTAAACAAGTTATTCAGATAGACTTCCCCATATATGCCAGCTATTTGCTTTGCTTACTAACTAAATGTAAAAGGAATTTAGGCTGCCTTCAGTAGAAACTTCTACTGAAACTATGAAAAACCCTTAGGCCTTCCAAAGGGTTTGAGACTATATTCTATAACTTTCTCTAATATTTTTTCCTTAATATTTTTGCCCCCACCCTGAGTGGATTCCCACATATTCTATTCCATTCTATTCTATTCTATCCCATTCTATTACAATTCTATTCCCAATTCAGGTCATGGATTCTTTGATCCATAGTTGGTGCCCGAGAAATATTGTTTGAATGCATAATGAAGTAATCGATGAATACAATGTTTTATTTAGCTGGGCCATCCTTTAAGGTTCAATGTTAAATTATATTTTCCTAAATCATAAATTTTCAGTTTGAGTACTTTTCTATATGATTAAAGACTGGATTTATATAATGAAATATTATCTTATTTTTTGTTCTTTTTTAAAAAAATAAAACAAAAGAAGTTTTGTATTCCAGAAGTGCATTCAGGGGTGACCTAAAACCATCTGAATAAAGTTTAATACCACCACCCAGTCAATCAAATTTATCTTATTAACTCACATTGTGACCTCAAATTTCAACTATTTTAAGTCTACTGGCAAATCAGCATTGCAAATAGAATTCTCTGTGAAATCAATCCAGAAAACCCAGAGTCTACCCCAGATAGAGCAAATGTATCAAATATGTGTGTTTTTACATCTGTGTACATGTTTATGTATATACTATAGAAATCTTTGAATTTATCCTTTCCCTCTTTTCTTCTATCCTTTTCTTCTTCTCTTTCTCTTTTTTGTTTGTTTTTTGTTTTTTTTTGTTTTTTGTTTTTTGTTTTGTATCTCAAATAGCTGCCAAATAATTTAAGAAGACTACTAAAAAAAAAAAAGATCATTGGTGGTTCATGAAAAGAAAATGAGGATTTTGGTGACAGGGTAAAACAAAGCTAGGGAATAGGAAATAAAAATGGCATGAGGTTTGTCCACAAAATAAATGCCACATTTGCTAAACATTAGCCATGAATTTGCCTGTAAAAATTTTAGGAACAATGCCGAGTGTCTGTGCAACAAAAACCCATTTTTGTCAGGAGTTGCATAACTCTTCATGCTTCTGACATTAGAAGGAAATTTCCTACATTGTGGAATACAATGAACAACATTTTTATAGTAAATATAGTTGACACATTTGCCCAGGTGTTTCTTATTTTACTGGAGCTCAGAGAATGTGGTCCAGGTGTTCAGGTCTTAAACATTTTGATCAGTGGTTCTCTGCCCTGACTTCATACTGGAATCACCTTTGGGAGCTTTGAAACAATAGCAATGCCTGGGCCCCACCCCAGACCTATTAAACCAGAACCTGGAGGTGGGGCTCTAGCATCAGCATTTTTGTTTTTGTTTTTGTTTTATTTTGTTATAGTTGCATCAGTATTTTCAAAGCACTACCTTCAGTACTAACATGCAGACTGGAATCAGAAGCACTCCTTTGAGTTTCTATTCCAGTGGTTCTTAGTTTTGGTTTTTAACTGGAATTATATAGGGAGACTTGTTAAACCATATCAGGTTCCACATCAAACCAATGAAATCAAAATAGCTAAAGATAGGACGAGACACCAGTTTTTTTTGTTTGTTTGTTTGTTTGTTTTTGTTTTTTTTTGTAGCTTAGGTGATTCTAGTGGACAGCTGGGGTTGACAGCCACTGACCTATAGTGAATGGATGGATTGTATATCCCTAAGGCAATTTTACAGTATTATTGTTTCTCCTGTAGCTTTTAAGTCTTAAGGGTAACTTTGAAGTTACACCCCTTGACAAGAATCTAGAGTGTAAACAGTTTACATTAATGGTGAAATTCAGTGTTATGTGAGTAGGAGGTAAAAAGCTTTGAAATAAAAATAATGAATTCATTGCTTTTATATTATTTTTAAGAAACAGGAGAGTATGACGTTTATCAATTATATTTAAAAACACTTTAACTGGGGCATTAGCACAGTGCTTCTCAACTGTGAATGATGTCCAAATAGCTTAGAAAAACAAGGTGTTTAGAAACATATTTATGTTATATTACTTTAACTATTTTCAGACAAAAACATTGTATAAACTTACAAAAAACATAAAACTAAAACAATTATAAATACTAACAATAAAACTTAAATTACTAATGTTACTTCTATTTGGTAGATAATCCTGAACTTTTATAAATTAAATTCTGTGTGTTAGATTTACTAGAGGAAAGATGTATTTTCATAATTTATCTTCTACTTCTCATTTTCTATTTATTAGATTTTAAGTGTGGTAAACCATTATTTGAAGCAATCATTTATTACTGTCATTTTTTTTCTTTTTAACAATAAGGTTGTCATTAATGTGATTCAATATTCTGATGAGCCAAAACATTTGAGTCATGCCTCTAAGTAAAATATAAGCAAATTAAAAAATACTGTACTTTATTGCATGTTTACTTCTACAATTTTACTAATGAGCTGCACAAAGGTCAGATCGGCTTCTTATATTTGATCCAAATATGAGAAAAGTACAGCACTTTTTAAAAAATTTTGTATTGCCTATCTCTGTATTGTAAAGACTCAGTATCTTACTAACTGGCTTTGTGACTAAACTCTACTTATGTGCAGGGTCACATGATCATATTCGACCTTCATTTTATTATATAACTTAATCAACTAAAGATTTATTTTGAATGTATTTAAATTGCAAGTTCTCACTGAAAAATCATAGTGTGTAAATAACAAAAACAATGTAACCAATAAACAAGTTATGCAGACCAAATATACTTACTTTAAAATTTAGACAGGTCAACTTGAAAGAAATCAGACGCGTATCAAGAACATTCAGTGTGCAACATTTTTATTTCAGGGAATAACTTGGGTCAATATGATTATTAACACACTGCTAATCCAGAACATGAACTCATAGAGCAGTAGGAAGTATAGTTGTCATCCAGATAATCTAAAATATCTGAAAACTTGAATTGAGTAGATGTGTCTCTCTAAATGTTTTGGAGACTTCTAGGTTCCTTACAGGTATCAGTTTAAAGGATATCAAGTTGTCTTTCTAATCCTCTGTTCCTGCTTTTGTGTAAATGAATTAAATGAGATAAATAACACAAGGAGATTAACTTGGTGCAAACAATAAATGTATAATCCATATATTACTTTTATTGTCAAAAATTGATCCAAATATGTTCATTTAATAATTGTTTTTATGATATTCCTTTAAGGGAACCTAAATAGTCAATTTTGTTATACTTTACACAGACTTAATTTTAGAACTGTTTTCACTTTACAAAAATTAATATAGTATAGAGTGTTCTTTTTTTTTTTTTTTGAGACAGAGTTTTGCTCTGTCACCCAGCCTGGAGTGCAATGGCACCATCTTGGCTCACTGTGACCTCCACCTGCTGGATTCAAGCAATTCTCCTGCCTCAGCATCACAAGTAGCTTGGATTACAGGCACATGCCACCCCACCTAGCTAATTTTTGTATTTTTAGTAGAGATAGGGTTTCACCATGTTAGCCAAACTGGTCTTGAACTCCTGACCTCAGGCGATCTACCTGCTTCAGCCTCCCAAGGTGCTGGGATTACAGGCATGAGCCACCTCGTCCAGCCTGCCTAGTCCAGAGTGTTCTTATACCCCACACTCACTTTCCCTTATTACTCACTGTAGATTGAAATAGGATGTTTCTCACAATAAATAAACCAGGTACTGTATTAGTACCTAAAGCTCATAGTTTATTCAGATTTTTTAGTTTTCAGCTAATGTCTTTTGTTTATTGCAGGAGCCCATCCAGACGTGACCTTTGTCACGTCTCCTTCCTTAGGCTTCTCTTGTCTGTGACAGTTTCTCAGGTTTTCCATTTTGGATGACCTTGACAGTTGAGGAGTACTACTCAGTTACTGCATAGGATGAACTTCTATTGAAATCTGTTTGATGTTTCAGTCATAATCAGACTGAGATTACGAGTCTGGGGAAAGAAGATCACAGAGGTAAAGTGCCATTTTCATCACATCATATTGAGTACATACTATCTATATGATTTGTGCCTGTTGTTGCTGACCCTGTTCATCTGGCTGAGGTAGAGTTTGTCAGATTTCTTCACTGTTAAGTTACTCTCTTCTACTTTCCATACTGTACTCTTCAAAAAGAGCTTACTATACCCAGCACACACTTAAGGAGTGGAGTATTGGTATAAACTGTTTAGGCTTTTTCTGCATATGAGATCTTTTATCCCCCATGTATTAATTCATTTAATGACTTAATCACATCAGAATGGATTCATGACATATGTTTTATTCTTTGAGTTGTCATCTTAAACTACCTTGTTTTCTTGTTCAAATTGCTGTAGCTTTGGCGACTGGAAGTTCTTTCAGTTGTTTTCTTTTTGGAGACAGGATCTCACTTTGTCACCCATGCTGGAGTGCAGTGGCAGGAACATAGCTCAACACAGCCTTGACCTCCCAAGCTCAAATGATCCTCTCACCTCAGCCCCCAAGTAGCTGGGCCTACAGGTGCACCCCACCATGCCCGGTTAATTTCTGTATTTTTTGTAGAAACAAAGCTTTGCCATGTTGCCCAGGCTGATGTTGAGCTCCTGTGCTCAATCAATTCTCCTGCCTTGGCCTCCCAATGTGCTGGGATTATTAGGCGCGAGCCACTGCACCTGGCCTCAGTTGTTTTCTAAGTTTCTTTAAAATCACGCTTCCTTTCTTTATGGCAATACAAAATGCTGCATGTTCATCTTCTGTGTTTCCTGTCCTAGTCCCAAAATCAGCCATTTCTCCATTCATTTTAATCCACTCTGCTAACATAGCAAAGAAATACGTGCATGTCTACTAACCTGTGCATACACACAAGCACACATACTCCAACATATTTAGACACCAAACCACTGCAATTATTGGTTTATTGACTTTGTAAACACCATGAGAATAGATGCTTGAACTTATTATCTGATGTCTTTCTAGTAACAAACAAAACACCAGGCATATAAGTTAGTGTAAGATGGCCATACAGTTTACTGGATAAAGAAATAAAGGAATAGTCTATTTCTGTTAATTATATACTCTGAAAAAATTTTATTTCATTGAATATCTCTCTATGAGATATTTTTTAGGGTGGAGTATCAGTCTATTATATCACTCCTTATTACTCTAAATATTAAAGATAAAATATATAAATGACCTCATTCAATGCTGAACAGAGAGGATGTACACAAGAAAATCCTTTATTTGTCCAGTCGCCCATAGCTTGTTTCTAATATTTAATTTGCTTAAATTATCTTTTGAGTCCTTCTGATTATTTTCATGGACTTGTAATTATAAGACCAAATAACACATAATACAAATACTATACAAAATATTGGTATATATTTTTAATTGCTTTATTCCAGCAGTTATTTGAAAGTATCCAAATATGCTGTTTCTTCACCATCATTGTTAAAGTTATGATACAATGAAAAATTTCAATTTAACAGATGAGATATTGTATTTTCTTATTGTTAGAAATCACATTTCTTTGATTACTGGTGGAGCAAAACTACTATTATTTTGTGTCTCTTCAACATATTCATTTTCTTTGATCATTTTTGCTTTTGGTATATATGCTTTAAAATTATTTATAGCAACTCTTTACATAGTATAAATAAGAATATGACATTTAAATCCACGTAAATAGCATTATTTGTTGTCTACCTTTTAATTTTATTTATGATTTATTTTGATATATAAACTTTATACTGTACTAATATAATACTGATATATTACAGTGAAATTAGTTAATATTTTCTTTATGCTTTCTATTTTTCTTGAATTCCTCTATACATTCTTCTGTAACTATTCTAGTTTTCAGGAAGATCTGTACATATACATTTTAATGCATTTTTTGTTAAATTAATGTATAATGTGAGAAGAGGAATTCATTCCCTTTTTCCACATTTTGTAGTTTTTATCTATGCTTTTTATTTATCAAAAATTTTTATTGAATAAACTATTGTCTTACCTTTTTCAACACATTGTCTTTATTACATTTTTTAGTAAGCAGAATAGTGGTTCCCCAAAGATGTTTACATCTTAATCTCTGGAATCTGTGACTATGTTAGTTATACAACAAAGAAGAATTATGTCTGAAGGTAAACTTCAATGATTGCAGCTGACCTTAAGATCGTCCTGGATTAGCTGGATGGATCTGAAGTAATCAAGAGGATCCTTAATGTGGGAGACAGAAGAGGAAGAACCAGAGTGATAGTAGCATGTGTGACTTTCAAGATGGAGGATGGAGGTCACGACCTGAGGAGCACAGGTAGCTCCTACAAGCTGGAAAGGGCAAAGAAACCAATTCTCCAAAGCCTCCAACAAGGACACAGCCCTACTGAAGGCTTGATTTTAGTCCAGTGGGACCCATTTTTGACTTCACCTGAAAAACTATAAGATAACAAACGTGTAATGTTTAAAATGCTGAATTTGTGGTAATTGGTTACAGCAGCAATAGGAAACATTTCAGCTATCATATCCTATCACAAGCCTGTACTTGAGGCACCCAGAACCTTGGCTCTCTAGGCTTCTTTGTCTTCATGCACACTCTTGTGTCCTCATTCAACCTGTGACTATGAAACCATCCTCATAGGTGGACCTCTAGTCATTGTCACTTCTTTGAACTCTGGACTCTGTCTAACAGCATGTTGGACATTTCTCCACGTTGGGATCCACTGTTCACCTCAAACAGAATTTGTTCATAACCAAACTCTTGATGACACAAATTCCCTCAAATTATTCCTTCCTTCTCTGAGTAGGTACAACTCCATGTCCTGTTTTCTCAGGCCAAAAAACTGCAAGGCACCCTTAACTTACTTCTTCATCTCACCTTCAGCCTAAAATCCATCAAAAATTCTTCATGTTCTGTCTTCGAATCCCAAATCTATTTCTCATCGCTCCCCACTGCAAATCTTATCTTCCTACCTACCGAACTGTTGACACTCTTTTCTAATAAAACTTACTGCTGCCATTTTCTTCTTTACTATTTATTCTACACAGATCATGACTCATGCTTGCTTCTTCCTGTGGCTTTCCATCATGCTTGGAATAAAATCCTACAGTGTTTGGCCACTAGTTACTTTGCTGTTTTATCTCCCACTGCTTTGGTCCCAAAGCCTTTCATGTTCTTCCTTCAGATATGTGTGTGGCACCCTGTCTGCGTTTATAAGATCTCTGCTCAAATGTTACCTATTCAAAGAAGTCGTTTCTGTCTCATGGCCATTTTGTCTAAATTTTAACTCCTCCATCCTGTCTATCACTTTATTCTGCTTTGTATATTTTTAATTACTTATCACTATCACACATTATATAATGAATCTATAGGTTGATTTTTAAATTGTTTTTCTGCTCATTCTGAGAAGAATAACCGATTCTGTTTTATGTGCTAATATATCTCCAATATTTAGACAAAAGCGAGGAACATAGTATGTGTTTACCAAATATTTTTTGAATTACTTGGATTTTTTTTCTGGATTTTCTAGTCCCCTTCATAAACTTATACAATGAAATATATCTATTCATATTCATATTCTTTGTCTGCTTTTATAGTTGGGTTGGATTTTTTAGTCTATTTTCACATTAATAACATATTATTTCAGTTATTTAAATATAATTTAAAAGTTCTTAATCTTCTTTTATTCTACTTTTAAAATATTTTTGGCTTTTCTTCCAGCTCAACTTCAAGATTGTTCTGTTAAATTAAAACAGAAAAAAAGCCACATAGGATCCTGCTTAAAAATATGTAAATGATGGCTGTGGTGGCTCACGCCTGTAATCCCAGAACTTTGGGAGGCCGAGGCGGGTGGATCACCTGATGTCAGAAGTTCGAGACCCGCCTGACCAATATGGAGAAACCCCGCCTCTACTAAAAATACAAAAATTAGCCGGGCATGGTGGTGCATGCCTGTAATCCCAGCTACTTGGGAGGCTGAAGCAGGAGAGTTGGTTAAACCAGGGAGGCAGATGTTGTGGTGAGCTGAGATCACACCGTTGCACTCCAGCCTGTGCAACAAGAGCAAAACTCCATCTCAAGAAAAAAAATACATGTGCAAATAATATGATCATGTTGGGGATGATCGGAAGTTTTATAATTTATATGCTAACGTTTTCTAAATTTATATCCTTTCATAATTATTTAAATAGTTTGAATTTTGGGGGAGAGGAGCAGTTATTAATTTTATTCCTAGGGGTCATATTTTTGTTGACACTATAAAGTAGATTATTTATCTATTGTAATTTTAAACTGTAAAATAAGGATATTATTAATTTAATGCTCTCATTTGGCCACTAGCTAAGTTCCTGAACTATCTATGTAGTTCTAATGGTTATCTATATCTTACAGATAGTGAAATGAAGCAACTAGATACAGCTAATTCAAGCTCACACTTACCTCAGTTTAAATTCTATGTTTTTCAGGTTCTTTTTCCCATTAGACTGTAAACTTAAATCATCAGAAGCAGTGTTATTTCTTAACTTAGCTACCCCATCCCCATAGCAACAGCTATTACAGCATAAAAGAATAATTTTCAATTGGGGATATTCCCTACCCTGGCCAGGGATAATTTGAAAATATTTGGAGACATTTTGATTGTCACACTGGGAAGTTTCTACTGATATTGAGTGGGCAAGCCTACCAATGCTGCTGAACATCCTACATCAAACAGGATAGACCCCTGAGCAAAGAATCATGGCTAACATTCAAGTAAGCACTTGGATATGCCACACACACACGGACTGTTTTACCCATGTAATCCTTGTATTATTTGTCAGTAAGTCTCAAAATAACCTTCTGGAATTGACATTATCTTCATCCTCATCTTTTCCTAGACGACGCTGAGCATGGGAAACTAGGGTGTAGAGTCATCCAGTTAATAGGTCAAGCCAAGATTCAGCCTTGAACAGTGTGGCCTCAGAATCACATTTTATAATACTATGTACCACTTGAAGTTTGTTTCACATTTAGTTAAATTCAAGTTAGGGTCTCCTTCAGTCCTAAAAATTTATGAATTTATCTTACAAGAACAAATTGAAAATCGGTAATAATTGACATGTATTTATTAGTTTAATTGCATAAGGATAGAAAATTGCCATCTCTTGGGTCACTTTCTTTCCTAGTTAATTTGAACGTTAATATTTCACTGTGAAAATGAGAATATAAAGCCAAAGCTCTCTGTCATCTGAGTTCACTGCTTTCTTCTGAACTTTTTATGGGGATCATAAAAGCTGATCATGGGGACACTTGAAGCTTTATGTAATACTGCCCAGGTATGAAATAATGAATATTTTGTATTGTTTAGTGGTTGCGAAAAAAAGGGACAGACACACCTTCCTCTAATAAAGAAAATTCAGAAGAGGACATGATTTATCAAGACTCTTTATTATGGCTGATGTCATGAGACAGAACAATATCAATAAGAGGACAGATAATTATACCATGGCCTGAGAAACAAAGGCTTAATACAGATTATCTAACCTTACAATATTCTCAAGAGAAAGGGAAGGAGCAGGTGTAACAACTGCACTGAGTCGTAGGAGAAAAATGAGACTATAGAGTAACGCATTGACTTGGCCAAAGACATTCTGTAAATCAGTAACTAGAAAATTGTATTTTTCTTTGCTTTTGAGAATTCTTCTTTGAACTAATAACTCTTAAGGAACAAACTGACAGTATTCTTGGCTATTCTAGCACTTACATTTTCATGTGCTTTTTACAAGAATTTTGTGCTTTTCCAATGGCTCAAACTAAATATACTTAATTGACAAATAAATATTTATGGAGTACCAACAGCTTATCTAGCTCTGTGAAAACACCCTGTGTTCTAGAAGTTTGCCCATCTACCTAAAGACACAAGATGAGTAGTATTTGTTTCAGAGATCAACAGATTGATAGTAAGAAAAATAGGTACTATGTACTAAGTTATCTTTTACACCTTGCAACTGACATGAATTTTCTCTTTACAACAATCCAAAGATATAGGTATCAATTTTATTCACTCTTTATACATGAGAACATTGAAACACAAAGAGGTTAGGTGAGCTGCCTAACGACACAGGAGCTGTCTGAGCTAGAAACCCACACAAGGACACAATAGAGCACATGTCCTCTATCACTTTGCCATATGCACAGACCTTAAAATCTCTCAATTAGTGGAGAAATGAGAGAATAGTGGCTACAGAAATCACTGGAAAATACTGATAAAGACTCAAGGTTCAAATCGGCCCTTTAAAAAATGAATAAGATATGCCTTAATCAGTGGTCCTAGACTGGGGATATGCCATCTTAGGAACATTTTGAAATTGTGTGTATGCATGTGTATGTTTGTGCGTGTGTGTGGGCGGGTGTTTGGAGGAGTGGAATTTAGTTGCCATAATGATTGATAACTTCCTGGGCATTCAATAGATGGAGGCCTAATAGTCTCTCCTTATAAGCAAGACATAAAATCATCAGTCCTGCACGAAGATGCCTTATCCTGTATCTTGTGCAACTTTCCAGTGATCTTTTGGGCAATAACTGAAAGACGTGTTTATGATCATGAATACAGAACTCTACTCCTCTTATATTAAAACCCAAAGTAAATTTTTTAATGCACAGTGAAGTTCCAGGAATGCAGAAACTAGTAAATCAAAGGAAGGCTGACTTTTGATTTGTTTTGAACTTATACTAAGAATTGTTCAACATTTTAAAAAATCATATCACCTATGGCAATAGTAGCCATGGAATTTGAGTCATGAGTCTGATATCTATATCATTTGGTTTTTCTAGATCTCATATTATGAGTGAATTCACATAAAAAACAAGCATCTGACTAATTTGTATATCTTTCAGTGCAGATGTTCTTAGTCAACCACATAATAAAATATCTTTTAAATAAATTATTTTCCTTTAAAGTTTTCCTTATAAGTAGGGCATGATGTTGCTATTTCCAAATGATGATTTTATTTCATCTGTGACTTTCATTCCAGAATAAGCAATAGGACATTATAAAATATTTGATATAAAAGGGTATGATTGAGCTGTGATGTCTTAGTTTAGATGAATGCATGCAGAAAGGGCCTGGGGCATAAAGAAGTTTTATTCATTCACTTTTTCATTATTTCAACATATTTCCTGAGTACTTACTATATGTCAACCTACACTACTGTGCATTGTTCCTCAGTGAATAATAATAGTAAATTCCTTATTCTTATAGCCTTTACTCTGTTATAAATAAACTAGCCACTACTTAGAAATAAGACAAAATGCATACCCTTTCAATATCATACTGGAACATTGCCTAACAAACTCAACCAAAGTTTATTTAGTTCTTTAGGGGACTATACCTTTGTTTTATTCAGTATTTACTGTTGGTTAGGGCTCTAATGTTGTGGAGCTGCATGCTAACTTATAGATTTTCTACTGTCTTTGTGAACGGTGGAAAGATAAAGCTTTGGTTTTATTTTTCTTTGGACACTAAAGAGATTTAATGTAGCAAACTTATTTCAGTATGGCTTTCTTCTAATATTCTGCAATCAGCATTCCTAAACATAAAATGTATTAAACATGTTCATTGTATAATGACATAAGTATTATATTTTAAACTTATTGAATATTTTAATTTCACACCTTTCAGTAAGAATCACAGTACAGGGATGAGGTTGGAATAAACACTGAGAGCCCTAAGAGCTAGGCAAAAGAGATTAGATATTTTAAGATAGAAAATCGAAGTCAATTATGTTTCTTAACCAGGTTATCTACTTGACAAGAAAGATATTAAGATGAAACACAAAACCTGGGAAATATTTATCATATTTTTATTAAATTTAAGTCAATGGCTATTTGATTTTAGTTAGGGAAACTTCTTGTGCTATTAAGCATAAAATATCAATTCAGCACCTCAATTGATATTCACAAATTTCTCCTGATATTGCAGGCTAATATTCTAAAATTCCCTCATATGAAGATTTAAAATTCTCTCATATAAAGTTTTTAAATTCCTTCATATAAAAATTGAAAATTTGGGGGCCGGACGTGGTGGCTCACACCTGTAATCCCAGCATTTGGGGAGGCCTAGGCAGGTAGATCACCTGATGTCAGGAGTTCAAGACCAGCCAAGCCAACATGGGGATATCCCCTCTTTACTAAAAATACTAAAAAGAGCCAGGCATGGTGATGAGCACCTGGAATTCCAGCTCCTCAGGAGGTTGAGGCAGGAGAATCACTTAAACTGAGAGGTGGAGGCTGCAGTGAGCCAAGATTGTGCCACTGCACCACAACCTGGGCGACAAGAGTGGAACCCTGTCTCAAAAAAAAAAAAAAAAATTAAAAAATTCTTGCAGAAAAAATTACATTGTCTAATGCCTAGAAAGTTTTCAAGAAAATAAGAAAACTTTTTTTTAGAATAAGAACCAAGAAGAAATATAATTTTGGGGAGACCAGCAGAAGAGGAAGCTACAAATGCCCTTTGGGAGCCTTCCTTTCCCTGGTGGGCTAGAGTTGCACTTAGAGTATTTGGTGCACAGGGCTTGGGACATACACCTGGATTCAGACTAAACATCTCAAAATAAAGTTAAGATTCTCAAAGAAACACATCTGAAGGAGAAATATTAAACTAGACCAAAATTCCGCCATTAAGTCAGACAAAAAAGAAAATTTGTTTATCTCAGCCTAATATTAGGTAGCCTAAGACATCCCCTATAGAGATTTGGGCCTAGATTAACCCTATTTGCATGATTCACAAAATGCAGGCTGGGAATTTTCATCTAGAATGAATTTGGGTTGATAGTGCTCAAAGGTGACTAACAAAAACTAAGGAAACATTTCTCTGAAAGAATCCTCAATGAATTCTCATAGATAGATCACCATTAGACAGGAGTCACAATCACAAATCCCAAAATATACAAGGAAATATTGTGATATGTGGGAACTACACACAAAGAAATCCCACAGAATAAGACCTCTAAAAACTTGATATTGAAATTATTGAGTACAGTAAGTAAAGTAAAATCTGTGCAATTAAATAAAATATAGACTCAGTGGCAAGAGTTTATCAGAATAAGCAGGGGCATTTGACACAAAACAAAGCAAACAAAAGTTTAAGAAATATTAAAATAAAAAACAAAAAAATTTTTACAAGTGATTAAAAAAGAATTAGTTATTTGAAAAATACATTTAAAGAATTATTCACTCATAACAAAGAAAAACAAAGTCGAATAGTACGAAAAAATTGGAGTGTTTTGGAGGATAGAGAATATCCAGCATAAGTTGAAGTGGGGTTATATTTAACTGGAATCAACATGCAATGGAGAAGGCCATATTCAACATAAATGACAATTTTTCAGAAAGTCAGATTCTGAAAGTAGAATTCCCAACTTGTCAGAATTAGGAAGCATGTTTAATTCTAAGCGAGAAAAATATATTCTTTGCCAGATATGTTGTGACAAACTACAGAACGTCAATGACAAGACAGAAAAATATTAATATCAGTTGAGGGAAAGAAAGACAGTTTGCTTACAAAGGAACTACAACTAGAATGATAGCTACCTATTCAGAAGCAAAAATTAAACCAGAAGGCAGTGGAATGCTATCTTTAAAAATAGGGAGAGATTTTCGCCTCTAAGGGAAATGCAGGAATACAGTGTTTGAAGGGACAGATACAGAGACCTTCTCTTCTAGAGCAGAGAAATATTTTCCTAATTTGTCTTGCTAATTTCCACTTCTCCAAACCCCAAATACATGTAATAAATATAAATGCAGTGGTTATTACTTACTAAGCAGTGTTACCGAATGAGCTACCTGCTCTGATTTCAGGAGTAAATAAAACTTTGCCCTAACCTTAGAGGTTATGCCAGACAGAACAACATTCTCTCCCTGTTCCCAGTGATGGCCACATCCTAATCCCCTTACCATAGAAAACAGGGCTTAGCAGATGTTGTTAAGCCAAGGATGTTGAGATAGGGATATAATCTTGTATTATCTGAATGGGCCCAACATAATTATAAGAATTCATATAGGAGAGAGACAAGAACATCAACATTAGGAAAAGGAGGATGACAACAGCAGCAGAGGCTGGAGTGATGCTATTTGAGGATGGAGAAAGGGACCACACGTCAAGGAATGCTGGTATCCTATGGAAACTGGAAAAAGCAAGGAAACAGGTTATTCCCTGGAGTGAAGCCCTCAGAAGCAGCACAGCCCTGCTGACACCATGCTTTGATCTCATCCTGTAAAACTCATTTTGGACTTCTGACCTCCAGAACTGTAAAAGAATGTGTTTATATTATTTAAAGTTTGTGGTACTTTGTTCAGCAGCAATAGGAAACTACCTGCATTAGTTTATATTCTTTCCCAAGGATCATTTGCTATAGAACACTCATGAATGATAAAAAAAATAAGTATTATAATGTACGTGTATGGCCCAGAGAACAGCACGGAGAATTCTACCAAGTAAAGAAGAAGGGAACAGAAACATTGTTATATAGAAATGAGACTTGAGCCAACTTTGGAAACCTGTGTGCTTTCCAGGCATACAAGCTCACCAGTAACCTCTTCCGACCTGGCATGCCTTCCCTGCTCCCCAAGCCTGAGGTCTAAATGGGATGCCTCCTTCATAGGCTTTGAGAGCACATTGGGCATCATCAAACTCAGAGCCACCCTGTGCTTTTTGTTACTTCTCACATTAGCAGAAATCCTTCTGTCCTGGGGTCTGTGTCTGTGTCTCTTGTAGCAAAGATGCTCCCTTGTAAGGAATGGATACGTGACATTGTTTGCAGAATGAAGGCAGTGTTAGCCAGGCCACAGAGGTGTGAACCCACTGGCATCTTCAGGGAACCAAGCATCGCTCCTTTTTACTGGGACACTGGATGCAAGTCAAGAGCAGTCGAGATTGAGAAGCTAGAGCTTGCCCGTCGCTGAGTGTCAGCATTGGGCAGCTCTGATCATGTAATTACCTCCATCCAAATTTTCCCATGTTACCACTGTGGTTTAGTGAAGTGACTTCACTTGGCATTTATGGCTTTAAAGCTTTAAAGCTCTTCTATCATCCAACTCTACCTGAACATTTCTAACTCCTCCTCGCCCAGTTGAATCTCCAACTCTTTACTCCCAAAATTTCATCTAAATTTCCATCTAATACATGAAAACCTTACTATGTTTCTCCTGTACTCACTTCCAGATATGATCTATTTTTTATCTTTTTAGTGAAAACTGGTAGCACTCTGTTCTTCTGAACGACAGTCTGCCCCTTAAAGTAACAACCACGTGCCAATCTGTGCCACCTTTCTTTCTGTCCCTGGACTCAGTGGTCTTCAAGGTGGCTTCTCACTCATCCATTTGATGTTGGTTCTTTACAAAGCACCGGCCACATTTTAAATACTCTGTGACCAATAAGAATGTAGGTGCAGCCAACCACCGTGGCACATGTATACCTATGCAGCAAACCCGCGCTTTCGGCACATGCATTCCAGAACTTAAAGTAAAATAAAATAAAATAAAAATAAGAATACATCGAATTAATTTTATTTTGAAACTCACAGCAGGACAAAATGCGATGATTGTTTTCATAGAAATCCAGTGTGTTATTGTTTTATTCCTCTGTTGTTAGATCTAAGGCATATTAAATAATCTTTCTAAAAGGTTATTCCCAACTTTACCAGTCATACACAATTCTAATCTATAATCAAAATATGTTTTGTCATCTGTCGGAAATAGCAGACTCTACTCCTAAGGCATTTCAAGATTTGTCCTTTCAAAACAACAGGTGGGTGGTATTCTCCCAGGCAGCTCCCTGTTATGCCTCGAAGATAGCAGACAACCACATAAATCAGCTTTACTTTTTCATATAATCATTAGAGAAATGTAAAAAAGCTGCATAGAAAAAAAGCGCCTGAAGCTTAAGAGAATTACTGATCACAAAAGGTTTCACCTTACTTAATATTTTAAATGTGGCCCCCTTGATAAATTAAAATAGCTTTGGGTTTGTTGTTGTTTTGCTTCGTGTGTGTGATCCTCGTCAAAGGCAATAAAATGCCAAACCTTCACTCACCTGAGTGGCAAAGCCTGCAAAATTCAATCAAGTGGTGATCTCTAGAGTATAGCATTTTCAAATAACATTCAAAAGCTACCAGCCATAAACATAACACAAAAAATAAAAAACCCAAACCATGCATCTTTCAGTGGACTGTAAATTTACTAATCAGTGATTTTGGGGAGGAAAAATGGTGTCAACATGGTGGATATATTTTCAACAGCAATCATAACTCTTGTGCAGATGATGTGAAGGGTTATAAAATAAGCCTGTTAGGTTTCCCAAGCACTTGTGAGTCGAGTTTGAGTGTGTGTAAAATGCTTCATTAAACCATCTCAGACTTTGCAGTGGGTATTTCGCTGGTGTTAAGCTTGTGTTTGTAAATACAAGTGCTAATTATTTAGGTATGCGATTGCTCACACGCAGAGTTTATGAGTCAGAGTAGTTTTAGACTTTACTTTTTCTATAATTAAACATACAGCAATTAAAGTGTATTTTTTTAAAAAACATGAAAACACAGTATTCCCTGGAGCATATCACATGCGAATTTAGAAGCCAGATTATAACACAATTTTTGCCTGCAAATAAAGGAGTTCAACATTAACAATTATTAGAGACATAAGGTCTTCTGAGTTCTAAAAATGTTACCCCCAAAATCTAAATGTTATTTAATAAATTTAAGTAACAGCTGTATAATATTGATTTCCCCAAAATCACAGGTAAAAGGTTTTGCTTGAAGCAGTTATAAGCTATATCATGGCAAAAAAAAATAATTAGCTAATATGCTTAAGCAGGAAAAAAGAAAAATTAATAAAAACTTTTTTTTTTTTTTT
>NW_016107453.1:4498029-4505377 GCF_001604975.1 Cebus imitator
TAGTAGAGACGGGGTTTCACCGTGTTGACCAGGATGGTCTCGATCTCTTGACCTCGTGATCCACCCGCCTCGGCCTCCCAAAGTGCTGGGATTACAGGCGTGAGCCACCGCGCCCGGCCAATAAAAACTTTTTTATTGGCTTCGGGACATTTTTGAGAATTTGGAACCATTTACAGTGACGTAGAAGAGATAAACATATGTTTCTTACATTTTGACATAGCCACTCGCTCCAGACTGAACAAACTGGTGTCTTTCTGATATTCCCAGAGGCTGGTTCTCCGGACACCTCTCTTTGGCTCTATCTGTGAACTTGACTATGACCCTGACTCACTGCAACCAAACCTGAAAAAAAAGAAAAATGACCCTATTAGATACTCTGCCGATTATCTGGGTGATGAAATAACCTTTACACCAAATACTCTCAACACACAATATATCTATATGGCAAACCTGCACATTTACCCTTAAACCTAAAACAAAAGTGAAAAAAAATTAAAATTAAAAAAGATAAGATTTAGAGGAAAATCAGTCTCATCAAGACATAGTAGACATGCTGTTTGCTTAGCTGTTTTTCCCCCACCTAATACTCTCTCATGAACATTTGTTATGTCATTACACATTTGTCTACCTCATTATATTTATGATGATACTGTGTTTCATTGTATGAATATGCATAAGCATAATTTATGTAGTCTACTGATTAAATGTCTTTTTTACTTATAGTAGGGAATAAAGTAATGTATTTTTGAACATTTTTTCCGAAGTAAATTATATTTGCTTGCAATTACGATTGGCTTTATGTAATACTCACTCCTGCTGCTTACACAAGTAAGATGTTTATTTTTCTCTCTTAAAAAAAAAAAAAAAAAAAAACTCTAGGGTTTGGCAGCTCAGGCTGGTGCAGCTGCTCTATTAAGTCCTCAAGGACAGAAACTCTGTCTGGAGGCCTGATTCTAGCAAACAAGAATGTGCCATTTGTCCTCAGAGTCTCAGAACGGCTGTCACCTGCAGGCAAAGGAAAGGCAAATGTGCTCATGCTCCAGAGACTGTCCCTATCAGAAAATACAAAACTTTCCAGGAAGGCTAAACTAGGAGAGCCTCACTTAGGTCTCACAGGCCAGACGTGGGCCATATGGCAATCTCTAGGTCAAAAAAATATTGATAGGAGAATATTTTTAACAGGACACATTTATACTCTGAAAAACATTAGAGCCCTCTTAGAAAAGAAGGGAAAATAGATAGTGGGCAGGCATCTATCTGTGTCTGTCACAGAATTATACATATGTATAAGAGTTATGTCTTACTCAAGGGTAATTAAGTGCCCAGTAATTCCTGGGATGGATCTCTGAGTATAAAGTGAGTCTTTAAACAAAACTACAGTTACGTACAACTTGTAGTTTAGATCCATATATCTGTCAAATATTTTAAATTACAATTCCATAGACATTTACTATATGTAATGGTAGAGATGGGTGGAGAGAAACTCATCTATTTCTTTCCTATACCCTTAATAACAGCCGGGCAACACTTTACCCAAAATTCCTTGGAAAAATAATTAATTCAATTGTTCTTGTGCTAAGAGGGACAAAAGCCTAATCTAGGATAATAATGAGAGTTTCCAAGAACTATCAGTAAACAGCTGAAATTTCCTTATTGCTTTTCCTTGAAGAGATTAATTCCAGCTCACGTTATCTCATTCATCTTTACAATATACCTGTCATCTCCTGTTCCTTCTGGATCACATGGTCCCTAATCTGTCAAATCACTTCTTCCAGCCTCTGTTATGAACATTTCTGTCGCTCCTGTGCTCCTGGAAAACCTGTCCACCTACACCCTCCCTGAAAATGCAGTTTTGCCTGCAGTGATCTAGAGAAAGGGGAAAGCTATTTTACTGCCCCAAATTGCTTCAGCTAAACTTGATTTCAGCTTTGAAGCAAAGAGGCATTATCGTCTTATTCCATGTCGTTGCCAACTTCAAACCAATACTTTTCCTGTTGTCCTAAAATCTCCAAGTTTAAAGATCTTGCTATCAGATTGTATCATACACTTCTATCCCTTTTCTTCACTGTTGATATAGTCGCTTAAAGACTCTTGGGTCATTTTCTCTCATTCTTTGAAAATTTTAGCTTTTGCCTTTCTGTCACTTTCTCTACTGTTATTTTTATGTTTACTGAAAATGATGTCCTGATACATTATCATAATCCTGCTGATGTCCTCTCCTCTCAGTTCCCCACCATCATCTCCAATGACCCTACTTTCTACTTCAGCCACCTACTTGAAAGGTA
The DNA here is from genome assembly GCF_001604975.1 of Cebus imitator. Classification (NCBI taxonomy): domain Eukaryota; kingdom Metazoa; phylum Chordata; class Mammalia; order Primates; family Cebidae; genus Cebus; species Cebus imitator. The sequence continues at coordinate 4,500,315 of NW_016107453.1, forward strand.
CACAGATCTCAACTGAATATTAGAATTACAGGATAAATTTAAAAAAATACTAACTTCTGGGCTTTATCCTCCCAGATGTTGATTCCATTGTTTTGATTAAATTCACCATGTGGGGCTTATATGTATCCCAAGAGAATGACTGCCTAGACATTTTTATTCTCAATAATTTCACCCCCTATTATTCACAATAATAAGTGAACCCAAAATATCTGAGGCAAGCTTCAGTCAATTTAGAATGCGTATTTTGCCAAGGTTAAGGACTCACCCCAGACAGAGCCTCAGGAGCTCCTGACGACATGTGCCCAAGGTGGTCGGGACACAGCTTGCTTTAATACATTTTAGGGAGACATGTGAGACATCCATCAATATGTGTAAGATGTATACTGGTCTGGCCCTGTAAAGTGGGACAATTTGGTGGGGGAGGGGGGTGGCACTGTTCCATGTCATATATAGGTAAGAGACAAAAGGTTGCACTCTTTTTGAATCCTTGATCAGCCTTCCACTGAATACACAATTTAGTGTGGCTCATTGAATCTGCATTTTTACATAAATATTAGGGCAGAGGCATCGAGGATAGACTGGACAGGGAAAATGTGACACATATACACCATGGAATATTATGCAGCCATCAAAAATGATGAGTTTGTGTCCTTTGTAGGGACATGTATGAAACTGGAAACCATCAATCTCAGCAAACTGACAGAATAGCAGAAGATCAAACACCGCATGTTCTCACTCATAGGTGGGCATTGAACAATGAGAACACATGGACACAGGGAGGGGAGCACTACACACTGGGGTCTGTTGGGGGGAAATTGGGGGAGGGATGGTGAGGGGTGGGGAGTTGGGGAGAGATAGTATGGGGAGAAATGCCAGATATAGGTGATGGGGAGGAAGGCAGCAAATCACACTGCCACGTGTGTACCTATGCAACAATCTTGTATGTTCTTCACATGTACCCCAAAACCTAAAATGCAATAAAATAAATGGAAAAAAAAATATTAGGGCAGAGGACGCAATCAGATACACATTTGTCTTGGGTGAGCCAGAACTTCAGAGGATGACTTTGAGTTCTGTCTGCTCTTCGTCCACAATTTGGGTAAATTGTGAGAAGGTATGTAGCTTTTGTATCTTTCTAGATATCTTATTTATTAATAAAATGGAGGCAAGTTTGGTTGACATGGTTCCCAGGTTGACTTTTCCTTTGGCCCAGTGACTTTGAATCTAGAAATTTATTTTCCTTTCACACCCCCTTCATAGATGATTCTCAAGCGTTACGCTTTCTGGCCTTCTCTATCTTCTTACGCTATTTACAATATCTTTTCGACGGCACCAAAATCTACAATTCATTGATTCATCCTATTTTTCAATGTCCTAACTTCTGTCATGTCTTCACTTCCTCCCTAAAACAGCCTCATTTCAATCTCTAACCCCAATTTTCTCTCTTTTCCTCCTTTGGCAAAACTACAGTCTTGGAAATTCCAACTCTACGTGGACTTTGTCGTAAATCCAGTTGACAAATATGCAGATAATCCATTGCCACAAACGCTAAGTGGGTCCTTATTTCTGCTATAGAATCATATTGCTCTTTCGCAGTCCATTATTTGCTCACATTCATAAAAGACTATTGAGTATCTTCTCCTCCACATCTCTTTCTCTTCCCTAATTTTAGCTGATGGCATTGATATTTTCTTTACTGAAAATGCTATGTGTCCTTCTTCCAGTGGATCCATCAGCTGACTGCATCGGATTCTCTCCTCCTGTTATTACAGATGAAATTATATTTATGTCTCCTCTGTGCACTCACCAGATCCCATTCCATATCTCAGGGACATAGGTGGTAAGACACCATTCCAGGTGTTCCTATCCTCCTTTTCGCATTTTCATTTTATCTCTCTTGATGGAATTATTGCAATCTAATAGATGATATTACTGGTTTCCTATTGCTGCTGTAACAAATTCCAAACATTTAGGGGCTAAAAAGAGCACCATTGAGATAATCATGTGGTTTTTGTCTTTGGTTTTGTTTATGTGATAGATTACATTTGTAGATTTGCACATGTTGGACCAGTCTTGCATGATGAAGCCTACTTGATCGTGGTGGATAAGCTTTTTGATGTGCTGTTGCATTCGGTTTGCCATTATTTTATTGAAGATTTATGCATCAATGTTCATCATGGATATTGGCCTGAAATTTTTGTTTTTAGTTGTGTCTCTGCCAGATTTTGGTATCAGGATGATGCTGGCTTCATAAAATGAGTTAGGGAGGATTTCCTTTTTTTGTATTGTTTGGAGTCATTTCAGAAGGGATGGTACCAGCTCCTCTTTGCATGTCCAGTAGAATTCGGCTGTGAACCCTTCTGTACCTGGACTTTTTTTGGTTGGCAGACTGTTAATGCTGCCTCAACTTCAGACCTTGTTATTAGTCTATTCATGGATTCAACTTCTTCCTGGTTTAGTTTTGGGAGGGTGTAAGTGTCCAGGAATTTATCCATTTCTTCTAGAGTTACTGGTTTATGTGCATAGAGCTGTTTGTAGTAATCTCTGATGGTAGTTTGTATTTCTGTGGAATTGGTGGTGATATCCCCTTTATCATTTTTTATTGCTTCTATTTGATTCTTCTCTCTTTTCTTTTTTATTAATCTGGTTAGCAGTCTATCTATTTTGTTGATCTTTTTAAAAAAACAGGTCCTGGGTTTATTGATTTTTCAAGGGCTTTTTGTGTCTCTATTTCCTTCAGTTCTGCTCTGATCTTAGTTATTTCTTGTAAGGAAACCAAACACTGCCTGTTCTCACTCATAAGTGGGTGTTGAACAATTGAAAACACATGGACACAGGGAGAGGAACGTCACACACTGGGGTCTGTTGGGGTTTGTGGGCTAGGGGAGGGATAGCAGTGGGTGGGGAGATTGGGGAGGGATAACATTAGGAGAAATACCTAATGTAGGTGATGGGGGGATGGAGACAGCAAACCACCATGGCGTGTGTATACCTATGTAACAATCCTGCATGATCTGCACATGTACCCCAGAACTTAAAGTATAATAATAATAATGAGAAGAAGAAATAACACTATGCTGCTCTACAGGTATGTGAGTACCTTATAATAACAAACGTTTCCCAATTCCTCCCTCTTCTCTTATATTATTGCTGTCATTCATTGCTTTTATACATAATATATATATGTAGAAACATATATTTTATATAATCAAATGCAATTGTTGCTGTTATGATGGACAGTTATTTGTTAGATCAATTAAGAATAAGAAAAACAAAAGTTTGTATTCTACCTTCAAAAATAAAAAAGAATACCAATTCATTATGTTACCCTTCTTGGAGTCAGAAGTCCAAAATAGATTGGTAAGGCTATATTCCTTCTAGCAGCATTAGGGGAAAATCCATGTCTTTGTCTTTTTTCAGCTAGTGGCTGCCATCATCCTTGCTCATGGTTCCTTCTTCCACCTCCATATTCATCAGTGTAGTATTTATTCTCTCTCTTTCTCTCTCACTTGCTCTCTTTCTTTCTCCTGCCACATCTCTTCTAACTCTTCTGCCTCCTTCTTTCCCTAAAAAGAACTAGTGATTTCATTTGGCCAACCTAAAAAATCCCACATAATCTCTTCAAGATTTTTCATCACATCTTCGTTTCAAGATTTTTTATCACATTAACTCTTCATTTCAAGGTTTTTTTTTTTTAATCACACAATCTCTTCAAGATTTTTTATCATATGTAAGAATTTTTGCCTTACATAGCATTCAAACCTATGCAATACAGCCAGTCTTTAAAATTGAACAAATGAATATCTTACCTTGAATGACAACCCCTTCCTACTGCTATTTCTCAGCTCTTTTTAAAATAAAAATTGATATATTTCCTCCCATTCTCTTTTCAATTATTTTCAAGTAGACTTTGTTCCTATAACTCCCATAATAAAAAACTCTTTTTAAAGTTATTGATAATTTCCACATTGTTAAATTTTGCTATGAATTCTTAGCTCTCAGGTTACTTAACAGATGAGAAGAATGTGTCCCATTGACAGCTTCCTTATTCATTCAGTGTTAAGGGCTAGGGATGTCACTCTTGCTTCCTGTTATTTTCTTACCTCTCTGGTTACTTTTTCACAATCTCTTTTGAGTTTTTTTCTTATTTCCCCAACCTCTAAACACCACGTGTTCCAAAGTGACAATCTAAGTGCTTTGACTTCTATATATGTGCTGACACCTTCCAAATGTTTATTCCCAGCTTGCAGCACTCCCCTGAAATGCAGAGACATATGGAAATGTCAACTCTGCAACTTTCCCTGAAAATCTTACAGGCATCTCAAATCTAGAATGATGAGGATCAAATTACCAATTGTTACAAATAACCACCCCAAACTGCTCATCCCATCTCAGTGGCAATTTCTCTCCTGCAGAGTGCATTCATCCAAAAACACTGGTGCCACCCTCATCACATCTTTGTATATCTCTCTTCAGAGTCCATTGATCAGCACATGTCGGTTTTGCCTGTAAATGTGTCTGGAATCAAATCACTTCTCACCACCTCCACCACTATCAGCTGATCAAGCCACTGCCATTTTTTGTCTTCTTTCAGCATTCTGATCTCCCGGCCCTTGCACCTCCACAATCTATTCACAATACAGCAACCAGGATAATCTTTTAGAAATGAAGCCAGATCATGTCATTCCTCTGCTTAAGCCTGAAAAGGCATTTCCTCTTACTCAGATTAAAAACCAAACCCATCCTCATGGTATTTTCATTTAGCTAGACAATCCTTTGGCATGTCAATTTATCCCAGGTCTAATCTAAAGTTCTCTCTTTCGTCAGGTAACTTAGCCAAAGTAAGCTCCCTACTTCCGTATCAGGGAAAAAGTTTTGAGGAAAAAAATATTTTCAAAATATATATAGTTTTCAGGGGTGGGAGGAAGCAAAAGAAAAAAAAATCATATATATATATATATATATATATATATATATATATATATATATGTATACATATATATATATATATACGTATATATATATATACATGCTTTGAGAAACACTTTTAAAAAGAAAGTAAT
>NW_016107453.1:4505414-4513976 GCF_001604975.1 Cebus imitator
ATATATATATATATATATATATATATATATATATATATATATATAGTTTTCATTGGCCTTCCTAACATCAGGAAATGCTTTGAGAAACACTTTTAAAAAGAAAGTAATAGGGGCCTGTTGCGGGGGGAATAGGGGAGGGACAGTGTTGGGTAGGGAGGTTGGGGAGGGATAACATGGGGAGAAATGCCAGATATAGGTGATGGGGGGATGGAGGCATTAAACCACATTGCCATGTATGTACCTATGCAACAATCCTGCATGTTCTGCACATGTACCCCAGAACCTAAAGTGCAATAAAATATATATATATGTAATAAACTAGTGACGAACTTAAAAAAAAATAAAATCGAACCCATTACAATGGCTCACTACCACTCTGAACTCATCTCTGGCAATTCTTTTCCTTGCCCATATTTCCCAAGAGAAGCTGAAGTCCTGGCAGTCACTCAAACCATGTAAGCAGCCTTCCCCTTCAAGGCCGCACTCTCTTCTCTCCACATAGGAATGCCATTCCCTGGATATTCTCACGGCTCAGTTCCTCACTTTCTTTAGGTCTTTGCTTGAAAAGTTTTGCCTTTCTCCTACACACGTACTCCTATTCCTTGACCCTCATTTTTTTTTCAATAATACTTCTATCGACTTGTCATATTATTTATATGGAAGTAAACAAAGAAGAACCAAATGAGGAAAGCAAAGTCTGTTTATTCAGAATTTGCCATGGCCAGGGAGTCAGCCACCACTGGGTTTCCATTTTGGCAAAGACTTAAAGGCAGTCAGAGGAGTGGAAAAGCTTCATCATGCAGAAAAGGGAAGGCCTCAGATACCCCTTAATTGGAGACTTCAATATGGAGAAGCTGCAAGTGGGTTAACTGGTAGCTGGGTATTCTATGTGATTGTGTAGGGGTGCATTTTTGGCTTTTTCTTTTTGGTCTTACGGTGAAAGCAGTAACAAAAATATGAGAAACTGTCAGTTATTAATCAAATTCTGGTCATGTGGGGGTGATTGGTATGGAAGTTTTGGTTTAGCTTACATTACTAGAAATGGAAGTCTGACTCCCTACATGTCTGACTTACAGCAGTCAGGCTTTCTGGGATGTTTATTGTAAATAAAAAATTGGTTTTCTGGGCAATTTCCTGTAGGTTGTTGGTCAGAATTCTATTTTTGTATATGGCTGACCATTGTCCACTTACATGTTCAGTTTCTCACATATTTGTTTTTTTAAATGTATCATAGCTCTCTCTTAGGCCAGATGTAGTGGCTCAGGCCTATAATCCCAGCACTTTGGGAGGCTGAGGAGGGCGGGCTACCTGAGGTCGGGAGTTTAAGATCAGCCTGACCAACAAGAGGAAACCCATTTCTACTAAACGTGCAAAATTAGCTGGGCATGGTGGCGCATGCCTGTAATCCCAGCTACTTGGGAGGCTGAGGCAGAAGAATCACTTGAACCGGGGAGGCGGAGGTTGCAGTGAGCTGAGATCATGCCATTACACTCCAGTTTGGGCACAAGAATGACACTCTGTCTCAAAAACAAAAATGTTTTCTCTTCTTACTCGCATGTAAACTTTAGGGCAAAGAGAGTGTCAGGGCATTTTTTTATGTTAGGAACCAGGATTCCATGTTTATGAATTTTCTTATTCCAAGTGCCTTGCACATAGTCCATGGCGAAAAAATACTTGAGCAAAAGGGGGCCATATATGGTCATGCCTATTTTCTTGAGTGGTTAAATGAAAGATAAGTCACGTGAAGTAGACTAAATTACTTAATCTGAGAAGCCAAGATTCAGTAATTTTGTTTGTGTAAAGTCTCTCTTGCCTGAAAATGACTTGGAAATAACATTTAAGCCTATGAAGTCTCTAAAGAAAGTTTTTTTTAAAACAATCCGTGTGATACAATCTATACTGTATAATATTGGCTTAATAACCAGAAACAGCTTTGTGTTCCTTTCCCTCTACCATGGCTTACTTTTGAAAGCCAAAGTAATATGGAAAAATAAAGTTATGGTCAATTCTAGATATGAACCACAATGGTGAGTTGTTCCAAAGGTCTATGTCCTACCATTTATCATCTTTTGACATATATATTTTGTCTTAATTTACAAGGCAGACCCATGCTTGTTTCTTCTGCACAAAGTAGACGAGAGCACCCCCTGGTGTTTGGGTGACATTGCTACTCTCTTCAGTATGCTACTCAGAAAGGGGTTCCTATGTTAGCATGAAGTGTTAGTACGAGAGAAGTTTGTGGTTGCAATTTCTGGCACTTAATACTGAATTCTGGATTCATCAGTTGTGTTATAACCATCTTGGTTTTAGGGCACCACTATTAATTCCCGTCTGAGCTCGGAATTCCAAATGGTTTTCCCTAAATCTTACCATCTTCACCCATAATATCTAAACACTTACGCGTAGTGTTTAAGTGATATACAGTTATCCCCTTACGTTTCAAGAAGGACTCTTTATTTCAATATTATTGAAAACACCTGCACTGTTCTGAGCTGTGGATAACTGCTTTGCAGGCATCATTACATCGAATCTTCACAAACTATGAGTTTCTGTTACTATTTCTAATAATAAATATATTTCAAATATTATTTCAAATAATAAAACTGACACTCTCCGAGGCTTAACAGCTCCTAGGTTTTCACAACTAGTGGTTTGCAAAGGTGGGATTTGCAGCCAGTTCTATACGACTTTATGAACTAGACGGCTTACCTAGTCTACTATATAGTCTCATTGTTACATGTTTTATTTTGAGTTGTTTTTACTCTTGTCTTCAAAAATAAACCAGTGCCCCAACCACAACAACATCTGTATGGATCCCTTACTTTCTAAAAATGACCATGTGGTCCTTTTAATTGGAACCAAAGTTCTAATACTAACAAACACTTCTGATCATAAAGAAAATTACAAAACAGATGAAATATTTAGGTCTCAAGAATCCTGCAATTTCAGTCTAATCTCCCTTCGTCACCTATCATCTTATTTTGGCTTTTCTCATATGCTGTTTTGAGCACCAGAGAATACAGCAAGAATCCATCTGAACATTAATAAAATAAGAAGTATTTTAAATGTAAAATTTCTTCAAGGTAATCCAGGGCTTCTTAAAAGTCAAGATCTAGAATGTTGTAGACAGTAGGTGCTCATTAATTACTTTTTGAATGAATGAATTATACATAAATGAAGGTTTTATAGATATAGATATACAGATATATATATTTAGAGTATTCTGTAAAACTCAAGAAATTGTGTGTGTGTGTGTGTCTGTGTGCGAGATGAGATTTCATGACTAAAAGCTAAAAACCATTTATTTGCCTGAGCTCTGAATAACTCAGGTTGGGTTCTTTCATCCACTTCATCCAGAACACAGATTTTATTATTTACTAGGTTTTTTGACTTTTGCATTTAAGGGTCTAACGTTTAAATTTGTGAATTCCTCATGAAGAGACCACTGAAGAGATTTTCACAGAACTGATCTGGGGAGTGATGCTGGAGTCCTCCAGACTGTCCCAGAAAGACTGGGGGGTCTCTGGCTCAAAGCTTAGTTCAGACCATCCAGAAACACTTGCTGAATGAAGGACTAGATCTTCCAAATTGCCAAGCTGGGCAATTTCTAAAGAAATGAAATTTTAGGAGATTGATTCTAAGGTTAGGAGGGCCTATCAACACCAAGACTTGAGAAAGAGTAGAGCGTTGGACGGACCTCTCAGACTGAATTGCTTTGTGGGTGCTTGAAGAAAAACTTCCACGGCAGTTTAGGGAGTGTGTTCTTCATAATTCTGTCCTCTTACGCTATACTCTTTTTTTTCTACTTTTAAGCAGCCATTTGTAGGATTCCTCTCCCAGTTCAAATATAGACAATCTCTAAAGATCATCTGATCCCAGCAACCAGAAAAAAATCTAGATAAATTGCAAAACCACCATTTATTCTTTTTAAACCCCAAAAGAAGGTAGAATTACAAAACCATCACTTATTATTTTTAAACCCCAAAGTAAGAGATGCTGGATTTTGCAAAACACTTTTGCAAAAAGATCTTTCTGCTGGCAAATATCCATCTTGGCTTCATATTTTTTACCACTTGTAAATGAAGTCCAATTCTGCTGAAATTCCAAAACATTAATGCATTGAGCGATGCTGTTTACTGGGAATAAGTAATAATTTTCACATCTCAAGTTAAAACCCTTTAATTTGCCTCCTAAGAAGTGGTCTAGGTTGGAAAACAACAAAAGCCTCTCAAAGAGAAAGAAGGAAACACTGACAGGTAGAGAATGTTTTACTAAATTTTTTTAAAATGTTGGCTTTGCATTTGTTCTTGGAAGTGAATTGGTGAGTGAATTTGTTTCTAAATATACATATTCACAAAAAATAAATCAGTTTTTTTCTTCCATTATATAACTATTGGATGATGCCAAAATTGTCGACGTGCCCAGGATACAAACCAGCCTTGTCTGCCTCAGAAATGGAAGAGACACTGGTGTGTGAGAGACACAGGGTAATGAAGGGCTTTAGATTTGGCTATATCTGTCTTTGTTCACTGCTTCTTCATTTACCGTCTTTGTGATTTGGGACATGTTCCTTAGCCGTCCTGAAAATCATTTTCCTCAGATAAAATAGCTTCTTTTCATTGTCTATGTGAGGATTGTGTGTCATTTTTGCAAAGTCTGACCACAGAATGTACGCCTCATGAAGAGATGGGCTACCATGATTGATAATATGCTCATATTTCCCTTTCTGTTTATTGACTATGTTTGGGAAGAGTGATCATTTAAAACCAAATACTGACATGTTAATATTGCTTATCTCTTTGAGGTAGGAGTTTTAGATGATTTTTAGTTTTGCATATAATTTTATTTTTAAGTGAAAAGTATTCCATAAATTTTTTATATTTTACAAATATATATTATCAGAAACAGAGCCAATTAACAAATTCATTTTGATTATGAAGCAATTAAAATACAATTGGATGGATATCAGGTTGTAGATCAAAGATGCCTCAATGAAAAATTTTGTTCTGGGTTAATCCAAGCAACAACCCTCCTTTATTAAGTAGTTTGTTATGCCATGCGCTTAAGACCCAGGGTTATCCACATCTGTGTTGATAAACACATTTCATTCCATTCATAGTGATTCAGAGAGAGTTCATAGTACTCTGGGTATTGGGGGGGGGGATGTTTTGAAGACACGACAGTCACAAATTGATGCTTCTGGATAGTTTCTTAGTTCATTGGGTTCTCCAAGGATTTACTGTTAAAAGACTATTCCTTAATCCCACTACTGGGTATATTACCAAAGAAAAAGAAATCTGTATTTTGAAGGGATATCTACCCTCCCATGTCAATTGCAGGACTATTCCTAATACTAAGATACGGAATCAACCTAAGTGTTCATCACAGATGAATGCATTTTTAAAATGTGGTGTTCATATACATGATGGAATACAATTCAGCCATGAACAACGAAAAAATAGAAACAAAATCCTATTATTCGTGGCAATATGGATGAGCCCAGAGGACATTACGTTAAGTGAAATAAACCAAATGCAGCATGTTCTCACTTATGTGGAAGCTAAAAGCATTGATCTCATAGAAGTAGAGAGCAGAATAATGGTTACTGGAAACTGGGCGTGGGGTGGAAGTGGGTAGTCAGAAGCTGGTTAGCAGAAGCAAATTTATAGCTGGATAGAAGGAATAAGTCCTAGTGTTCTTTAGCACGGTAGGGTGACTCTAATTAAAAATAATTTACTGTAGGCCGGGCATGGTGGCTCAAGCCTGTAATCTCAGCACTTTGGGAGGCCGAGGTGGGTGGATCATGAAGTCAAGAGATCGAGACCATCCTGGTCAACATGGTGAAACTCCGTCTCTACTAAAAATACAAAAAACATTAGCTGGGCATGGTGGCGCGTGCCTGTAATCCCAGCTATTGAGGAGGTTGAGGCAGGAGAATTGCCTGAACCCAGGAGGCGGAGGTTGCGGTGAGCCGAGATCGCGCCATTGCACTCCAGCCTGGGTAACATGAGTGAAACTCCGTCTCAAAAAAAAAATTTACTGTAAATTTTCAAGTAGCCAGAAGAATAGATTTGGAATGTTCTCAACACAGAAATGATAATATTCAGAAGTGAGATATATGCTAATTACCCTGCATTACCTCTTGCATACATGTATCAAAATACCATAAAGTATACCATAAATATGTACAATGATTTGTCAATTAAAATTAAAAAGCAAAAAAGAGACTATTGCTTATGTAATAAGTTTTCAATAAACACTTGTTTGTTGCTTGTGGGGTTTACTACTTCACTCCTTGATGTATATGAACAAAATCCAGCAATGCTTATTATTATTTGTGAACTTGACTCTTCTGTAAATATTCTCCACAGACTTGAAAATATTCTCCAGGCACTTGAGAATAAAAACAATCAGAAAGGTTTATTATTGGTTGCCAGAGGTACTCGTGTCCTTAAGTATGTAGTTTGGCCTGTTAGCATTGGAGAATCCAGAGTAACCTTGTTAAGTCTCCATATTATCACTGTGGGAAGGCAAAATGAGAACAAAAGGCATAGAGAGTTTCTGATTCTAAAACAGCATTAATGTTAAAACAGCATTAATGCCCTTCGGTTTAGAGCAGTTGGCAAAATAAAATGAGATCCCTATCTTTTACCTTTACACCATTCTCCCCCAAAATTCAAAATGTTGGGGATAGATTGGGTTTTAATGTACTACCTAGTCCCCTTCAAAAGTCTTTGATTTAGCAATGAGGAAACGGACTTGGGAATTCGTTACATAAATTGCTCAAGGTTATGCAATTAGTTGGGGAAAGTTGGAATACTGGCTTCCTGAGTGAGGTTCTAGTCTTCTTCAATCAACACCAGGCTTGACAGATTTGGGAGGAGAGCTTTCTGATTAAATCTTGGTTTATAAAAGCATTCTCCAACGGAATAATGCCAGCTGTGTTCTAAATGCCAAAAGACTGCCTTTCTGTCATAGCTGATTTTGAAATTTATAAGAATAGATGGGACAGACATACTGTAGGAATATGCCGGCCACATTTGCTAAAAAAGAAAAAAGAAAAGATTTGATCTGAGCCTCCTTACTATTAATGCAATATTTTCTCCTCAGCTCACATTCTACACTGAGTTGGGCAAGCACTCTGTGAAATTATTTCCATTACAAAGTCAGACGAATATGAATGTAAAGTATATTCAAGACAGGTATCCCAAAACTTGATGAAACCAGGAGGCTTTACATCAATTAGTGATAATCTACTTTTAAAAGATCCAGAGATTAATGGAGCAGAATAAATAGCCCAGAAACAGACAGTGAGATATGTATGCATTTACTACTTGATAAATAATGCATCAGTAAACTAAAGGGAATGGATTATTTAACAAATGAAGCTGAAAAATTTACTACTTAAGAAATTAAAATTTTATACTCACCTTTTACCACATTGAGAAAGTGAATTCTCTCTGTGAAATAAGATGGCTTACTGGTTTAAATGTAAAAATCAAAGAGTGAAAGAAAACAAAAAGCTGAATATATCATGTTATGGTTTAAGGACAGAAATCAAAGTGCAACTTATATTTATTTTAACTGTCAACTTTTTTCCCCAACTTGGATATTTCTAAAACCCTTTAAATTTAAAATATGAAGACTTTGTCAAACTAGTTCTCAGCCTTCACTTAAAATGAGTAATTTTTCTTGAAACATGGTAAAACCAGCTGTCTTTCAATCCTAAATATTTCCAGAGATCTAGAAAATATTGTTGACTGGGTTCAGTGGCTCATGCCTATAATCCCAATGCTTTGAGAGGCTGAGGTGGCAAGATCACTAATAGCCAGGAGTTTGAGACCAGCCTGGACAACATAGTGAAACTTCTTCTCTATAAAAATAAAAATAAAAAAATAGCTGAATGTCGTCGTACATGCCTGCAGTCCCAGCTATTTGGGAGGCCAAGGCTAGGCTTGAACTTAGGAGTTGGAGGATATGGTGATAAGCTAAGATCAAGTCACTGCACTCCAGCCTGGGCAACAGAGCAAGACCCCATCTCTCTCTAAAAAAAGAAAAAGATACAAAAATATTTTTGATTCCTCTTTTTTTCTCTTGCTTATCTGTCATTTTTTATTCCCCTTTATAGCTTCTCATCAATTTCTCATCAGCTTTTCTCATGGTCTGATTATGTTCCTCAGAGTTTAATGGTCTTTCTTCATCCTTTTCCTCCACAGTCCTGTTTTGATTTTCTGCCAAGTTAAATATCTACTATTTTTTGTTGCTGTTTTTGTAGAAATAGGATTTCACCATGTGATGCAGGCCGGTCTTTAATTCGTGGCCTTAAATGATTCTTCTATCTCTACCTCTCAACTCACCTCAGTCTCCCAAAATGCTGGGATTACAGGCATTAGCCACCATGCCCGGCTTTATGTGTGTGTGTCTGTGTCTGTCTGTGTGTGTGTGTGTGTGTGTGTGTGTGTGTATATTCTTTTTTTCCCCCCCCATTTATTTATTTTATTGCATTTTAGGTTTTGGGGTACATGTGAAGAACATGCATGATTGTTGCATAGGTACACACGT
>NW_016107453.1:4516526-4519106 GCF_001604975.1 Cebus imitator
GCTGGGATTACAGGCACACGCCACCATGCCCAGCTGATTTTTTGTATTTTTAGTAGAGACGGGGTTTCACCATGTTGACCAGGATGGTCTCGATCTCTTGACCTGCTGATCCACCCGCCTCGGCCTCCCAAAGTACTGGGATTACAGGCGTGAGCCACCGCGCCCGGCCCTCATATGCCTTTTTTTAAAAAAATCTTGGCTTCTTGGGGAAAATGTAACTAAAAACAAAATCTGCCAACTCTACAAAGGTCATAGAGAAAGAAAACAATCTTATTTATTCTATTTTTTAAATTTTATTTTGTTTTGTTTTTTGAAACAGAGTCTCACTCTGTCTCATCTAGGCTGGAGTGCAATGGCACGATCTCAGCTCACTGCAACCTCTGCCTCCCAGACTCAAGCTATTCTCTTGCCTCAGCCTCTTGAGTAGCTGGGACTACAGGTGTGCGACAACACATCTGGCTAATTTTTGTATTTTTAGTAGAGATAGGGTTTCGCCATGTTGGGCAGACTAACCTTGAACTCTGACCTCAAGTGATTCACCCATGTTGGCCTCCAAAGTGCTGGGATTACAGGCTTGAGCCACCGTGCCCAGCCTTACTTTTGAATAAGCATTAAACTAGAATGTGGTGTACACCATAGACTATCTGCTCAGAGACTGAAAAGGCAGAAACAAACCTTACGTTTTTGCATAGCCATGCACAGGCAACATGTTATATGATTTCAAGATAAACAATACCTAGTTCTCAAAGAAGAGAACTTGGCAGGATTTGTTACAGATTCCATCCTAAATTCACCTGGTAATTGGAGTGACTATCTGTGTTAGCTAATTAGCTTCATCCAGAGGAGAAACAAATTTTCTATGTCTTTAAGACATGAGTTGTTTTGCAACTTGGAGCAGATGTCCACTGAAGTTAGGCTCCTGGCCTTCCCCAGAAACTGGGAGATAGGAGTGCTGTCTCCCTTCACATTTACATTACAAAGAGATGGTTCCCAGGTCCCTGAGCAAGATAGTTCTGGATCACAAAACTGACAAAAGGCCTGGCTTTTTTTTTTTTTTTTTTTTTTTAAGATGGAGTCTCCCTCTGTTGCCCAGGCTGGAGTGCACTGGCATGATCTCAGCTCACTGCAACCTCCGTCTACCAGTGATTCTCCTGTTTCAGCCTCCCAAGTAGTTGAGACTACAGGCACCCGTCACCATGCCTGCCTAATTTTTTTTATTTTTAGTAGAGACGGGGTTTCACCATGCTGGCCAGGCTGATCTCGAACTCCTGAACGCAGGTGATCCACCTGCCTTGGCCTACCAAAGTACTGGGACTACAGGTGTGGGCCACTGTGCCTGGGAGAGTGTTAGCCACTGTGCCCAACTTTTAATAGGATTTATATACATTTCAGTGAGAGTGCAAAGCACTTACAGCCATAATTAAGATTAATGCTCTAAGAAAAAGCAGAAACCTCTTAGTTTGTAACAGGGGAGAATTAACTCTCTCTTTTTTTCTTCTTTGAGATGTAGTCTCTCTCTTCTTGCCCAGGCTGTAGTGCGGTGGCGCAATTTCGGCTCACTGCAACCTCTGCCTCCTGGGTTCAAGTGATTCTCCTGCCTCAGACTCCCAAGTAGCTGGGATCCCAGGCATGGACCCCCATGCCCAGCAAATTTTTCTTTGTTTGTTTGTATTTTTAGTAGAGATAGGGTTTTGCCATGTTAGCCAGGCTGGTCTCAAACTCCTGACCTCAGATGCTCCACCCACCTTGACCTTCCAAAGTGCTGGGATTACAGACGTGAGACACCACGCCCAGCCTAACTCTATTATTTTTAATTTGTATTTGTCCTTTTACCTGTAAAGAATAACAAAAAAAATCTTCACCCCAGAATACATCTGAAAGATTTTTAAATGGCTATATATAGGCCCGGCCGACAGAAGAGTTCTGCAAAGTTGCCTTTTATGGAAGGAATTTGGATGCCGAGGAAATAAAGTGAAGTAAACAGCAGATGCAAACGGGCTTTCTGTGAAGGCCCCTTGTTTGGGTCCAGGAAAGAGTAACTCATCAGAAAGAGGACTACGTCTGACACCTTTGAAGGTCTGACAGAGAAACTTACCACAGCTACTGTCTGCTTTTTTCTGAGAGTTGCTGCCTGGGAGACATCTGCAGACCAACACCTCCTTTGCCCCATGCCTCTCTTTCTCTCTCCATCCCTAACCTGTTTGGCACCCTCAAACCCCGATTCTGTTTGTGGATGCAGCCTGGTGTGAAAGCCTCATCCGCTGGGCACTGTAGCTCACACCTGTACTCCCAGCACATTGGGATGCAGAGGCTAGTGGATCACCTGAGTTCAGAAGTTCGAGCCCAGCCTGGCCAACATGGTGAAACCCCGTCTCTACGAACTACATCAAAAAAACCAACCAGGCATGGGGATGCACGCCTATAATCCCAGCTACTCAGGAGGCTGAGGCAAGAGAATTGCTTGAACCTGGGAGGCAGAGGTTGCAGTGAGCCGAGATCACGCCACTGCACTCCAGACTGATAGAGTAAGACTCTGTCTCACACAAAAACACAAATAAAAATAATAAAAATAAAAGATTC